>NW_028274819.1:96617170-96921047 GCF_037043125.1 Eumetopias jubatus
AGAGAAAATCTCCTATTTACAACATACATGGACATACAAAAAATATAGACAAGATGCAAAAAAAATCTTAATTTTGTTTCTATCATTATTTATGGAGAGGCCATTACAGGTGCAATTTTTGAATACTTCCCTCTTTTTCTTCAGTCTCAGGAGACTGGGGGCTGTGTTTACATTCCAAAGACATAAAATTTATCATTTCAACGGACAACGGGAAAAAAAAGTTTGAGTTTCAGGGTAACTATTATTTAAAATTTACTTTTAATTTCAGAACAATTTTGTAAAAGCATCCTGATCTTTCATAACATTTATAAGCATTTTGAGAGGTTGGCAGACATAGGTGGGCTTTAACTTGTTTCCAGCGTTTTAGTTCTGGTTTTGTCAAGATTCGTAAAATAAAGACAGCTGTTCCTAATTCCCCAATGACCTGGATTGCAGCCTGAATATCAAAGGATTGGCTCATCTTTTTAACTAAATTTGCCTGTTTCTATCAGGAAGAATGTTAACTAAAATGGGAACCAGAATATTTATGCCTCTATGAAGTCTGTATAAAGCATTTTAACAAAAGCCTTTTTTCCTGGGTGCATAACTTAATCTTGGCTTCTATTAGCCCCTGAGTATCAGCCTTTTGCACATCTATGGGAGGGTTTAGGAGGGATTTGGGTCGTTCGTTTCTTGTGCAAAGGGAGGTTGTAAATATAGTCAGATAATTTTTCTAGTTACTCTCTAAATTCAGAAGAATTTTTTGAAAGTAGAGGTAAAAGGCTTTATAACTTAACAGCTCCGCTGCTGTCTAGGGATGCGAATTCTTGCGCAGCGAGGAGGTGGGGGGCGGGGTCGGGGGGCGGTGCAGAGGCTAGGATACACCTGCAAGGGATGTTGTGTGGGAATGCCCGAGGCCTGGCAGAGCCCGATTCCAGCGCCCAGGAAAGAAGGAGCAAAGCCAGCCTTCTCGCCAGTCTCAGGCACTTTTGTTAAATTCATTTTCTGGCTTCTAACATTTCCACATGCAACCTATTACCTCAAACCTAAAGACTCAGGCCCGAGTGATTTGTCAATCTTGTAGGGAAAGGGAAGTTAAAACAGGCAGAGATGAGGGCAGATTTTAAGAGGGGGACTTTGCCTTGGATGGGGACATTTCTTTCTGTCTCGGGTCTAATTTGTTCTTTTATCTGATCAAGGGAGTCCCTAACGCTAGCTCTTATACTCGTAAGACAATGGAGAACTTTCCATTTTAAATATAACCAATTTAAAGTATTCATCATCTGGTCATTGAGGAGTAGTATCTATTAATAGCGACCCATGCCAATAAGCCTTTTAATGGCTTAACCAAAGATGCAAGAGGCATCCAGAGAGGGCACAGAGGATGCAGACCCATGATCCGCAAGTTTACTCCCTGAAATTAGTCTAAGAAAGCAAAGACCTTTATTTCACAGGCTACAAGGATAATGTAGTGAAAATGGGGGTCTCCGATCTCCCATGAAAACGTGAGACACCCCTAGTCACATGGGAAGATACTTCTGGAATGGAACTTTCCCTGCACTAACGAGCAGTCAAGGCAGAGATGACAAGGGTTGCGCTGGGCTGAAACCTCTCATGATAAACAACCCCAAGAACTGACACAGCCAGACAGACAGACAGACTCAGGTCCCCGGTCTATTCACCTGGCCACCAAGGTACATCCTAGTCAGCGCACCCTCTGGATGGTGGAGACCAAAGAGGATATTCTCACTGGTCAAAAAGCCAAGCTCTCAGGACATAGAAGAATATTGAAGAATAAAAAATGTAAGTGCTTTCTCTAAGCCTTGGGTCTCTTGCAGCCACACCAATCGCAGGGAGGGCTGTGCAGGAGGGCTGGGGACTGTGTGAGTTCTAGAACGGACCCCAGCACGCATGTTTTCTTGAGGTTGGCGGCTGACCTAGAGTCCATCTAACCCCATCCTGCGACCAACGTACCCTGTCACTGGGGTCTTCTCGGGGTGGTGGGCATGCTTATAGCTTTCAAGTGCTCAACCTGTGCCCACCAATTTTGCAGCTTTGGCTTGTCAAGATGTCCCCTTAGTGACAGAGGACAGACAACCTAGGACACGGACAAAGGAAAAACCATCCATCTCTGGGAGGAAGTGGATCAGTAACCAAAGAGCATGCTATCCAATTTAACCAAAGAGGAACCAGTTCCACAATTATGTTCTCCTGCTAATCTAAGTTTAGAAAGAGAAAAAAGGACTCTCACTCCTCTCTCTCCATCGGACTCTGCAGACAGATATTCTGGGAGGCTAACATTCTGGGAAGCTTATCTCCTGCTGGCCTTAAGTCAGATTTCCCAAGGACCATTCAGCTGCAGCAGTGTCTGGGGCGGGTGGTGTGCAGGGAGTTAAAGTGTCCTGACTAGGCCACCTGTCAGGAAGAAAGGATTCATGTGGCCTCCCAGGTCCTTCTAGCTGGACTAGGAAGAGGCAGGAGACAGATTAACAGGGGAAAATAAAATTTAATAGCGTACATATGGGGAATCCACACAGACGAAAATTCCAAAGACGGTCAAGCAAAATGAAGTATATAGGTCATCCTGAACTAAGGAGAAGGGGGTAGACATCTGATGCCCAGAGGAAGGGAATCCAATATCACGGGGCGTTAAGAAGAGCTGTTGCCCTGCTATACAGATGGGTCACTCAGATAAAATTTATCTCTACTAATAATGCTTACTCAGGGGAAATCCACCAATTTAGATTCTTCTATGTAGGTAAGGGCAAAAGTTTCTCTTGAGCCTTAAGGTCACAATTGCCTTCAGCACAAAATAACCTTTGTGCCAAAGTGGTTCATCTTGGGGCAGCCTGCCTTCAGCCCTTACAAAGTAGAAAGGGGTGTCCTTCTAGGTATCAAGATTATAAAGCCATAGTAATTAAGACAATGTGGTTTTTAGGGCAGGAATGAAGGAATAGGACAAAGGGTAAAACAGAGCTCAGAAATAACCCACACATACAAAGCAGGCATTGCCAAACAATGGTTTTGGAAGGTGGAAGTGGTCAGTGAGGTATCCTCCAACGGGAGAGGTCACCTTAAGACCGAAAAACAGAGCAATTGCTCCATACCATTTAGAGTTTTATTCAGGGTAACTTAATGATAGGGCATTGGGCAGATGGACAATCCAGGTGGTAACCAGCCATTCTCTGCCCAGTCCCGACCTTAGTCCCCAGCTTTTATGGAGCGAGGGGCATGGTGGTCTGTGCACCAGTCAGCTCTACCAGTTACCAAAAGGGACACCTTCTCTGTGCCACTTTAGGGAAAATCAGAACAAGCCTTCCCTCATTCTGATCAGGGCCTACATTAACCTCCACAGGGCCAGGAACACATAACCCTAAGGGAAGTTATCTCTTGGGCATGAACAAGATGGAGGACCAAAGATGGAGTCCGTGTTGTCAGCCATCCTACCATCCTACCCTCCACCCCTGAACTCTTTATGGCCTGTATAATCTTTTACATACCATTTTTCTGTGATGACCCTAGAGCCAGAGGGAGGGGACCTGCATCCCTATACCACAGCGGTAATGGAACAGCAACAGGAAACTAACCAGTACCACCCCGGGCTTTTCACCGTTCCTCATTCTTGAGAGAGAGGGGCGATGATCACTCTAGCTACTTCCTGCTGAAAGGGGGCATGAATGGGGATTTGAGGAATGAAACTGCCTTGCAGCCCATTGCAATTTTTGTTTTTTAAGATTTTATTTATTTCACAGAGGGACACAGCGAGACAGGGAACACAAGCAGGGGGAGTGGGAGAGGGAGAAGCAGGCTTCCCGCGGAGCAGGGAGCCTGATGCGGGGGTCGATCCCAGGACCCTGGGATCATGACCTGAGCCGAAGGCAGACTGTTAACGACTGAGCCACCCAGGCGCCCCAGCCCATTGCAAATTTTCCCCAGTACGAAGCTGAGCTCCCATCCTTCGTGGAACCATTATTTTGGTGCTCTCGTGTATAGCCTTAGCATCTTATTCCACATTTCATAACGAGGCTCATTAGGTGTGTTCAGTTAAAAAGCGGCCCCATTTCAGAAGGTGGTCCAGCCAGTAGGCTTTCAAAGTCAGGCTGTTGTGGTAAAAAATTAGCCAGATATGCAAGGAAACCAGAAGAATGCAGGATCCAGCCTTGTTTTATAGGTAAACAAATATATGAGGATAACTACCAGAACTAGAATCTAACAACAACTATAATGGTGTGTTACTGAAATAATTTTTCCCCCTCTCTAAAATCATCCTGATTTCTGGTTGTTCATAAAACAAGTCCGATTTTTTTTAGGAGAGGGGCGGAGCAAGATGGCGGAGGAGTAGGAGACCTGGATTTCATCTGGTCTCAGGAATTCAGCTGAATAGGGATCAAACCATTCTGAACACCTACGAACGAACTCAACAGGAGATCGAAGAGGAGAGTAGCAACAACTCTCTGAACAGAGAAGCGACCACTTACTGGAAGGTAGGACGTGCAGAGAAGTGAATCCGAGGCGATATTCGGGAGGATAGACGGCGGGGGAGGGGGCCTCCGGCGGCCGCTTCTGGCAAGTGCTAGAGCCGCGGAGCACAAAATCGGACCTTTTAGAAGCCGGCTCCGCTGAGGGACGTCGCTGCAGTGGCTAAGCGGGGGGTGGAACCCTCGCGGGACACTGTGGTCTCAGGACCCTCGGGGTCACAGAAAGACCGGGGGTGCCTGAGTGCGGCAGAGCTCCCAGGTATCGGAGCGGGGAAGCCGGCTGCAGAGACGGAGCTGAGACACGGGCTCTCAGCTGGGGGTGGCCATAAACCGTGATTGGCGACACAGGCCACTGCTCCTCCAGCAGGGACCCAACAAGCGGCAGAGGCGGGGAGACTCCCCTCCCTCCCCCGGGAGGAGCAGCACAGGAGCGCACCGCAGGGATCTGCTGGGTTTGGAGACTCCACACGGGGTCAGGTGCCAGAGAGAGAAACGCTCGGTCACAGGCCGGGTGAGCACGGAGTGCGGCCGGAGACCGGGGAGACGGGAGTGATTGACTGCTTTTCTCCGGGGGCGCACTGAGGAGCGGGGCCCCGAGTTCTCAGCTCCTCCGGGCAGAGATTGGGAGGCCACCATTTTCACCCTGGTCCTCCACGGCTGTACGGAGAGCTTGCAGGGAACAAAAGCTCCTGAGAGCAAACCCGAGCAGCTTCCTTAGCCCGGACCGACAAGGGCGGGACAATTCCGCCTCCCGCAAAGACTTTTAGGAACCACAGCAACAGGCCCCTCCCCCAGAAGATCTGCACGAACAGCCAGCAAGCCAAGACCAAGTTTACCGAGCAAGGAGAATGGGAGAACTCCAGCGCTAGGGGAATACTGCACATAGAATTCATGGCTTTTTTACCATGATTCATTAGTTTTTCAAAGTTAATTTTTTTAACTGTTTTTTTCATTTTTCTTTTTCCCTTTTTCCCATTTTTCTTTTTCCCTTTTTCTTTTTCCCTTTTACATCTTATCAATCCCTTTTTTAAAAAAACATTTTTTATTTTTCATTTTTAGTCATATTTTATCCCTTCACAGTAGTTACCCTTATTTTTCATATATATATAAGTTCTTCTCTCTTTAAAATTTTGATATACAGTTTCTTCTAACAGATCAAAATATACCCTAAATCACTAGTGTATGGATTTGCTCTAGTCTCCTGCCTGATCATAGTCTCTCCCATTTTTTTTCTTTTCTTTTTTCTTTTTTTTTAATCTTCTTCTTCCTTCTTTCAAACAACTTCTTATCAATTCCGTTTATAAAACCTTTTATAAGTTTCATCTTTACAGTCATCTTCCATCCCTTCATTGTATCAACCCTTATTTTGTACATATATTAAGTCTTTCTTCCTTTAAAATTTTAGGAGGCACTTTCTTCCTACAGACCAAAATACACCCAAATCTAGTGTGTGGTACTGATCTATGCACTAGCCTGATCATATTTGATCATATTGGTTTTTTTTTGGTTTTGTTCTGTTTTTGTTTGTTTTTATCTTTTTTTTCTCTTTCTTTTTTCTTTCTTTCCCTTTCTTTTCCCCTGGTTTCAGGTCTTTTCTGATTTGTATAGAGTATATTTGCTGTGGACGTTGTTAACCTGTTAGCATTTTGTTCTCTCATTTATCTGTTCTCCTCTGGACAAAATGACAAGATGAAAAAAATCACCTCAGCAAAAAGAACAAGAGGTAGTACCGTCTGCCAGGGACCTACTCAATACTGACATTAGTACGATATCGGACCTAGAGTTCAGAATCATGACTTTAAAGATACTAGCTGGGCTTGAAAAAAGCGTGGAAGTTATTACAGAAACCGTTTCTGGAGAAATAAAAGAACTAAAATCTAACCAAGTCGAAATCAAAAAGGCTATTAATGAGATGCAATCAAAAGTGGGGGCACTAACTGCTAGGATAAATGAGGCAGAAGAGAGAATCAGCGATATGGAAGACCAAATGATGGAAAATAAAGAGGCTGAGAAAAAGAGATAAACAACTACAGGATCACGAGGGCAGAATTCGAGAGATAAGCGATACGATAAGATGAAACAACATTAGAATAATTGGGATCCAAGAAGAAGAAGAAAGACAGAGAGGGGCAGAAGGGATATTGGAGCAAACAGCAGAGAACTTCCCTAATGTGGGGAAGGAAACAGGCATCAAAATCCAGGAGGCACAGAGAACCCCTCTCAAAATCAATAAAAATAGGTCAACACCCCGACATCTAATAGTAAAACTTACGAGTCTCAGAGACAAAGAGAAAATCCTAAAAGCAGCTTGGGAGAAGAGATATGTAACCTACAATGGTAGAAACATTAGCTTGGCAACAGACCTATCCACAGAGACCTGGCAGGCCACAAAGGACTGGCATGATATCTTCAGAGCACTAAACGAGAAAAATATGCAGCCAAGAATACTATATCCAGCAAGGCTGTCATTGAAAATAGAAGGAGAGGTAAAAAGCTTCCAGGACAAACAAAAACTAAAGGAATTTGCAAACACAAAACCAGCCCTCCAAGAAATATTGAAAGGGGTCCTCTAAGCAAAGAGAGAGCCTAAAAGCAGCATAGATCAGAAAGGAACACAGACAATATACAGTCACAGTCACCTTACAGGCAATACAATGGCACTAAATTCATACCTTTCAATAGTTACCCTGAATGTAAATGGGCTAAATGCCCCAATCAAAAGACACAGGCTATCAGATTGGATTCAAAAACAAGACCCATCAATATGCTGTCTGCAAGAGACTCATTTTAGACGCAAAGACACCCCCAGATTGAAAGTGAGGGGGCGGAAAACCATTTACCATGCTAATGGACACCAAAAGAAAGCTGGGGTGGCAATCCTTATATCAGACAAATTAGATTTTAAAACAAAGACTGTAATAAGAGATGAAGAAGGACACTATATCCTACTTAAAGGGTCTATCCACCAAGAAGATCTAACAATTGTAAATATCTATGCCCCTAACATGGGAGCAGCCACTTTTATAAGGCAATTAATAACAAAAGCAAAGAAACACATTGAGAATACAATAATGGTGGGGGACTTTAACACCCCCCTAACTGAAATGGACAGATCATTTAAGCCAAAGATCAACAAGGAAATAAAGACTTTAAATGAAACACTGGACCAAATGGACTTCACAGACATATTCAGAACATTCCAACCCAAAGCAACGGAATACACATTCTTCTCTAGTGCCCATGGAACATTCTCCAGAATTGATCAAAACCCAGGTCACAAATCAGGTCTCAACTGATACCCAAAGATTGGGATTATTCCTTGCATATTTTCAGACCACATGCTTTGAAACTAGACCTCAATCACAAGAGGAAAGTCGGAAAGAACTCAAATACATGGAGACTAAAGAGCATCCTACTAGAGAATGAATGGGTCAACCAGGAAATTAAAGAAGAATTAAAAAAATTCATGGAATCCAATGAAAATGAAAACACAACTGTTCAAACTCTTTGGAATACAGCAAAGGCAGTCCTGAGAGGAAAGTATATAGCAATACAAGCCCTTCTCAAGAAACAAGAAAGGTCTCAAATACACAAGCTAACCCTACACCTAAAGGAGCTGGAGAAAGAATAGCAAAGAAAGCCTAAACCCAGCAGGAAAAGAGAAATCATAAAGATCAGAGCAGAAATCAAGGAAATAGAAACAAAAAACAGTAGAACAGATCAACGAAACTAGGAGCTGGTTCTTTGAAAGAATTAACAAGATTGATAAACTGCTGGCCAGACTTATCAAAAAGAAAAGGGAAATGACCCAAATCAACAAAATCATGAATGAAAGAGGAGAGATCACAACCAACACCAAAGAAATACAAACAATTATAAGAACATATTATGAGCAACTCTATGTCAGCAAATTAGATAACCTGGAAGAAATGGGTGCATTCCTAGAGATGTATCAACTACCAAAATTGAACCGGGAAGAAATAGAAAACCTGAAGACCTATAACCACTAAAGAAATTGAGGCAGTCATCAAAAATCTCCCAACAAACAAAAGCCCAAGGTCAGATGGCTTCCCAGGGGAATTCTATCAGACATTTAAAGAGGAATTAATACCTATTCTCCTGAAACTGTTCCAAAAAATAGAAATGGAAGGAAAACTTCCAAACTCATTTTCTGAGGCCCCCCATTACCTTGATCCCAAAACCGGACAAAGACCCCATCAAAAAGGAGAATTACAGACCAATATCCTTGATGAACATGGATGCAAAAATTCTCACCAAAATACTAGCCAACAGGATCCAACAGTACATTAAAAGGATTATTCACCATGAATAATGTGGGATTTATCCCTGAGCTGCAAGGCTGGTTCAACATCCGCAAATCAATCAACGTGATACAATACATTAACAAAAGAAAGAACAAGAGTCATATGATCCTATCAATAGATACAGAAAAAGCATTTGACAAAGTACAGCATCCTTTCTTGATCAAAACTCTTCAGAGCATAGGGATAGAGGGTACATACCTCAATATCATAAAAGCCATCTATGAAAAACCTACAGCGAATATCATTCTCAATGGGGAAAAGCTGAGAGCTTTTCCCCTAAGGTCAGGAACGTGGCAGGAATGTCCACTATCACCACTGCTATTCAATATAGTATTAGAAGTCCTAGCCACAGCAATCAGACAACAAAAAGAAATCAAGGGCATCCAAATCAGTAAAGAGGAAGTCAAACTCTCACTCTCTGCAGATGATATGATACTGTATGTGGAAAACCCAAAAGACTCCACCCCAAAACTGCTAGAACTCATACAGGAATTCAGTAAAGTAGCAGGATATAAAATCAATGCACAGAAATCAGTGGCATTCCTATACACCAACAACAAGACAGAAGAGAGACAAATCAAGGAGTCGATCCCATTTACAATTGCACCCCAAACCATAAGATACCTAGGAATAAATTTAACCAAAGAGGCAAAGGATCTGTACTCAGAAAACCATAAAATACTCATGAAAGAAATTGAAGAGACACAAAGAAATGGAAAAACGTTCCATGCTCATGGATTGGAAGAACAAATATTGTGAAGATGTCAATGCTACCTAGAGCAATCTACACATTCAATGCAATCCCCATCAAAATACCATCCACTTTTTTCAAAGAAATGGAACAAATAATCCTAAAATTTGTACAGAACTAGAACAGACCCCAAATAGCCAGAGGAATCTTGAAAAAGAAAGCAAGGCTGGCGGCATCACAATTCGGGACTTCCAGCTCTATTACAAAGCTGTCATCATCAAGACAGTATGGTACTGGCACAGAAACAGACACATCGATCAATGGAACAGAATCGAGAGCCCAGAAATGGACCCTCAACTCTATGGTCAATTAATCTTTGACAAAGGAGGAACGAATGTCCAATGGAAAAAAGACAGTCTCTTCAACAAATGGTGTTGGGAAAATTGGACAGCCACATGCAGAAGAATGAAACTGGACCATTTCCTTACACCACACACAAAAATAGACTCCAAATGGTTGAAAGACCTAAACGTGAGACCGGAGTCCATCAAAATCCTAAAGGAGAACACAGGTAGCAACCTCTTCGACCTCAGCCGCAGCAACTTCTTCCTAGAAACATCGCCAAAGGCACGGGAAGCCAGGGCAAGAATGAACTATTGGGATTTCATCAAGATAAAAAGCTTCTGCACAGCAAAAGAAACAGTCCACAAAACCAAAAGACAACCGACAGAATGGGAGAAAATATTTGCAAATGACATATCAGATAAAGGGCTAGTATCCAAAATCTATAAAGAACTTACCAAACTCAACACCCAAAGAACAAATAATCCAATCAAGAAATGGGCAGAAGACATGAACAGACATTTCTCCAAAGAAGACATCCAAATGGCCAACAGGCATATGAAAAAGTGCTCCACATCGCTCGGCATCAGGGAAATCCAAATCAAAACCTCAATGAGATACCACCTCACACCCGTCAGAATGGCTAAAATTAACAAGTCAGGGAACGACAGATGTTGGCGGGGATGCGGAGAAAGGGGAACCCTCCTACACTGTTGGTGGGAATGCAAGCTGGTGCAACCACTCTGGAAAACAGTATGGAGGTTCCTCAAACACTTGAAATTAGAGCTACCGTTCGATCCAGCAATTGCACTACTGGGTATTTACCACAAAGATACAAATGTAGGGACCCGAAGGGGTACGTGTACCCCAATGTTTATAGCAGCAATGTCCACCATAGCCAAACTGTGGAAAGAGCCAAGATGCCCATCGACAGATGAATGGATAAAGAAGATGTGGTATATATACACAATGGAATATTATGCAGCCATCAAAAGGAATGAGATCTTGCCATTTGCAATGACGTGGATGGAACTGGAGGGTGTTATGCTGAGTGAAATAAGTCAATCAGAGAAAGACATGTATCATATGACCTCACTGATATGAGGATTTCTTAATCTCAGGAAAGAAACTGAGTGTTACTGGAGTGGTTGGGGGTGGGAGGGATGGGGTGGCTGGGTGATAGACATTGGGGAGGGTATGTGCTACGGTGAGCGCTGTGAATTGTGCAAGACTGTTGAATCACAGATCAGTACTTCTGAAACAAATAACGCAACATATTTTAAGAAAAAAGAAAAAGAAGAAGATAACAGGAGAGGAAGAAAAGGGGAGTATGTCAGAGGGGGAGACGAACCATGAGAGATGATGGACTCTGAAAAACAAACTGAGGGTTCTGGAGGGGAGGGGGGTGGGGGGATGGGTTAGCCTGGTGATGGGTATTGAGGAGGGTACGTTCTGCATGGAGCACTGGTGTTATGAACAAACAATGAATCATGGAACACTGCAGCAAAAACTAATGATGTAATATATGGTGATTAACATAACAATAAAAAAAAAAGTAATAATCAACCTTAGTTCCTTAAAGCCATCTGGTCATCTGAGCCTATGCATGTCTCTCTCAAATAGGACATTCCAGCCACAGCCGGGGTAATATAACCAGTGTTTCCAGTGGCGTCCTATTGTAAGAATACATTCTTATTGAATTTATGCAAATAACCAGAATTTATTTCTCATTTAGCCACTATCACAAGCCCCAGCCAAACCTTCCTGGATATGAACTTACATCCAATTCACAACTCACATCTGGCATTAACGCCCCCAGGGACTACACTTGATTTACTACCATTTTTACCTTTAAGAGAGCCTCTTATTGGTTAGCACCCCAATCCTATTGGCTTTTCTTTTTTTTTTTTAAAGGTTTTCTTTATTTGAGACAGCCCGTGTGAGAGAGTGGGGGAGGGGAGAGGGAGAAGCAGACTCCCCGCTAAGCAGGGAGCCTGATGCAGGGCTGGATCCCAGGACTCCAGGATCATGACCTGAGCCAAAAGGAGCAGCTTAACCGACTGAGCCACCCAGGTGTCCCTGCCCCCATTGGCTTCCTTTCTTAACCAAGGTTTATAAAGGTCTTGTTATCTGTGCTAGATAGTGAAAAAAGGTCTCCCGTAACCCAAAACACCAACAAAAGCCTGTAATTCCTTTACCAAGTTAGGGATTGGGGAAGCCTTGTATTTTCTCATCGACCACCCCCAGCATCACTTCCGTCTTACCTGCCCAGATGAACACCCAGGATCTTTACTGACTAACCTGGTCCTTGGATCTTGGTATTTACCTCCCATCCTCATGACTCAGTACGCTTGTAATGGTACGGCTGCCTGAGACAGGGAGGATAAATCACAAGGTAACATCATCTATAGAAAGATAAAGCACCATCTCCACTGGCAACATTTTTTCCAAATGTTGGAATGTCTACCATCCTGTGACAAATTGTGGGACTATGGAGATACCATGGGGCAGTTCCTGGAAGGTCCCTGGTCTCCTGTTCTACAGAAAGGTGAATTGGTCTTGGGATTCAAGTCCTAATGGAATGCTGAAAAAGGCAGGACACAGGCTTTGAAAGGATGGGTCTTAAGGGATGCCATGGTGTTTTGGTTTTTTTCCCCTAACAATAAGACTACATTAGGTGTAGTAAATTTGTAAATTTGTGGAGTTTCCTATAATCTATTGTCCTTCACCAGGTCCCATTAGATTTCTTTATAGGCCAAACTGAACTACTGAATGGGCTCTGAGCAGGTCTGATCCCCCCCCCACCAACTTTGTAATTCTCTCTTGGTGGTAATCTCATTATGCATGCCAATCTGTAGGTACAGACTAGTTGGTCTGACCTAGACAGTTTGTCCCCCATAACCATCAAAATCCTGTATGTCTCCCTCAAATTTCGAGGGTTCAGTACAACCTGTTAGCATGAGATCAATAAACGGTTAATTCCACATGGGGCCTCTGGTGGCCTACTGCATGCACTCAAGGGCAAAGTTGGCCAAACCTTGCGGGCGTATCCAGGCCTGAAACTCCTCTGCGAGCCCTCTTCGAGGGAATAAACTGCCTTCTTTTAGGCAAAGCCTTTCCACAGTCTTGGCAAGACCGAATTGGGTTGTCTGTCTAGATTTTTTTCTCTCAAGGTCCCAGATTATATTAGATCTCACCATAACTGCTTAAAAGACACCTCGATGGGCCCCCTTTCTGCCATTTTATTGTTGGCAGGATCCTTTCTTTTTCCGTTTTTTTCAACCCCTCTCTTTCCCTTATGCTGGATTCCTTCAATTCCACTTAGGTCAGCCCCAATAAAGGCCACTGTAACAATGGGCCAATTAGCCACTGGGGTGAGGACAAATTAGATAAAGTCCCGAACCATGCTCCAGGACTGGCTCTGAGATTGGTCTTTCCTACCAGAGGAAAACAATTCTTTGGGCTTCTAAAACGCTGGGCATACAAGGCATGTTTCAATCCCAGTTCACACACAATTCCATGAAGTTCTTTCACAGAAGTCCAGTGTAACTGATAGAGGGGCAGGCACACGCCCTTCCTTGGGTCACGGTATCTTACTGCAGCATTTATCCAATTGATCAAATCAGCTAAGCGCCCGCAATTCTCGCCCACGCCGGCACACACGATCTCCACCACAGGGCAGGTGGAACAGCGGCTGAGGCCATCCCCGACATCCCCAACCCATCCAACACAACCCCATGTCCCCCAGTACCCCCCAACCTCAACAACCAAGCTGCCACCCCTTGCTGGCCCCCCACTCCCACTTAAAGCAGCTGGTTAGCTCCACCAACTCTGTGGCAGAACATTCCCCATCTAGAGCCAACACTTCTCTCCTCTGTCCCGGTGCGCTCTTTACTCACGACTCCCCCGCCACGGGGACTCACAATGCACACAGCAATGGCCAGGCTATACCCGCAAGACTTTGTTCATTGATCCCCCAGGTGTTCTCCGGGTGTCCTCTACTCACACGCTGGTCCCCAAAGCTCCAGAGACCTGGCTGTCTTCCCATGTGGCGGTGGCTGGCCAGTGTGGGACTCCCCCCGACAGTGA
This sequence comes from Eumetopias jubatus, assembly GCF_037043125.1. Taxonomy (NCBI): domain Eukaryota; kingdom Metazoa; phylum Chordata; class Mammalia; order Carnivora; family Otariidae; genus Eumetopias; species Eumetopias jubatus. Next base: position 96,631,075 of record NW_028274819.1, read on the forward strand.
CCTCTCCCTCCAATGGCCCCTCTATCCACACTGGTTCCCTTTTCGCTCTCCTGCCTGGCCTGCCAGTGGTTAGAAAGTGGAGGAGAGCCAGTAAAGTATCCTCCAGCCTGAGAAGTCACTTTAAAAACTGAAGAACGAAGCCAGCCACTCCCTGCCACCTGCACAGTATTATGCAGGGTAACTTACTGACCAGGACTCAGGAGGATGAGGACCCAGACTGTAGACAGCCATCCTCTCCAACTCTTTGCCCTATCTGGCCCTCAATCCTCAGCTTTATGGAGCAGGGGCGTGGTGGTGAGGTCACAGGGTAGTTATCCAAATGGGCACCATCTGTATGCCAGAGGGTCTATACTCATTACCTAAAGTGGGGCCTTCTGTGCGCCACTTCAGAGCAGATCAGAACAAGCTTCCCCCCATTCCAGTGAGGGCATACATTAACCTCCATCCGGCCTGGAACATGTAGTCCCCAGGGAGGTCAACATGGAGGGCCAGAGATGGAGTCCGTGTTGTCAGCCCTCCTACAGCTGGAGCAAGGACTGTTCGATAAATGGTGCTTGGGCTATTTGTTATCGACTGGAAAGAAAAAGTGAACTTATCCCAATCTCACACAAAAAATAAAACCTAGTAGATTAAAGACTTAAATACATAACTTGAAATTTTAAAACCTTTAGAAGAGCTTTATGAACTTGAGATAAGAAAGGATTTCTTACTACTAAGCATTGATTGGTAAATCAATTATATTAAAATTAAGAATGTGGGGCGCCTGGGTGGCTCAGCTGGTTAAGCGTCTGCCTTTGGCTCAGGTGATGATCCCGGGGTCCTGGGATTGAGTCCTGCATCGGGCTCCCTGCTCAGCGGGAAGCCTGCTTCTCCCCTCTCCCTCTGCCACTCCCCCTGCTCGTGCCCTCTCTCTCTCTCTGTCAAATAAATAAAATCTTTAAACAAATAAATAAAATAAAATTAAGAATGTATACTGCTTGCAAAAAAATAAAGGGAAGGAAAAACAGTTCACAAATTGGGAGTTGTTTTTTTTTTTAAGTAGTTACCATGTCCAGTGTGGAGCCCAACACGGGGCTTGAACTCACGACCATGAGAATAAGACCTAAGCTGAGATCAAGAGTCAGGACGCTTAACAGACTGAGCCAGCCAGGTGCCCCAGAAGGTATTTTCAACATATGTAATCATAAAGATTATACTCCAGAATATAAAAGAATTCTATGAATCCATAAAATGACAATTAGAAAAATGAGAAAAGACATCAACATATGGCAAAGAAAAAAAAAACTGAGTCATAAATTCATGTAAAGATACTTAACCTTAACAGTAATCAAGAAAATTTTTTTAATTTTTTATTGTTATGTTAATCACCATACATTACATCATTAGTTTTTGATGTAGTGTTCCATGATTCATTGTGCATAACACCCAGTGCTCCACGCAGAATGTGCCCTCTTCAATACCCATCACCAGGCTAACCCATTCCCCCACCCTCCTCCCCTCTAGAACCCTGTTTGATTTTCAGAGTCCATCGTCTCTCATGGTTTGTCTCCCCCTCTGACTTACTCCCCTTCATCCTTCCCCTCCTGCTATCTTCTTTTTCTTTTTTCTTAATATATGTTGCATTATTTGTTTCAGAAGTACAGATCTGTGCCTCAACAGTCTTGCACAATTCACAGCGCTCACCATAGCACATACCCTCCCCAATGTCTATCACCCAGCCACCCCATCCCTCCCACCCCCCACCACTCCAGCAACACTCAGTTTGTTTCCTGAGATTAAGAATTCCTTATATCAGTGAGGTCATATGACACATGTCTTTCTCTGATTGACTCATTTCACTCAGCATAACACCCTCCAGTTCCATCCACGTCGTTGCAAATGGCAAGATCTCATTCCGTTTTATGGCTGCATAATATTCCATGGTGTATATATACCACCTCTTCTTTATCCATTCACCTCTTGATGGACATCTTGGCTCTTTCCACAGTTTGGCTATTGTGGACATTGCTGCTATAAACATTGGGGTGCACGTACCCCTTCGGATCCCTACATTTGTATCTTTGTGGTAAATACCCAGTAGTGCAATCGCTGGATCGTAGGGTAGCTCTATTTTCAACTGTTTGAGGAACCTCCATACTGTTTTCCAGAGTGGCTGCACCAGCTTGCATTCCCACCAACAGTGTAGGAGGGTTCCCCTTTCTCCGCATCCCCGCCAACATCTGTCGTTCCCTGACTTGTTCGTTTTAGCCATTCTGACGGGTGTGAGGTGGTATCTCATTGAGGTTTTGATTTGGATTTCCCTGATGCCGAGCGATGTGGAGCACTTTTTCATGTGTCTGTTGGCCATTTGGATGTCTTCTTTGGAGAAATGTCTGTTCATGTCTTCTGCCCATTTCTTGATTGGATTATTTGTTCTTTGGGTGTTGAGTTTGGTAAGTTCTTTATAGATTTTGGATACTAGCCCTTTATCTGATATGTCATTTGCAAATATTTTCTCCCATTCTGTCGGTTGTCTTTTGGTTTTGTGGACTGTTTCTTTGCTGTACAAAAGCTTTTTATCTTGATGAAATCCCAATAGTTCATTTTTGCCCTTGCTTCCCGTGCCTTTGGCGATGTTTCTAGGAAGAAGTTGCTGCGGCTGAGGTCGAAGAGGTTGCTACCTGTGTTCTCCTTTAGGATTTTGATGGACTCCGGTCTCACGTTTAGGTCTTTCAACCATTTGGAGTCTATTTTTGTGTGTGGTGTAAGGAAATGGTCCAGTTTCATTCTTCTGCATGTGGCTGTCCAATTTTCCCAACACCATTTGTTGAAGAGACTGTCTTTTTTCCATTGGACATTCGTTCCTCCTTTGTCAAAGATTAGTTGGCCATAGAGTTGAGGGTCCATTTCTGAGCTCTCTATTCTGTTCCATTGATCGATGTGTCTGTTTCTGTGCCAGTACCATACTGTCTTGATGATGACAGCTTTGTAATAGAGCTGGAAGTCCCGAATTGTGATGCCGCCAGCCTTGCTTTCTTTTTCAAGATTCCTCTGGCTATTTGGGGTCTCTTCTAGTTCTGTACAAATTTTAGGATTATTTGTTCCATTTCTTTGAAAAAAGTGGATGGTATTTTGATAGGGATTGCATTGAATGTGTAGATTGCTCTAGGTAGCATTGACATCTTCACAATGTTTGTTCTTCCAATCCATGAGCATGGAACGTTTTTCCATTTCTTTGTGTCTTCTTCAATTTCTTTCATGAGTATTTTATGGTTTTCTGAGTACAGATCCTTTGCCTCTTTGGTTAAATTTATTCCTAGGTATCTTATGGTTTGGGGTGCAATTGTAAATGGGATCGACTCCTTGATTTGTCTCTCTTCTGTCTTGTTGTTGGTGTATAGGAATGCCACTGATTTCTGTGCATTGATTTTATATCCTGCTACTTTACTGAATTCCTGTATGAGTTCTAGCAGTTTTGGGGTGGAGTCTTTTGGGTTTTCCACATACAGTATCATATCATCTGCAGAGAGTGAGAGTTTGACTTCCTCTTTACTGATTTGGATGCCCTTGATTTCTTTTTGTTGTCTGATTGCTGTGGCTAGGACTTCTAATACTATATTGAATAGCAGTGGTGATAGTGGACATTCCTGCCACGTTCCTGACCTTAGGGGAAAAGCTCTCAGCTTTTCCCCATTGAGAATGATATTCGCTGTAGGTTTTTCATAGATGGCTTTTATGATATTGAGGTATGTACCCTCTATCCCTATGCTCTGAAGAGTTTTGATCAAGAAAGGATGCTGTACTTTGTCAAATGCTTTTTCTGTATCTATTGATAGGATCATATGACTCTTGTTCTTTCTTTTGTTAATGTATTGTATCACGTTGATTGATTTGCGGATGTTGAACCAGCCTTGCAGCTCAGGGATAAATCCCACATTATTCATGGTGAATAATCCTTTTAATGTACTGTTGGATCCTGTTGGCTAGTATTTTGGTGAGAATTTTTGCATCCATGTTCATCAAGGATATTGGTCTGTAATTCTCCTTTTTGATGGGGTCTTTGTCCGGTTTTGGGATCAAGGTAATGGTGGCCTCAGAAAATGAGTTTGGAAGTTTTCCTTCCATTTCTATTTTTTGGAACAGTTTCAGGAGAATAGGTATTAATTCCTCTTTAAATGTCTGATAGAATTCCCCTGGGAAGCCATCTGACCTTGGGCTTTTGTTTGTTGGGAGATTTTTGATGACTGCCTCAATTTCCTTAGTGGTTATAGGTCTTCAGGTTTTCTATTTCTTCCCGGTTCAATTTTGGTGTTGATACATCTCTAGGAATGCACCCATTTCTTCCAGGTTATCTAATTTGCTGGCATAGAGTTGCTCATAATATGTTCTTATAATTATTTGTATTTCTTTGGTGTTGGTTGTGATCTCTCCTCTTTCATTCATGATTTTGTTGATTTGGGTCATTTCTCTTTTCTTTTTGATAAGTCTGGCCAGCAGTTTATCAATCTTGTTAATTCTTTCAAAGAACCAGCTCCTAGTTTCGTTGATCTGTTCTACTGTTCTTTTGGTTTCTATTTCCTTGATTTCTGCTCTGATCTTTATGATTTCTCTTTTCCCGCTGGGTTTAGGCTTTCTTTGCTATTCTTTCTCCAGCTCCTTTAGGTGTAGGGTTAGCTTGTGTATTTGAGACCTTTCTTGTTTCTTGAGAAAGGCTTGTATTGCTATATACTTTCCTCTCAGGACTGCCTTTGCTATATCCCAAAGAGTTTGAACAGTTGTGTTTTCATTTTCATTGGATTCCATGACTTTTTTTAATTCTTCTTTAATTTCCTGGTTGACCCATTCATTCTTTAGTAGGATGCTCTTTAGCCTCCATGTATTTGAGTTCTTTCCGACTTTCCTCTTGTGATTGAGGTCTAGTTTCAAAGCATGTGGTCTGAAAATATGCAGGGAATAATCCCAATCTTTGGGTACCAGTTGAGACCTGATTTGTGACCTAGGATGTGATCAATTCTGGAGAATGTTCCATGGGCACTAGAGAAGAATATGTATTCCGTTGCTTTGGGTTGGAATGTTCTGAATATGTCTGTGAAGTCCATTTGGTCCAGTGTTTCATTTAAAGTCTTTATTTCCTTGTTGATCTTTTGCTTAGATGATCTGTCCATTTTGGTCAGGGGGGTGTTAAAGTCCCCCACCATTATTGTATTGTTGTCAATGTGTTTCTTTGCTTTTGTTATTAATTGCCTTATAAAATGGCTGCTCCCATGTTAGGGGCATAGATATTTACAATTGTTAGATCTTCTTGGTGGATAGACCCTTTAAGTAGGATATAGTGTCCTTCTTCATCTCTTATTACAGTCTTTGTTTTAAAATCTAGTTTGTCTGATATAAGGATTGCCACCCCAGCTTTCTTTTGGTGTCCACTAGCATGGTAAATGGTTTTCCACCCCCTCACTTTCAATCTGGAGGTGTCTTTGGGTCTAAAATGAGTCTCTTGCAGACAGAATATTGATGGGTCTTGTTTTTGAATCCAATCTGATAGCCTGTGTCTTTTGATTAGGGCATTTAGCCCATTTACATTCAGGTAACTATTGAAAGGTATGAATTTAGTGCCATTATATTGCCTGTAGGTGACTGTGACTGTATATTGTCTGTGTTCCTTTCTGATCTATGCTGGTTTTAGGCTCTCTCTTTGCTTAGAGGACCCCTTTCAATATTGCTTGGAGGGCTGGTTTCATGGTTCCATATTCCTTTAGTTTTTGTTTGTCCTGGAAGCTTCTTATCTCTCCTTCTATTTTCAATGACAGCCTAGCTGGATATAATATTCTTGGCTGCATATTTTTCTCGTTTAGTGCTCTCAAGATCTCATGCCAGTCCTTTCTGACCTGCCAGGTCTCTGTGGATAGGTCTGTTGCCAATCTAATGTTTCTACCATTGTAGGTTACATATCTCTTCTCCGGAGCTGCTTTCAGGATTTTCTCTTTGTCTCTGAGACTTGTAAGTTTTACTATTAGATGTCGGGGTGTTGACCTATGTTTATTGATTTTGAGAGGGGTTCTCTGTGCCTCCTGGATTTTGATGCCTGTTTCCTTCCCCACATTAGGGAAGTTCTCTGTTATAATTTGCTCCAATATCCCTTCTGCCCCTCTCTTTCTTTCTTCTTCTTCTGGGATCCCAATTATTCTAATGTTGTTTTGTCTTATGGTATCGCTTATCTTTCGAATTCTGCCCTCGTGATCCAGTAGTTGTTTATCTTTTTCTCAGCTTCTTTATTTTCCATCATTTGGTCTTCTATATCACTGATTCTCTCTTTGGCCTCATTTATCCTAGCAGTTAGTGCCCCCATTTTTGATTGCGCCTCATTAATAGTCTTTTTGATTTTGACTTGGTTATATTTTAGTTCTTTTATTTCTCCAGGAAGGGTTTCTCTAATAACTTCCGTGCTTTTTTCAAGCCCAGCTAGTATCTTTAAAGTCATGATTCTGAACTCTAGGTCCAACATTGTACTAATGTCCATATTGAGTAGGTCCCTGGCTGACGGTACTATCTCTTGTTCTTTTTGCTAAGGTGATTTTTTTCGTCTTGCCATTTTGTCCAGAGGAGAATAGATGAATGAGACAACAAAATGCTAACAGGTTAACAACGTCTGCAGCAAATATACTCTATACAAATCAGAAAAGACCTGAAACCAGGGGAAAAGGGAAAGAAAGAAAACAGAAAGAGAAAGATAAAAACAAAAACAGAACAATACAAAAAAACCCCACAATATGATCAAATATGATCAGGGTAGTGCAAAATCAGTGCCACACACTAGATTTTGGGCGTATTTTGGTCTGTTAGAAAAAAGTGCCTCCTAAAATTTTAAAGGAAGAAAGACTTATATATGTACAAAATAAGGGTTGATACAATGAAGGGATGGAAGATGACTGTAAAGATGAAAATTATAAAAGACTGTATAAAAGGAATTGATAAGAAGTTGTTTGAACAAAGAAAGAAGACTAAAAAAAAAGAAAAAAAAGGAGAGAATGTGATCAGGCAGGAGACTAGAACAAAGCCATACACTAGTGATTTAGGGTATATTTTGATCTGGTAGAAGAAATTGTATCTTAAAATTTTAAAGAGAGAACAACTTATATATATATGCCAAAAATAAGGGTAACTACTATGAAGAGATAAAATATGACTCTAAAAATGAAAACTAAAAAATGTTGTTTTAAAAAAAGGGATTGATAAGATGTTCGTTGAAAAAGGGAAAAAGAAAAATGAAAAAAAAAAACAGTTAAAAAAATTAACTTTGAAAAACTAATGAATCATGGTAAAAAAAAAAGCCATGAATTCTATGTGCAGTATTCCCCTAGCGCTGGAGTTCTCCCATTCTCCTTGATCGGTAAACTTGGTCTTGCCTTGCTGGCTATTCTTGCTGATCTTCTGGGGGAGGGGCCTGTTGCCGTGGTTCCCAAATGTGTTTGCCGGAGGCTGAATTGCCCCGCCCTTGCCGGTCCGGGTATGCAGTCTGCTCGGGTTTGCTCTCAGGAGCTTTTGTTCCCTGCAAGCTTTCGGTACAGCTTTGGAGGACCAGGGCGAAAATGGTGGCCTCCCAACCTCCACCCGGAGGAGCCGAGGACTCGGGGCCCCGCTCCTCAGTGCGCCCCCAGAGAAAAGCAGTCAGTCACTCCCGTCTCCCTGGTCTCCCGCCGCACTCCGTGCTCACCCGGCCTGTGACCGAGCGTTTCTATCTCTGGCACCTGACCCCGTGTGGAGTCTCCAAACCCAGCAGATCCCTGCGGTGCGCTCCCGCGCCGCTCCTCCCGGGGGAGGGAGGGGAGTCTCCCCGGCTCTGCCGCTTGTTGGTTCCCTGCTGGAGGAGCAGTGGCCCGACCATGTCACTGATCATGGTTTATGGCCACCCCGAGCTGAGAGGCCGCGCCTCGGCTCCGTCTCTGCAGCCGGCTTCCCCGCTCTGATACCTGGGAGCTCTGCTGCACTCAGGCACCCCCGGTTTTTCTGTGACCCCGAGGGTCCTGAGACCGCACTGTCCCGCGAGGGTTCCACCCCCCACTTAGCCACTGGAGCGACGACCCTCAGCGGAGCCGCCTTCTAAAAGGTCCGATTTTGTGCTCCGCGGCTCTAGCACTTGCCAGAAGCGGCTGCCGGAGCCCCCCCCCCGCCCCCGCCGTCTATCCTCCCGAATATCGCCTCGGATTCACTTCTCCGCACGTCCTACCTTCCAGTAAGTGGTCGTTTTTCTGTTCAGAGAGTTGTTGCTACTCTCCTCTTCGGTCTCCTGTTGAGTTCGTAGGTGTTCAGAATGGTTTGATCCCCATTCAGCTGAATTCCCGAGACCAGACGAAATCCAGGTCTCCTGCTCCTCCGCCATCTTGCTCCGCCCCCAGTAATCAAGAAAATTTAAATTAGAAACACAAGATACTATTTCACACTCAACAGATTGGCAAAAATAAAAAAAGCTTTCCAAAACCAGGTGTGGGCAAGGAGGCCAGTCGATGGCTTCTCTCATGCTATTTCCTCAAGGGAACAGTGGGATACAATCACTTTGGAAAACCGTTGGCATCACGTTGTAAAGTTGGACATCCCCTATGAGCCAGCACATCCACTCCTGGGTATATACTTGGAGAAACAAAAATGTGCATGGTAGCACTGTTTGTAATAATAGTAATAGATACCTGGATGCAATGAAAATGTCCTTTTGTAACAGAACAGTTCATAAGTTGTGGGTTGTTCCTCTAAAGAAGTAGTGTACAGAAGTAGAATGAATGAACTAGAGCCATACACGTTAACACGGATTGTTCTCCAATGATGGTGTTGAGTGAAAAAAGCAAGTCAGAAAACGCATACAGTATGATTCATCTTATAGGTAGTTTGAACACAGGAAAAAGGAAGTGTTGCTTTGTTTGGGGATACATATGTAGTGGTAAAAATATAAGGAAAAAAGAATGAATGATTAAAAAGATAATGGGTATGTGCGGAGGAGGGTTGGGCACATAGGTTTGATTGGGGAAGGCCAGGCAAGGAGGTTTCAAGATACTAGTAATATTCTATTTTGTGACCTGTATAGTTGGTACATGAGCCTTTGGTTTATTATAATTCTTTATTTATCGTTATTCACTCTCATATATAGATGACGTATTTCACAACAAAAAATGTAATTAAACGTTTACAATTCTGCAAAGTGCGTATTTGGACACTTCCTTTGATTATTTACCAACATGCATCTCAAAGCTTTTTAATAAATTAGAAGTCACATTCATAAGCAAAAATAACATTAACACTAGAAAATCTTATTAATTTGCCGGTATTTGCGTGATGATTACAGAATTCCTGGATAAGTATTTAAAATTTTCAAAAATAATGAAGCCTATTCTATCACTTTGTTCTACTCAGATACTACTACATAATAATCGTTTAAAACCTCATCCTTTAAAAATTTAGGTATGCTTTATAATATACATAATAGCAAACTAGTATGGAGATCTAATTTGTTCACTAAATCACAAATACTAACTGGAGTCCCGCCTAAAAAATGTGTTACTGCATAGGCAATCAAAACATTTAGAGACCATTGCTCAAGAAACAGGCAGTGTGGGGTGCCTGGTGGCTCAGCCGGTTAAGTGTCTGCCTTCGGCTCAAGTCATGATCCCAGGGTCCTGGGATCAAGCCCCACATCGGGCTCCCTGCTCAGCAGGGAGCCTGGTTCTCCCTCTCCTACTCCCCCTGCTGTGCTCACTCGTGCTCTCTCTCTCTGTCAAATAAATTAAAAAAATCTTAAGGCAGTGTTTCTATGACTGAAGATGCCCACGAGTCTCCTGAGCACCTGTTTATTTATTTATTTTTTAAAAAGATTTTTATTTGAGAGAGAGCATGAGAGGGCGGAGGGGCAGAGGGAGAGGGAGAAGCAGACTCCCCACTGAGCAGGGAGCCTGACGCAGGGCTCCATCCCAGGACCCGGAGATCATGACCTGAGCCAAAAGCAGACACTCAACAGACTGAGCCACCCAGGTGCCTCTCCTGAGCACCAGTTTAAAATGCTGTCTCCTGGACATAACCTCCAGGATTCTGATTAAGTTGGTATGGAGAGAGACCCTGGGTCGTGTATTTTTAATACACACCCCAGGCTATTCTGATGCTTGTGGCTCACTGGTCCCAATTTTGCAAGTCAAGCCACATCTTTACAGAGTTCTGTCCCCAGACTGTGCAGAATTGCTTTTCCTGAATGGAACTTTGGCGTGATGCCACTGACTTTCACGGAGGGGCTCTGTAAGAACGGAATGGCCCTTTTAAATTCATGCTAGCACCTAAAATAAAGATGTAATTGATGATATAATATATGTAGAGGGCAGATCATGGAGCCTAATAGAGTGCATTTTCAATAAACGGTGGCTTCTTATTGTTATAATTCTGTTTTATGTATTAATTCTTCTTATGAGAGCACTTAAGAGCAAGTTCTTTCTCTTAGTAGAGGCAAGAATTACGCTGTTCTTTATACCACGGCAATTTGACAGTCTGGTTCTTAGTTCAATTTATTTTGATACTTGGTTTAAATGGCTGTCATAGCTGACAAAATGTATCCCCCATGGATATGTAGGTCTCAACAGAAGAAGTGACTCATTGGTTGGACTTACTAAATGATTATACCTATTTAACTATACCATTACCATTCCAACTAGTCCTAATAGAACTTTGTGAGGATGGACGGTTTTGAAAAGAAGTTTCTATTTTTAAATGCTAGTTCAGAGCAGATTGTCATCTTATATTTCTACCTGCTGGTAACATTTAGCAAAAAAAAAAAAATATCCAAGTGCAATAATAATGGGCCTGAAATGAGTGTGTTTACATAATTTTTAATAAATGAAAGCTACTCATTTTCTTTTCATCAATGCTTCACTGTTTTTAATGACTTTTAATTTCTCATGCCTTTTTGGAAAGCCTTCATGCTTGATAATTTTCCTTTTTAAATAGTACTTCATTATTCAGAAACACCAGCCAGCTGTAGAGAAAGTATTCCCATAAGAGCTACGTATGAACGCTTTTACAGTAAGTGGGCTAGTATTTTTAATATGTTAATAACTTTGCTGATTTGGTCCCTCCTCAGGTTGCAGTTAAAATTAATGGGGGGGAAAAACCCAAACATTCATAGACTGTACAGGACAACCAAATAGTATTAAAGAATGGTGAACAAGTAAAACAGGTTTGAAATAATATGGTATGCTCTCTTGCTGACAATGAAAAGTAGTTTTACAAGAAGAAATTTATTCTTATACCTTTTTAATAGTTGATAATGTCAGTAAGGAAAGAGAACTTGTAAAATGCCAGTTTTATTGGCATTCTTCCTTTTTTTTAAGATTTTATTTGTTTATTTGACAGAGAGAGACACAGTGAGAGAGGGAACACAAGCAGGGGGAGTGGGAGAGGGAGAAGCAGGCTTCCTGGGGAGCAGGGAGCCCGATGCGGGGCTCGACCAGGGCCTGAGCCAAAAGCAGATGCTCAACGACTGAGCCACCCAGGCGCCCCTACTGGCATTCTTCTAAACACAATTCTCTACTAGCTTCTCTTGGGCACGTCTACCATACAAGGATAATTGATGACATTGAGATAATAATAAAGATTGGAAAAAACCCTACTATCCACTTATTATATACAAAGCCCATGTTAGGTGGCTTAGATTTGTCACTTCACTAAACACTCTGAACAACCACAGGGGACAATGGTATTATCCCTACTTGGTAGAATTTATGGGTTCTCAGAAAGATTAAAAAACTTGCCCGAGATATTCTTGTACTCAACATAGTTGGCGACTCTGTTCTGCTTGAAATACCCTCTTTCCTGGGTACAGTCACGTTTCCTCTTGGGCTCTCCTTGGCTTTTTCTGGACATTCCTCAGTTTCTCCTCAGTCATTTCTCCCTCTCTTCCTAACCTCTCAATGTTGATCCTGTAGATTCTCAGGCCCCTTGAGATTGAGGCTCCATCTAGTCTCTCTCTCTCTCAACTCTGTCTTCAATGTAAAATGCTATCTAGATGTATATGATTCCTATATATGGCTTATCACCATCTCCGTCTGACGAGTCCCTGGCACATCTCTTACTGCCTACTTGACACCTCTCCTTGGATCTCTTACAGACATCTTATGCTCGACATGTACAAAATTGAACACTTGATTTCTCCCTGAAACTATTTCTCACTAAGTTTCTCCATCTCGGTAAATGACATCATCATCCACCCAGTGGTACCAATCAGAAACATTTTTGATTTCTATCTTTCTCCTATCTTCAAATCCAATACATGACCTAGTCCCATAGCTTGTTCCTCCAAAATAGAGCTCAAAGCCATCCATTTCTTTTCATATCCTTGGTCCTTGGGCCTTTGCCAGTACTCCAGCCCTACACAAATACAGTAGTCACTGTACTTCCTGCTTCCTCCTCTCTCCAAATCCATTCTCCATATAATATTTGGAATTGTTTTTAAAATGTAAATGGGGGAATAAATAGGCGGAGCATGGAGGATTTTTAAGATTAGAGGATTTTCTATATGCTACTCTAGTGGTGGGTACATGTCATTCTATATACTTCAAATCTGCACCTTGTCAAAACCCATCAGATCTACAACCCCCACAGTGAATCCTGATGTAAACTATGAACTCTGGGTGATGATGTGTCACTTAAGGTCATTGATTGTAACAAATGAACCACTCTGGTGGGGGATATTGATAGTGGGGAGGCTGTGCAAAGGTGTGGGCAGGGGGTATTTGGGAAATCTGTCTTCTGCTCAGTTTTGCTGTGAACCTAAAACTACTCTAAAAAAATAAAGTATTTTTTAAAAAGATTTATTCATTTATTTTAGAGAGAGAGAGAGAGAGCATGTGCAAGCAGGGGGAGAGGCAGAGGGAGAGGGAGAGACAGAATCTCAAGCACACTCCCTGCTGAGTGTGGAGCCCAACGCAGGACTTGATCTCGTGACCCCAAGACACCATGACCCGAGCTGAAATCGAGAGTCACAAGCTCAACTGACAGAGCCACCCAGGCGTGCCCAAAGTATTTTTTTTAAAAAGTAAACTGGATGACACCACTCTCCTGCTGCTTACAGTCTTCTAGTGGCTTATAATTTGCCTTTGAAATAAAATCCAGGTGCCTTTTCATGGCTGCCAAAACCCCTATCTCTCCAGCCCCAGCTATGCCAGTCTCGAACTTTCTGCCCATGCGGGCTCCTTCTCATCTCTGCGAACATGCCCCTCAAGTCTCCCAGCCTTGCCTTTGCTCCAGCCTCTGTCTGAAATGCCTCCTCGGATGTCCCCTCCTTCATCCTTGCTTGTTTCCTTCTTTTTTCTCAAATCTCAGCTGAAGCGAGGCCATCTCTGAGGGCCTGCCTGACCGCTGTATCTAAATGAGAGCTCCACCCCCATGTCTTCTCAAAACGTCCTCTTTGTTTTCTTCACAAGACTCTTCTCCACTAAACTCTAAATTCTATTGAGGGCAAGGACTGTATCTGTTCTCATTTACCAACGGTAGACCTGACGTCTGGCACAAAATAGGCCATCAGTAAATACTTGATGAATGAATGAATGAATGAAGTGCAACTGGCTAGCAAGTGGTGAAAGTAGGGTTCAAACCAGAATCTGTATGACTTTATAATCTGTGTTCTGTACCATTGTGCTGTGAGTAAAATTAATTCGTCTTCAGTGGCATTGTAGTGGGAAATGAATTTTATTATAAAAATCTAAAATTCTTTTGACATGGGATAATCCATCTGATAACCCTTCAGTGACAAGAGTGCTTGGTTGGCCTCTATCTTCCAAATGAACGGTGCTGTTGGATAAGTTAAAGTATGCCGTATTTGGCATTTTGTTTATTAAGATGCCCAGACAAGGTCTCCCGCCGTGGTTCTTCCAACTCGACCGAATCCTCTGTGAAATCAGATAAAATGACTCTGGGAAAGTTACTTAACCTCTTCCGACTGCCGGTCCTTCGTCTATAAAATAGCGAAACAATGACTTCGTGGGATCACTTAGGAGGACTAAAGGAAATCATAGATGAAACGTTCTCACCACGGGGTTTGTCTAAGGTGAGCAAATAATAACTGTGGTTCTCTTTTTTAGAAAAAAAAGTCTTAATTCTTCAGTTGACTGAAAACTCTAATAATCCTACTTTAAGGCTAACTAACCAGGGTTCCTTTTTTCAGTTATTTCTAAGCTCTGACATGGTTCAGATGCACTGAATAGACATGCCAAGTCATCAAAAACTAATAATGATATAGGGAGAAGACAGGCGGGAGGGCTGCCCCTGCAGGGGACCTTCGAAATCCACAGGCAGGCCCTAAATCTGGACCAAGCAGATTTCAATCTCCTCTGAGTTCACACTTTATTCCACAGGTAGCAACCGTCCCGGATTTGAAGTCAGTACCATTCCTGCAGTTTGTGTTCGGCTCCTAAGTTTACATTCTTCACCAAGGCACAGCTTTGAGGAATGTACCAAGAAAAATAGGGCAACATACCTGTTCTTTGCTAAGTTACTTTTCAAGAGAAGTTTGGTTCTGTTCATTGATTCTGCCTGGAAGAACAATAACAATAAAGTAAAGCAAAAACTGATATTTAGGGTTGGGAAATTGTCTTTCTTTTTTTTTTTTCTTTTGCCTCACAGAACACTGCTGTCCAGGATCTGCCAAGCGCTCTACTTCATGTGCTTAATGAAAGTCGTGGGTCCCATTTTTCTTGAGATCAGTTGGAAAGGGATCATATTTCTTTCTTAGGAAAAAATGTCAGAATTTCTTTTCTCTCTCTCGAGTTTGGGATGTTATCGTGACAAAACCAGACGAGCTGGTGGAAGAAGCCTCAGAGTTTTTAGAGAATGTGGAAATGTAAAGAACGGAATTGAATGGACTTAAAAATTTTAAATTTGTCATTGAAGTATAGCTGACAGATAACATTAGATCAGTTTCACGTGTACAACATGGGCGATCCAAAAATTCTATACCTTATGAAATGCTCACTACCATTAGTGTATTACAATGTCATTGACTATACTCCCCGTGCCATACTTTTCATCCTCGTGACTTATTTTATAATTGGACGTTTGTACCTCTTAACCCCCCTTCACCCACTCTGCCCATCCCCCCCACACCCTCCCCTTTGGCACCCACCAGTTTGTTCTCTGAATTTATGAGTCTGTTTCTCTCTTTGTTGCCATTGTTGCTATTTGTTCCTTGGTTTTGTTTTTTGGATTCCACATAAAAGGGAAATCATATGATATTTGTCTTTTTCTGTCTGGCTTATTTCACTTAGCACAACACTCTCTAGGTCCATCCACGTCATTGCAAATGGCAAGATCTCATTCCTTTTATGGCTGAGTAATAGTCCTACTGTGTGTATGTATATATCTCTCGTTTATCCATTCATCTGTGGATGAATACTTGGGCTGCTTCCATATTTTGGTGATTGTAAATCATGTTGCAATAAACATAGGGGTACAATCTATGTTTCCAAACTGGTGTTTTCATTTTCTTCAGGTAAATATCTAGAAGTGAAATTACTGGATCGGATGGTACTTCTATTTATAGTTTTTTGAGGAAACTTTATACTGCTTTCCCGTGGCGTGATAGGTTCCTAGTGCCTTCTAACTCCAGAAAAACTAAATAGACCTTTTGCTAAGTACTTATTTGTTTTGGAGAAGAAAAACTTAGAGCCAATTTTAAGATTTATCATAATGATATTATTTATTACAACTCACTTTGAGGCCTTATGTTGCTGAATACACACACACCCCGACACACCCACACAGAAACTGTAAAATTAATGATACCTTAGCTGTCCTTGATGACTGGAACTTGGGCAAAAAGGAATGGCCAAGGAAATAGTTTAACAACATCCTGGGGGGAAATTATTGGTGTTGCTGATGTCTCTTATGGATTGGCTTTAATATTTATTTACTTACTGTTCAAGGTAATCAGTTTAATTTTTTCATTTATAAAATCAGTGAAGTCTATTCAAAGATAATTGTATCAAGACACTTTGTTCTTTTCTTCACATGAGTTTAGTGTCTACAAGGAATATTTTATTAAATTCAAATTTTCTTCCTCAGGGTAATCCCGTCCTTACGTTTCATTTCTCGGTTCTGGGCTCCATTCGATTTTTACTCACAGAATTAAATCTGAGAGAGTTATTGTTCTGCTTCATACAGTATTTCCAAATATCTCAGAAAGACAATTAAGATCATTTTCTCCTACCTTTTGATAAAGTCTACTTAGGGGTTTTGCAGTAGAAGTGAACTTTCCTTTTTTGACATTTTTGGAAAGGGAAGATATTTGGATGCCATCTGCTCAGTCTGGCTCCCTCCAGTTCCCATGGGAAGTCAGGACCAGCCCTGCCCCCTGCGTGCTTTCTACCATCCCCAGCTGCACTTTGTTACTCACCAGTATGAAATGTTTCTTGGCCTCATTACCTACAGGAATGAAACGTTTCTTGGCCCACCTTCACAAAACTGAAAGGTTATGCCAACCCATGTACATTTACACCCTTCTGGTGAGAGGGAAAAACCCAGAATGGGACTGGAATAGATAATGTGGGAATTGGTGAAAATGCTTACAATTATTTACACCAATAAAATAGCCATAGGAAGATTTTGGCAGTGATCAGTGACTCAAGGTCATGGTTTGGGGTGGCATTTAAGGAACCCACGTCTAAGAGTAGACTCAAAGAGAAGGCATTTTGTTGTTTTTGTTGTCGAATGATGCTTCTTGGTAAAAGACTTAGAAATACACCCACACAGCTTATGACATTTTATTATGAAATTTTAAAAATCGTCATCCAGTTTTAAGTTCTATAGTTTCATCCTCCCATCAAAGTATAGAAAGCTCTAAAGCAGAGGAAGTAGAAATAGTTCACACTGATGTCGCTGTGAGGTTCTTTGGTGTCTATGAGTCACGGGTGCCTCTTTGGAGGTCTCCCAGGAGAGTTGATTTGTGATGAATTTGTGTTTCTAGAGCATAATGCCTAGAAATACCATGAGGTCCTCATGTGTTGTGACTGTTGGAAACTGCTTTTCCTAGAATAAAAAATATTTAGATCCATATAATGATGTGTTTCCCGATGATTTAGGCAGCCTGGGCTTTTCAGGGTGATTTGCCTAAATAGCATGCATTTAAACTGTTTGCAGTCATTGGGTAAATTGTTCACTGTAGTCCAGGGCTAAGATTTCTCTCCCTCTCTTGACTCAGTCCTTGGATTCCACTTAGTAATTAACGGAAGTCATGGTTTATGAAAAGGACGAGGCTAAAAGTATGATTCAAAAATGCCAGCACTTGGGAGATGGGAATAAAGTCTACAGTGGCCGAGCATCTCCGGGCTCCACTGACCTTGACTTAATATTCAGAATACTCTCACAGCTCTTCTTCACTTCATTTTCTGCCTTGAATATTCCGATACGACACTTAGACGTTTTCACATTATGTGTTCAATCATTTTCCCCTTGTCAAATTAGTTTGCCAAATTGCTTTCTGATCAGGATTCTGCAGGAGAGCAGGCTCCCTCCTTTGCGTGGACGCAGCTATTCCTTATAGCAGTTTGCGGTCACGGACACAGAGACTCATGGACAGCGTGATTGAATGTACACTTGTACCTCTTTGATTTGAATGGTCCATTGTAGATATGTAGAATACGTTTAAAGACCAGGACAGCCGGTTGCATTAAGAATGTTTATGGCAGTTCAGAGGAAAATACTGGGAACCATATATTTTCTGCCTTTGCTTAACATATAATTAATAGCATATTTCTATGTGAATGTAGTCTTTAAATCAAAAACTGCCATGAGTTCTGGATAGATCCAATGCAAAGACTTTCAAGACCTAAAGTAATGAGATATGTTCTCCATTTTGATAGATTTTTGCCCAACTAGAAAAGGGTAATATCTGTGGATTTTGCTAAACTATCCCAGGAAGAAATTCAAGAGGAAGGGGGAAAATTGCAGACTTCTGTGTCTAGGTTTTTGGTTCCTAAAAGGCTTAAAAGACTTAAAAGGCTACTATCATCCTCATTGTCTCATGACCAGTTGGAAATTATGAGGTAAAGCTACAGGCATGAGCACACATACATGGGTGGGTGGGGCTTTTTTCTTCAGTTAGTACTTTATGCCGGTGTATGTGAAATACAACTTCGAGTTAACACCCTTCCTCTAATTTCCCTGTCGAAATGCAGCCTGATTTAGGATTGAACAATATTAAATATAGGCAGGAAAGCACTGAAAGTTATGAAAGATGCTACATGAACATAAGGTACTGTGATTTCATCTAATGAGAGAGTATCTTAGTTTTGAAGTTATTTTGCAATCAGTGTCATACGCTGATTGTGTCATACAGATAAAACAGTGGCTAACCCAGAGGCTACATGCAAACAGAATCAACAAAATGTACAGTGAATGCTCTCCCTTCATTTGTTTCCTTAGCAAATAGAATTTGATTGCCGAGTTCTTCACGGAACGATGAGTCTTTTTGTGTTTTATTTCTATCTATAGACACAAAGACCTGTCCCTCTGCCATGGAGTTGTCTTATATGAGAATCGTATTTCAGCAAACATAATTAAACCATCACAAACAGAGCGTTCCATTAGTCAGACCAGAGTTATTGCTGTTGTGCTTTAGATGCATTTGCAAGTATTTCACATTCTGCTGGGGGAAAAGAAAGACCACTAAATATTTCATGGGCTTTTCTTGATCACATTGTTTATTTCTCAACGTTTTAAAGAGATACTTAATTTTTCCCGACAGCTATTTTTGTCAATACGTTGGAGAAATAGATATGAAGGGCAAAATTTGCATGGAATGCCAAAAGCTGGTATTATCCTGGAATGATGTGTACTGTGTGCATTAAAATAAATCTCACACTGTTCCCCCAGAAAATGTCCTTGGCATTTGATGTGTTTTCTAAAGCAATATTCTAGTAGTGCTCTGCCTCTAAGGTTTCGAGGAGGGGGAGAAATCATATTTTGATTGGTGTGGTTCAATAGACATTTGGGTTTCATGCAAAAAATAAAAAGAGGACACTAGAGGGCGCTGTTTGATTTTCTTTTTTCCCTCTGTTGTGCCTCAGACACCAGTGCATCAGGGCACTGAAAAATGCCATCGTGTTCTCCTAACCAGGGCCAAACTGCAATGAAATACAGGGTGTAGAAATCCCCTGAGTTCCAAGAGGGAGGCTGGAAGCTTCAGAATGGGGTAGATGCTAAATTAATTCAGCAAGAGTAAATAAGTAATTCTTTATTACACTAAACCTGCATGATTGTCATCTTTTGATAATTACTTAATTCCTTTGGTTGAAAGAAATTTTATTAGATTTCAAGCTCTCACTAAATGTCAAATGGTACTAAAAATAGCTAGAATATTAGACAATGTAAAACAATTAGTGCTCTCAAGTTTTGCCATCAGGACTTTGAGTAGCTCACATAACTACTACTGGTTAAGAAACTAATTATAGAATTCCCAATTGTCAGAAATGCCAGACCCCAAGATGTTATTTCTTTTGATATCAGACAAATTCCAAGTTAATAAGATTCCCAATTAACTTCCTTTTTTTTAAAAAGATTTTATTTATTTATTTGACAGAGACAGTGAGAGAGGGAACACAAGCAGGGGGAGTGGGAGAGGGAGAAGCAAGCTTCCCGCGGAGCAGGGAGCCTGATGCGGGGCTCGATCCCAGGACCCTGGGATCATGACCTGAGCCGAAGGCAGACACTTAACTACTGAGCCACCCGGGCGCCCCTCAATTAACTTCCTTTTTAACCTTTGCTAAGCAAGCGCCTTATTTTTCCTCCCCTTCCTTGAGGCAAATCGTTTTGAGTGGCAGGAAAAGGCCATGTTCTGGAGTTAATCTAAATATATACTGTCGTATGATTTACATTTGTATAGTGTCACTTTCTAACATAAGAATATTTGAAAAGAAGCTTAATATTCTCCTTTTCCAGAAGGAAAGTTTAGGTATCACGCTTGGAGTGATTTGTTTCAAGCAGAGAATTAGTAGAAGAGTCAGGATCATCTTCCAGTTCTGCCTTCCCGATAGTCAGCTAAGGGGCCTGTTTGGTTTTAGTTCTGTAAAAATATTTCCCTTGAATACAGATAGGAGTGATTGACTCAAAGATCACATAACAGCTGTCCCCAGAATTTCCAGTTCTTCTGCCTTCCAGGCTCACCGGAAGCTCTTTCTTCCCAGCTCTCATTACAGCCATGCAACTTGCTTCAGACAACAAAATGGGAACAGAAGTGATATGGCGTCCCTTCCCGGGTGTGATTCTCCCCTGGCCTAGGTGAACCCCCAAGCCTGGTGTTGAGCCGGCAGCATCACTAGATAATGAAGTCTCAAGAGATAACAAGTGTTGGCAAGGATGTGGAGAAAGGGGAACCCGGGTACACAGCTGGTGGGAATGCAAATTGGTGCCACCGCCGGGGAAAACAGCACGGAGTTTCCTCAAAAAACTAAAAGTAGGACTAGCGTACAATCCGGCGATTCTACTTCTGGGTAATTATGCAAAGGAAACAAAAACACTAACTTGGAACGATGTCTGCACCCCAGGTTCACTGCGGTGTTACTTACAATAGCCAACCTCCGGAAACAACTAGAGTCCATCGAGGGACAAATGGATCAAGAACTGGTGATACACACACACGCAAACAATTAGCCACAAAATAAAGAACGAAATCCTGCCATTTGTGACAATATGGATGGACCTGGAGGGCATTATGCTAAGTGAAATAAGCCAGAGAAATACAAATCCCGCATAATCTCACTTAGACATGGATTCTTAGGAAAAAGAGAAAATAAAAAGAGTTTATAGATATGGAGAATTGCCAGAGGTGGGGGGGGCAGTGGAAGGGGGTCAAAAATGTACAAATTTCCAGTTATCAAATAAATAAGTCTTGAGGATGTAATGGACGGCATGACGACTATAGTTAATAATACCGTGTTGCATATTCTAAAGTCAGTAAGAGAGGAGATCTTAAAAGTTCTCATCACAAGAAAAAATATTTGTAACTATGTAAGGTAACAGATGTTAACTAGACTTATCGTGGTGATCATTTTACAGGACCAGAGCCCACTGGCATAGGCAAGAAAGAAACCTTGGTGGGTTTTCTTAAAAAAAGATTTTACTTATTCATTTCAGAGAGAGAGAGCGCGCACAAGCAGGGGGAGTGGTGGGGGGAAAGGGAGAAGCAGACCCCCACTGAGCAGGGAGCCCAACGTGGGGCTCGATCCCAGGACCCTGGGATCATGACCTGAGCCGAAGGCAGACGCTTAACCATCTGAGCCCCCCAGGTGCCCCAGAAACCTTAGTGTTTAAGCCACTGAGATTCCGGGGTATTCTATTATGGCACCACAACCTAACTTCTCCTAATGATAGACACGCTAAGGATGTCAACCAAGTGACAAAACCAAAGGCCAAGAATAAAAGTGTGGCAAGAACAGGTTTAATTGAAAGAGTTAAAAAAAAAACAACCCAAAACTCAACACACTAGTCTTTTATTTAGAACTTTCTAATGACTTTGATAAGAAAATCAATAAAGGGAAGTTATTAAATACGAAAACACCTCCTCCTTATGTGTTTTTAGTTGAGATTCATTTCAGGAAATCAAGTAAAATAATCGATGAGATTATTGTGTTCAACTCAGAATCTGTCTGATTGTGAACACCTAAACCTTCAACTGTGTCAACGAGATGGTTTTTCATGTGAAAATAGGACGCGCACAGAACATCGATTTCTCTCTTGGTGAGGAAGCAGCATTGTGTCTCACTTGCAATAGACAGTTGGGTTCCTTAACCCCTCCCAATGCTCAGCATTTGCCCAGATCTCAAAATGTTCAAGCTGAAGTAGACACATCTTTTTTCTCCAACACTACCAGCTACTCTCTTAGCCACCATGTGTAACTGGCAAGACACGCTAGAATTTGTTGACCCTCCCAGACGACCAGGAAGTCAAAGGACCTTAGCACAGACTCAGTCTACACCCTAACTTCTTCAGCCCAGTGCCAGTGCGATGTGGTGCCCATTACACGCAAGGCAACATCGATCGTATCCACACCCACGGTCAAGGACGCAAGGATTTATGCTCAGCTTTTCACAGAGTTCCCAGAAAAATGCAAAAATACCATCAGCTTAAATCCAAAACAACTTCAAAATAAACTTGAAGTGGGTTTTACTTTTGTTTTGAACCTGAAAAAGAGAGGCAGTCCAGGGATTATATTTAGCAGGCCTCCCGTTTGCAGTTAATCACAGCAAATGCGTGTTTTTGTACTATATACAAAAGAGGATGCCGCCTCTCTTCTGTCCCGCACGTTCATGTCCTGCTAATGCTCTGTCAGTACACACAGCAAAACACATTCAAGCTCTGGCCAGTGGTGTCTACCAGGTCCAAAGGCTGCTGCTTTTTTTGAAATCAGAGCATGCTATGGAGTATGCAAACCTTAATATCAGTAAGAAAGATTCCAGTCACCAAGTACTGAGAGTACTTGAACGTGAAGTTTATTTAAGCATAAAACACATTAAAAATTATTTGGTTGATTTGTCAGAGAGAAGGGTCTGGGATGGGAGGTGGGGTTCCCCAGGTCTGCAAACAGTATCCCAAGTGGCCAAGCTGCCATGGCGAGGTTGAGGGACGTAAGGGTAGGGAAGGAGCTCATCATAAACAGGAGCGAGCAACACATGCATATCGTAGATCAGACACTTCCGAACATCAGAAAGATTCCTCAGAGAGAGTCAAACTTTCCAGTCATTGCTTCTCAATATTGTTCCCACAGGCCCTTTCTCGGTAAAAAACTATGATCCAGAAACAGCACCAGTTGGACAGATTTCCCTGATTAGACTTCTCTAACCAGAATTTTCTTCTCCTTTACTGGTTTTTCATGGGAACCAAAGTTTCTAGTGACAATTGTTTGGACATTTTAGGCAAGATACCTGCTTTTGGGAGCTCCGTTGTGTACTTTGAAACAGGAGCTGGAAAATTCACACATTTCTGGGACTCTGACTATTGGAGGCAGGTGGTATCACTTTGAGATGCTGGACATTTTCAATCAGGCTTTGACTTAAGGGCACACACCTTTTATCCTACAGGGAATTGAAGTGAGTAAATTACAGTACTTTATATAGAAACCTTGAGTTAATTATGAGGTCGTGCCTGACTTATAGACAAAATGCCATAGTGAAATCTGGGTCATGATGAGAAGCAGCGTCCAGACTTGAAGTTCAATGGAAGAATTAGAGGCTGTGAACAGAGAGGAACATAGTAAGTCCTATGAAGAAAGATAGCTCTTTGACAGGAATCAGAACTCTGTGGTACTCAGCTAAATGAATAAGCCCACTTTCTTCATGGCCAAGAACTCACTTTATCCAAATGGCACTGACCAAGGCAGGAAAGAAGCAGAATTAACTCAACCTTTAGCAGAGTCCTGCTAACCTCAGGGAAACCCATGTGCTAAGGCAACTGCAAGAAATCTCATTTGTTGGACGAACCATCCCAGTCCCAACCACAGCCCAGGTAGACTTGGTGACCAGATTTAAGGCCAATATTTGGTCCTTAAAATAGTTGGATAACTTTTTTTTTTTAAATCACCTTCATCTTTTAGATAAAAGAACAGAGACCCAAAGGTTAAAAACATTGTATCTGTATCTACATCAATATCTGTATCTCCAAGATGGTGCTAGAATTCCTTGGCATTCCCGTCATTTTCCCATCTTAATTTCTGGAATTTCCATAGGTCAATTCCTGACTGAGTGGGCTTCACGATTGAACGTCTCCTCCTCAGGGGAGAGGGCTCCCTGCGCCCCCAGCTGCCTGCCCAGAACAGGGGGAGCATCTACCTCTACAGCTCTTGCCGTCCGCCTGCAGGGCCCCTGTCACACAGCTACACAGGGGTCCATCGACCCGGCTGGTGCAAATCTGCTCACACCCTCCGTTGTCCTCACACCAGTCCAGCCCTGAAAAAGAACAACTGGTGAGAACAAGGGCAGGCAGGTCAAATCTTCAACGTGGCTCTCGGGGCAACGCTTTAAACCAGAGGACAGCAAGAAGAAAAAAAGCCTAGCGCCGTTGTAGTGTTTTCAGAGTCAATGTAAAGATTTCACCGGGGTGTCCCTCCATCTCTGGTCGGTCACCAGATTCATGTCGTAGTTGAAACACACCCAAGAGTTAGTCCGAGCCCTCAAATCCCATTGTTTTAATAATTTATAACGTGTTTTTGGGGGACATACATACTTTTTCTCCTAATAGGTCCCACTGAAATGATCTGTTCTTTAGGTTCTTTGGTATAATCTGTGGCAATCCTGGAATTTTGTGGGCAAGTCTGAAAGACAGAACACCAGAGGGAAAATTTCACACAATTAAGCTGATAACATATTCTTCACCATGTTTCCAACCTCCAAAAGAGGCAGTGGTTCCAGCCTCAAGCACTATCACTACTCTGATTAATTAGAACCAATGCATTCTTGATCCTGGAGCCCACCGGGACTCTGGGCTTTACGTGGAACAGAATTAAATATGTTCTCCTTCGATTCAAAAAGGCTCCCTTCCCAAGGATGAGGATTGTTGGATCGCATCCGGCAATAGGGTGGACAGCCGCGTGTGTAAGTGGCTTGACCACAATTCACAGCTTGATTCTGCAAACGCCAGGGAAGCACAAAGCGGGAAAGTTAAAGGTTAGGGAGCAGATCCCAGGGCAGTAAAATCTTAGGGACTCTGGTGTCTGTGGAGGGGATGTAAGCCTGGCATGGAAGAGAGGACTGGTTTGTCACCTCATTCCAGCAGCCCCTCCGGGAGCCCCTGCGGAGCCTCAGGCCCCGGCGTGGATCTGGATGAGCTGTAGGAGAGTCACTGTCTAAAGAACTCCTGGACCCAGGAGTTTGCTTCGATTGTGCGGTGGAGCTTGGCCCCCACTGTCCCCTTCAGATTCAGGTGGCCTAGCTCCTTGAGACTCGGGTGCGGGTATGGTGGTCCTCAAACAGGGCCAGTTTTGCCCTTCCCTCCCCCGGGGTAGTCGGCAATGCTGGGAGGCATTTTGGGGTGTGACAGCTGGGGAGGAGGTGCTCTTTGCCTCTAGTGGGTGGAGATGCTGCGAAACATCCTACAAGGCACAGAACAATCCCTACAACCAAGAACAGTTGGCTCCAAAATGTCAATAGTGCTGAGGTTTGAGAAACCCTGGTCTAGTGCTATGCCCATGACAGACTGACATTTCAGAGACAGAGGAGGACATCATTCTACCGCATTCTCTCTCTTCCTGTCTGACCAAAGAGGACTGCTGCTCCTAAGCATCTAGGGAGGATTTCAACTTAGCCACTTCCAGGGGCCGTGAGAGCCACAGAACTCCCAGGAGCCAGCCAGATCCTGGCGATTGTGATCCCCATGCTGGGCAAACTGGGGGCAGTGAGAAATAGGGCGATGCATTTCATTTTCACGCCCTCACTTACTATTTTACAGGAGTACTTTTCGGAATCACACAGTGACACCGCGCAATGAAGATGAACTTCATCGTAATCCCCAATGAACTTGAAGACAGTGACATGAAAGCGACAGGTTAGGGAGACGCCGTTCTCCTCGATGCCAATGGTGTTATCTTTAATGTTCTGACACCTATTCAGGAGAAAATGGAATCTTTGCTTCACACTTTGGCTTCTATTTCATCTAAAGCCCATCATGATAGGTAAGAATGTCTTTGCATTTGAGAGTGACCTCTGGACTGTGTGGGTTTCTCATTTACTCCCACTCCCGTCTATTTTCATAGTTTGTTTTAAAAGCATCGAATAACACCTCAAGTTAGCATCCTAACTGCAACTAAAAGCTGGATGACTGCAGGGACTGCCCCCAGTCTCCCCACAGCTTTGGTTTCTCATTCTGCCCCTCATGGTGCCCTGCTTTACTGACACCAACTCAGCAAACGTCATCAGTCCTCGCCTCGGCTGTACTTTCTTGGGTTAATTATCAGTGTGTGTGTGGGGGGGGGGTCCCCTGATTAAAACCCTATTGGTCCATGTTAAAATAGATGGGAGCTGGAGAAGGCAGAGCAGTCCCAGATAGCTAAGATGCATGCAGCAGGTGGCCCCATCTCCTCCCCTGCCGCCCCCCCTTGTGGTATTGGGCTAGTGGGCAGTGACAGCCACCAGCCTCCCTCAGGTACACGTAAGAGTTCCCCAAATGCATCACAGCCCCTTCTGCCCCACTGTCTCTCCGTATGAAGTTTCCCTAATCTGGAAGTCTTCCCATGCATGTATACTCCTGCTCTTTCCCCAAAGCCAGTCTGTGGCTCCCCCTTCTCAGCAGACACCCCCCTACCACTGTCCTGACCAGGCGGGAACAGGTGGCTTTTTCTGGATTCCCAGAGCACAAGAACCCGGATGTTGCCTTCACTGGGTCTCCAACACACTGTAGGGTCCACAGGACAGATCTAAATATCTTTGTGGATGAATGCATGAGTGAATGCATGAACTGTGCCACCGTGGCCAAGGTTGGCCTATAGGCGCTGAGAAGTTATCTAAAAATGATGAAGATGAAAAGAGTGACTCTTTTTTTAAATCTTTCCTTCCCATACCCACAGGATTAAATAGCTTAGTGATAAGGAAAATTAAAAACCGGAGTTATCCTTCAGGATCCCCACACCTATTAGGTTTTGTAATTAGTCTTCAAGGCGATTGTTTCTTAAATGTTTTGAAATTAAAACTTACTTGCCGTACTTCTCCTTGTCACTGTTATTCATTTGAATAATCTAAATGGGTTCAAAGTTTCTAAAATGTTCATAGCTCTCCAATCTTCACACAGGCCTTCCCTCTTAACCAGACCACCCCCTCCCGGACCGATGACTCGATACTCAGGTACCGGAAACGCATGGAGCAGAAGGAAGAGGTTGGGGAAGGAGGGACAGGCTCTGTGGATGCCTGCCTCAGTGTGAGCACACAAGCCAAGCGCTAGAACCCTTTGTCCACCATCAGAGGAACAACTGTCCTTTCCTCTGTCCAGGTGCACGAAGAGGAGAGAACAGCGACGGGCATGATGGGACTTCTGAGTCACTGGGAGATGGTGGTACCATTGCTGCTCTCCACCGAGCTGACCCCCCAAAATTCTGAAGTGAACCCATTTTGCTGCTCACACGTTTGTCACCATGCATCGGTTTCCCACTGGACAAGTTCACTGGGAACACAATAACCACAGCCCTCCAAGAAGGGTCAGAAGGACTCATGAATTAAAATTCCCCCATAGGACGAAAGCAAACGACAGTTTCATCTGGAAGGCCTTTGTTCAGACCCTGGGGGGAGGCTGAGATTTATGAATACGCTCACTCACTCTCCTCCCTGGGTCAAGTCTATTAAGCACTATTTAAAAACTGCTAAATGCCACTGCGTCCTCCAAAGGAGACACAGGCCCTCCAGCCGGGCTGGTATCTGTACAGGGGCTCAGATCTGAGCTCTTTCACTTTAGGAAAGGACTTCGATGGGAAGGAGAGGCATCCAGGCTGCGAGCCACCGAGGAGTCACCACGTCCTTCCCTTTGCCTCTGAACAGCCCAAGAACCAGCTCAGGAAGTCAAAAGCCTCTGCACCCTGTGCCACAAGTCCTGTCCGGCCAGTTAGGGAGGCTGTGTGTCGTAATACTCGAAAGGGTTCCTCTCTGCCCCTGGCTAATTGAGTCGCCCTGGGTGAACTGTGTACCTAACTTCTCTGCAAAGCCGTGGATATTCACTGTTTGCCCAGAACCATACC
Organism: Eumetopias jubatus; assembly: GCF_037043125.1. NCBI lineage: Eukaryota > Metazoa > Chordata > Mammalia > Carnivora > Otariidae > Eumetopias > Eumetopias jubatus. Next base: position 96,658,781 of record NW_028274819.1, read on the forward strand.
TTCTTTTGAGAAACTATTCCTTTTCAACCTTGAAGCTAATTGTAATATCCACAGAGCTCCCTGACCACCTCAGGGTAGGTGTCGACCGAGGCTAGTCACGGGGGTCAGGACACGCTACCCCCCAAAATCTGGCCCCTTGACATACTGAGTATTTTAAGGTGAAGGAGTTTGAGAAAACGGCAGAAGCAGAAAGGTCACGGTGACCTTCCCCTGACTCTACTGTCCTGAAACAGGTCACAAAGCCCTCAGGTGCCAGGGGCCCTCCCTCCTTCAGGAAAGTAGCATCCTTATCTCCAAAGACAGAGGGAAACCAAGAAGAATCCTAACCAAGAGGCTCTGCTAAGCTTCCCCCAGTTTACTACATTTACCACATACCCTTTGACCTTTCATACTTCTCCATGGTCCCTTCTTGGTCTAACCTAGCAGAAAGTTCTCAGGTTCGACCACTTCCTTTCTCCTCATTTCCTTATGGAGGCTTCTGTGTCACCTAAAACCCATATTAAATAAATGTGTATGCTTTTCTCCTGTTAGTCTGTCTGTCTTTGATTTTCACAGCCGGCCAGAACTACTGTTACTTGACATAACCAGTTTTTAAAAAATAAAAATAATTCTCATTACTGTGGTTTGGTCTATAGTCTTTTCTTCTGATTCATTCCTTCTGTAAATTTTGTTACATAACCACTGTGTTTCAGGAAACACAGTAGGTGCCAGGCATTTAGCAGTGAATAAGAAGAAACTCCTTGATTTTATAGGCTATGTAGTTTCTTCCACTTACTCTCTTATTCTGTTCTATTATTCTAGTTCTTTTCAAATTTTGACAGGTGTTCTGTTCACCAACCATTCCTTCTCACGACATGCTTTTGTGCAGGTGATCCACATTTCTCTCAAGCTGAAACTCGAAGTCGGCAGGACACAATCCCCGCTTGGATCACATTGCAAACAAAGCTTTTTGTAGTTAATGCCACAAAGATGCGGGGATCTGCTACTAAGTTGCTCTATGACTTTAAGCAAGTTGCTTGGCCTCCCTGAGCCTCAGCCTGCTCATTGCTCATCCAATGTCTATCTCACAGGCTGTCAAGAGCATTCTGGTTCATGGATGCACAATACAAACATTGCCTCCCACTCTCTTCTCTAAAACCTGACGTGGACCAGTATTTATCTGAAAGGCTCTGAGGCTGTCCTCTAATAAGAGGCCACTCACCCTCCTTCAATGATGAAGTACCGGAGTTTGTCATTGCTGTCACGGGAGGGGGTAGCATAGCATTTGTTCAGCGTTAGGAGTAAGTGTGTGGAGTCAGCTCCAACCACAAAGACCCCTACGTACAGCACATCTCGAGTTGTCAACACCACCTCACCCTGGCGGTAAGGGTGTTTGTAGGAAGCATTTTTGTAGAGCGCCATCTTGGTGGTGAAGCTGCCTTCTTGGGTTGGAACTGTGAGGTTAATGACACTAAAAGGGAAACAATCATGAGGCAAGGGACCCCAAACAATTATATGTATTCAATTGCTACCATTTTCAAGCCGAAAATGCAGAAGGAAGGCAAAGCAGATGATAGCAAAGTATAACTCCAAAATGGTACCCAAAATGGCAAGCCACATGTGGCAAGTAAAATGAAAATTAAATAAAATTTAAAAAAATCAATTCCTCAGCACCCCTAACCACATTTCAATTGCTCGATTTTGACATACAGCTGTTGCACTGGATAGTAATACAGTACATTTCCATCATTGTAGAAAGTTCTAGTGCACAGTGCTGGTCCGAGGCTTTAGGTGCAGAAAATATGAACTATTTCTTCCCTAGTGTTTCAAAGACAAATGCTAGCAAGCAATTTTGATTATGCTAACCTTGACTGTCAAGGAAAAGACAAAGAAATGCACACAGCCCATGAGATTCTTTACCTTAGCATAGGCTTCACAACAGAATCTAAAGAGATCTTGATATCCAGCTCATAAGCACACGAAAATTCCACATTGATCGTCCGGTCCCTAGTGATGATGTTGCCAGTGTTGTTGGCACTTTCGATCCAGACTGTGTTTTTATACATGATATGAGTGCCATTGGACTGCAGAGCAAAGGAAGGTCAGAAATCATTAAATGTGGGAGTATGTGGCTTGCATTTCAAATCCACAGCCCTGAAAGTGGAGAAATGGCTTCTTTCCATACGTAACCCAGAGGCTGGTATAGGTCAGGATGGAGCTAGCTTCAGCATTTACTAACAATAATAATGAAAGTATTGCAATAGATGTCAACAGCACCCTTCAGTCTGATAACCTTGAGTGTCCACGGAGGCTGAATCCCTGTACCCTGAATTCTAACTACAACCAGCCCTAGTTAACCGTGGGAACCCAAGCTGGGGACAGCATGAAGTACTGCCATCCCAGGTTAATATAAATCTTCTTTTTTGAGTCTTAATCCAAAATCTCTCCCGCACCAAATCTTCTACCAGACATTCCCACAAGGACCACAATGAACAAAGGCAGGTTGCACCTGCTCACTCCTTTCATTCCCTGATAAAGTGCTAATGAACACGGTTATATATATATAATATATATACATATACATATATCTATTTTATAGGAAGGAACAGGAGGATAAGAAGCAAGATGCTTTGCCAACCTATACACTGGATAATCTGACATGAAAAGTTGGGCCTTGGTGTATTTCTGCAGCCAACTGTTACATGGTGTCTGGGACACCCTCCCCCCCCCCCAAAAAAAAACTCTTCCTTTACCTGGAAGAACAAGAGAAGAATGAACGAGGTAACAAAAATTTGTCAGCATGGAGGGTAAAGGATGACAGCGGACAGCGCAAACTGAGGACAGGAGCCTGTCACTTATTGGGATCTTTCAGTTCAATTAACCACTCAGCACCCGATGATTCTTCTCCTTGATGTCTTTCATGTTGGATATGTCTTGTGTTGTTTTCCACAGAGGATATTTCTAAGTAAACCACCCTGAAGTTGGCTTTAAAGATACCCAACGTGCAAACCCTTGGTGCTGTCACTACCTCAGCCGGATGTCCTTTCTGGCCCCTGGTTCTCACCTGCACGATGTTGCCACAATTCCCTTTGGTGTTGTTGATCTGAAAGGAGATGAAATCTTCCCCCTCGATGTGGGAACACAGTCTGTCATTGATCCTCACACCCTCCCTCTCAAAGCCGAGCTGGAAGAGTCTGCACTTCGATATGGACACTTCCATCTGGGCTGCCTTGCAGGTCACCTCTGCATCAATGATGTCATGGGAGTCTGCGGGGAACAGTTAGTATGAGAGGCAAGTCAGGGGGAGCTGGTGGTGCTGCAGGGGTGGGGGTGCGGTGTCCTATGACCGGATCCTTGAGAAGAGGCTAATGATCTTCACACAAAGGCTGGACATTTCTAATTAAGCTTTGATCCAACCAAAAGAGTACATAAAGTTATTCAAAGCAATAACCGGGATGTTGTTAAGCTTTTTAAAAAGGATTAACATGCTAGTAAAGTGTGTTTCGTCTTTTCTTCACAAACCTAGGACCTTGCCCCACTTTGGGTGGAGCTACTTTCCCCTAAGCTGTGTACCGCATCTGGCTTATCCTAGAGAGGCTAAAGGACATGCCCCCGGGTGAGAGCAGCCCCGGGCAGGCCACTCCTGGAGCCCCCACGGATTCCCAGGCACCCACTAGGAGATTTTTGACACTATTAGGCCAATTGGCATTTTCTAGGAGTACATAAACACAAGCTAACGAGCACTAGAGAAACAGAGAGGATTTTATCTGCCCAGGTGAAGCCCTGGAACAGCAGCCCTCCTAGGGAATCTTTCAGTCAAGTAGGATGCTACAATTTAGCACATGCCTTCTGAGTTATTTGGTTCCAGCAAGGGCACGGGGCTGGGGGCGCAAAGCAGCACCCCCCTTCAGGCCGACATCATGGGTACGCCCGGCGGGGACAAGGCCGTTCCTACCTTATGGGCGCTGAGGTTTGGAGTGGGACCTGTGGTCCTAGGTGTTTACTGTTTGCTTCAAACCCCACAGTTGCTTCTTCAGGACCAATTAATCTGGCTTTCAACCAGTCTTAAAGCACCTGGCACTCTCGCTCTGAGGGTTTCGTGTTTGCGTCAAACTGCCTGACTTCCCTGTGAGACTAAGACATCAATATGGATCTCTCTGATGTTGATCGGGGCCTCAGATGTAACTGGCTGATTCTATTCATGTACAAATTTAGGTGTTATCATTTATTGAAGAAAAGGCTGTAGCTATGAGGAGGCGAACATTAGCCTACTTTGAAGAAGTCAGATTGCTTCTTCGTTCTGCTTCAACGCTTGTGAAAGCTTCACGAGGTGGGTCTCTAACTAGGGCGGCTACATGGGCTCCACCCCTGGAGTCCTTCTGCGTGGCTGCCAGGCCTCCGCATCAGGCCCAGTCTGGGTGGGGAGGTGGCAGGTGTCACTCACTGTTACCATAGGGGGGCGGCTCCACGCAGCCACACAGCTCTCCTCCGTTTTCCAGCTCACAGGTCCGGTTGGGACAGTCCACCCCCACACAGGGATCTTCAACCACTCCTGCTAAAAAGGAAAACAAACACAAACACGCACGACTTGATTTTCACACCCATGCTCAGCAGCAGGTGGCTGCACTCTGGACTTGCCGCTTCCATGGAATTGGCGGTGGTCAGATGGCAGCTGAGGATGAACAGACAGGGCAACTTTCCAGAACATGATGACAACATGTGATCAGGGCCCTGGCTCCAGGCTTCGGTATCTCCTCCAACCCTCACGATTGCTCTGTGTGCGAACTAAGTACCATTTCACAGCTGCAACATGCCCAAGGTCCACACGGCGGAAGGTGAGTGGTGAGAATGGAATGCAGAGACACCGCAAACTGCCAAGATCTACCCCGATCCCTGTTCTTAGCACACTGGTCTTCCATTACACGCATTTGTATCTTTGCGCTTACACAGAGTGGGGTCCAACCATTTATCTTCATCCTCCCTTGCAGCCAGCCTCCTCATAGTTGCTGCTCAGTAAATATTTGTTAAGCATGAAAATTTCAGGGCCAGTAAAGTCCCAGAGAGGTCCTTCAGATAGGACTTGCTGGTCTGTTTTGATTCATGGTCTACTTTCCCCATAAACTTCTGTGTACTTAATTTTATAAAAATAGACAAACCCAAACCTACACACAACTCGCCGACACTGACTTAGATTAATTGTACTGTTTTGCCAACAAGGGCAAAACTGTAAGTAAAAAACAAATGTATGTGGAGTGCCATCATCATCATATTATAAACAATTATTTCTGTAGCAGATGAGTCCACAGACCACCTGCAAGATCGTCAACTCCCCAGTTTAAGAAACACTAATTGAGAGCATTTTCTTTTAGATGCTCGTTTCTTTATTTAAAGAACCTCTCTCCCTATCAGATGTAATAATCCTCCTATTCATCATGGCATGGGATGGTGAGTGCTAAAGAAACAACAACTGTTCAATCCCAGCATGAGCCAAGTTAGCTTCAAGAATTTAAAAACAAAGCAAAACCCCGTGCTGTCTCAGCTGCTTCTCCTGACTCAGCTGCCATGCCCCTCTGCTAAGTAACTCACTGTAATACATGGGAGTTTCGGGATGGCTTGGCATCACCCTGTCTTAATTTCCAGAAAGACCACTAATGGAGAGCCATCAGCATAATTTAAATATATTTATTTTTAAAGGCTTCCTTTTATAAAGATCCTTTCACTTGACCAGTGTGTCCAGTGCCTACACAGTGCACACAACGGCCACTCAGCGAATGTTATGGCTGATTAACACAACATGAAAACAGCCCAAGAGAATAACAAAGTGGGGAGGCTATAGCCCACAGAAGGAAAAAAACACCTCCCTTACCAATATGGTGGTCCATATACCAATTGGCAAATAAGACATGCCCTTATACAGAGGGAAGTTCTTAAAGTTTCAAAACAGTTAATCTTAAAATTATTGAAACTATTGCTTATTAACACAACAGGGTAAAATATTAAAGTTATCAAAAAATGTACGTTGATTTCCAAGAGAGACTAGTAATTTGCTTGTTAAGAGTTTCTGAAATCATTGGATACATATTCTAATCAACTACATTGTTTTTAGATTCTGAATTAAGTGCATCCCTACTCCTGGTCAGGTTTAGTCTGCAAATTTGCTGACAGGCATGCAGTCTTGCAATGTGCCAGTTTTTGTGTTGGTACCTGGATGCACACCGGGTTGGCAAAATACACACACTGTTGGCCACAATTTCATACTGCATTAAAAAGACAGGCGATGACACATTTATATGTGTTTATATACATATTTGCTCCATTTGTTTGATTAACTTAGCAAGAAAATGAGCAAATGATATAATGGATCTACACATCAAAATGATTTTCTTACTACAGAAAAAAATATAAGACTCTTTAGATCTACTGGGTGACGGGCATTAGGGAGGGCACGTGATGTGAGGAGCACTGGGTGTTCTGTGCAACTGATGAATTGCTGAACTCTACATCTGAAACTAATGATGTACTCTATGTTGGCTAATTGAATTTAAATTAAAAAAAGGAGTCTATAGACCATTGGTTTATCAGCTAATTTAATATATGTACAATCCCTTTATAAATCCAACCACAGCTTCCTTGCAAGGCAGGCAGATAGAGTTGGTGCGATTCCAGCTCAGCTTGCCCCTTGCCACACGTCTTCCCTTTCTGAGCTGGGCTCTGACCCCTGTTCAACGAGGCAAGAAGAGCTGGTTTCGAGATCTGAAAGCAGTCAGGATGTTCATCCCTCTACCTCATCAGTCACTAAATGGGTGCTCCTCCAACCCAAAGAACCTCATCTGCCCAAGCTGGTGTCCCAAATTCCATAGCTGGGGCGCAACCACAGGCAAGTGAGGCTCTCCTGAAACGCCCCCCTCCCCACAGAATCTCTGCTGTAGCTCTCAACTCTTTAAGCCTGGGGGCAGACCTATGGCTAAAGGTGGAGGCCGGCCGGCCAGGCCTAGCCCAAGCGGTGTTGCCGGCAAGGCTGTTCTCTTAGCTCGAAAAGAACCCACAGAGATAAAATAATTCTCTTACAGCAATTCTCCTTCTCGATCCACTCGGTGCTGAGGATCCCGAAGGAGCGACAGGACTCCCCATAGGCTGCCAGGGAGCCACAGAGCTGGGACTTGTGGTGGTTGTAGCAACCGTCCAGGTAGCAGGACTCGTAGAAGGGGAGGGGGTCCAGAAGCCCGTAGCAGGGCTGGAAGAAGCCCTTCATGTCCGTGAGCTTCAGGCAGTAGCTGTCACCCTGCATCTTCTGGATGTGCACGTTATCACACATGGCCGCGTACTGAGAGAACTGCAGCTCGTTGCAGCTAGAGGTGAGACGTCTGGTCAGACGCAGCGAGACCCAGACAGCCCCCTGAGATCCCCGCGGGGAGGGAAGACCCCACCTGTTACCTCATCTGCTAACCCGGAAGTCAGTGAAGTATGCGGATTCCAAACACTAATTAGCTATGTGATCTTAGGTGAATCAGGGGCTACTGGCCTCAATCTATCCATCTAAGAAAGCGACACAGTAATTCCTATTGTTGCTATCGCTGGGAGAGGTGAGGGTAAACGAAAATAATGGGTCAGTGGCCAACGTGTCAGACGAAAGGCAGATACTGATATGAAAACTGTTAACCTTCGATAGGATTGATACAATAACCATGAACAGGTATTGATTTAATAACCAATAACAACCATAATAATAATGAGAGTTACTATTATTATTAATCAATAATAGTAATGATAGTTGGTAAAATAGTTGTCTAGAAGCCTTCTAAACCACTTCCCATATAGCTACCAGAGACCAAAAGCAAAACTGTCACAAGAAAATTGGTATCCAGCTGAAACAGTTTATAAAGGAAGAAAAGGAAGGGAGAAGCTCAAACAGAATCATAACCCCTCAGGAGGAGATTCTGGACTTTGCCACTTACAGGCCCCTCATGTAATTCATTCTGCTCTAGCTTCCATTTCACCTAGAAAAGGAAGAGGTTGGACTAGATATTGCCTGAGGTTTTTTCCAGCTCTGGGGCCTATAATTCAGGATCGTCTAATTTATGAGATAGTATTCTGTTTATACCTGCGTCATTTCCCCATCTGGACATTTAGCTGATGCTAAAGTACAAGGGATGGAACCTTTATAAAAGCAAAGAAATAGCATGAAAAAGAAGCATATCTATAGATCCAGAAATGTATTACAAAATTCAGCAGCTCAGAGGTAATCTGAATTAAGTAACTTTGGAATAACTTGTTTAACTCATTCTATCTCAACTGGCAAGAGAGGGGTCTCATAATAACTTTGGTGACTTCCATTTTTGAAAAGGCTTTCCTGATCTCTACCAAACTCTACCTGCATTCTGGTGGGAGTCACGGGCACATAATTAGACCCAGACCTGGGAAGCAAGGGACTTTTTCTCCCAAGTCCCAGCAGGTGGGCAGCTGGTCAAGACCTCAGGGTTTAATCCTGGGCACCCTCTTCTGTTCGGCCAAGGGCTAGATGACATGAAGACTTGGAATCATATCATCTAAGCCCGGTTCCTTCCTCTGCCATTCAAGAAATTACTGAGGCCTCTGCTGTGCCTATTTGTCTCATGAAAACTCCAAAGACCTAGGGCTCAGCTCTTTGCAGGAGATGAGTGGTGCTACGATAGAGAGTGCATTCCTCATTAACACCTGTCATGGACACGGGAGGGTGTGGGACACCAAGTCTAGCAGCTGGAACTCTCACCTCTTCTGCATGCCATTGGTTTTCCAGCTCTGGGCCAGTACCACGCTGCTCACCACTGGCTTCCCCCGCAAGGTCACATAGTCATCTGTTAAGTCCCCATTGAAGTTGCCACAGAGGCCACACACTTTGTTCTGCAGCCTCTCACTGATGCTGATTTTTATGACGTTGAAACCATTGTAGTAGATCTGGATGTCAGGGCTGGTGTCTATCACCAGGAACCCCTCACTGCTGTAGATTTTGGTTGCCAGCCCAGTTATAAATGGAACATTCACTTGTGTGCCATTCACCTGTGGGAGAGGGGGGAGAGAAAGTAAGTTATAGTAGGGGTTGGCAGTTGTTCCTATCAAGGGCCACTATAGATGTTTACAGGCTTTGTGGGCTATATGATCTCTATTGCTACTCAACTCTGCTCTCAGGGCATGAAAACAGCCATAGACAACATGTAATTAAATTAAGGAGGCTGCATTCCAATAAAGCTTTATTTAAAAAAAAATGGCAGCAAGTGGATTTGGTCAAATTCTGTAGCTTGCTGAACACTGCCTTAGAGTTTAAAGGCATTTACTCATCATACTGTCCTCAGTTCCCCCCAAAGCAGCAAAACGTGGAGGCAGAAAGATAAGAAAACATTATAAAAGTACAACCCACTGCAAATGGCTGGATTTTTGTATAAAACTTTCCCCAGCATAAACCAATTACTGAAATGAAATCCCAATCCTGTGCGAAGGAGTGTCAAACATGGTTAAAATGAATCTGGGGATCACTGCCATGTTTATTGTTTTCTTGTGTATAAGGTCCAAACTGGAGGTCTCCCCCACCCCAAAGGTCCTATAGACACAGTATTTTCTGCATTCATCATTCTCCTACTTTCTAACAGTTTCTTTTCTTAGCCCTTAGGACAGAACATAACGTGCTTTTCCTGTACTTACCAAATAAATTGATCCCCCCCCCCAGTTATTAGTAACTTTTGTTTCTTAAAAAAAAAAAGCAGAAGCCTTTTAGACAATATGATTCTTTACCATTTTGGCCAGCTTGGAGTATTTTATTCAGCAATAATGTCAGTTTTGCTCTCTCGGGTGGTCATTTTGACTTTCTAGCTCCTGTATTCGGGAGCAATGCAGTCGTGTCTATGTGGGCCAATTTGTAAGAAGAATTGGAGTGTCAAAAACAGTAGCAGCTTTCACTGAAGTTAAAAACCAGTATTAAAATCCAGACTCTTCGTTTTAAGCTTGCAAAATACTGCCAGTCTTTTGCCTAATGTTGGACACTAAGCTATCTGATGATTTTCCAAAGACACGCTCAATGCAATGAGCCAGTGGCAGAAAGCAGAATACACACAATAATGCTTAATTCTGGAAAACGTCAATGTGTGTGTCCTGGCTCTCTACCTGCCCCTCCCCAGCTGGAGTCACAGCACTGGGGACTGGTGCCATCTTTCAGGTCTGCCAGCTTGTGAGCAGCCTGGTTTAGCTGAGAGGCTGGAGGTGGCTTTCAGGAGTTTATCAGAGCAGATTATATCTTACATGGAAGGGGCGGGAGGAATCCAAGTTGGGGAGCCATATCAGTTATGGGGGTTGGTTGGAGATTCACATTTATTTTATATGTTAGTCTAAGATTCACCAGAGACCAGCCAGCCAGGCTAAGGGAGGGCCAACCTAAGAGAAATGCACAGTATGCAGCCTCCCATTTTCTTTCACTTGCTCTGTCATCATGGAGCCCTCTGATAGTGGGGGATGGCTCCATCAGGTTTTTAGCGAGGTCGTTATTTTTATAGGCAAATGCTTGCCTTCTCCTGGCTTTTAGAAAGGATAGCAGAAATGAAAGAGCTCATCTTGATACAGCTGAGCAGAGCCAAGAATACTTTTAAAGGCTCTTAAAAACAAACAAGATGCTTTTTGGAAATCCATCCAGAGTCAAAGCTGACTTATCTACCATTTTATCACCTGAGACTCTATTAGCACCCACGCTGTCATTAGTGGCCCCGGAAGGGTCAGTGAAGGACAAAACGGGGCCGGTTCTCATGCTGCAGAATCTTTAGACTTTTATTCCTGAAAATCTGGTCATCTGTGTAAGGCACATGCGGAGGAACAACTTACTATCCTCCAACTGGGTTATCCGGGAAAACCACAAGGTCCCCTAGCCAGGCCCTTGTTCCGGGGCGCGTGTCTTAAGAATCAACCACAGGCTTGTCACCTTGACAGTGTTCCGGTCGTTGATGAGAATCTGCTCTTCGTTAATGTAGAAGTAGACGGGCGAGATGATGGTGAGGTTGGGCGCCGACCACTTGTCGAAGTTGATGATGAGCTGGAAGGAGATGTCGGGCAGCTTCTGGCAGATGGTGGAGAGCACGAAGGCACAGTTGGCGGGGAAGCGGAGGAAGGCACCGTCGAAGGTGCGGAAGACGCCGCCGCCCGCCGCCAGGCAATAGGAGGTCTTGGTGCTGAAGCAGCCGCGCACCCCGTTGCGCAGCGCGCACTCCTCGTCCGACTTGCACTGGCGCGGGTCGCACTGGATCAGGTTGCGCCGGAAGCAGCGGCAGCGCCGCGTGCAGTCGCTGTTCCAGAACAGCTGCTTGGGCTGCAAGAGAGGCGGTGGGGGTTAAATGCCGGCTGTGGGCAGGCCGGGGGGGCCCCTCCCCTCCGGGCGCCCCTGGGGGCGCCTCCATCTGGACCCTGTTCTGGGCTGGGGGCTGGGCTAGCCTCCATCCAAGGGGGCTGGAATTTGCAACGGCGAGCAGGAGGGGGTTTGCTGCCGTGTAAATGTGACATCTGTTCCACGCCACTTGGATGCCAGACCAACATGCAGTTTAGTCTTTATTGGTTTCGGTCAAGAACATGGGACCCTTATACAGCTGGATTGTAGACCTAATCACGGCCAACCTGTGAATGTTTAGATGTTAGAGGAAGTAGGTGAAGAGGAAAAATATTTGGTAGGAAAGTACCAGCTCCACCTCGAGGATGAAATTTCAGTTCGCTCAAGAATGATAAAAGTGGCCCTTCAGATCTTAACTAGGTTAAAAGAAAGTTATAACCACTTCCTATGATGAGTCATTTCAACATTCAGTGAGTACAGCCATTCCAAACTTTGTCTTTACCTACCTACTTGGAATTTCCTGTGGTGGCAAGGACCTCCATTCCTATGTGTTCTGAAAGGAGGGATCTAGAGAACAGGGAGGTTCTGGGCTTCAGTTCCAGCCCTGGACTCTACGTGTCCACCCTGAGGAACACTACCAACCTCCCAGAGCCTCCGTTTGCTCAGATCTCAATTGGAGGTAATAATACAGTCTTGCAGGGCAGCCCTGAAGATTAAATTAAATAAGACCTTATAAGGCACGTTTCCTGGCGTAGCGTAGGCACTCAATAAACCGTAGATGCTGTTCTTACTGGAGAAGAGCCACTCATCCTCTTTGAGAAGGTGAGAAATTACATAGTTACATAAAATACCAGTAGCAAAGTCTATATTCCATGGTGGCAGCCTTTAATTTCCTATTCTTCCCCAAACAAGCAATCATCTGTAGACCCAATTGTACTTGGTGGAGTTTGTGCTCTTGAACTTGCCCTTGTTCTAGATTGAGAACTCCAGGGAACAGCTGGAAATTGGTCATGATGGTCCAGGTGGGGTGTGGTCTCAACAAGTAGACCACTTCGAAAGACCTGTGATGTAGGTACTAATTCAACTGACCAGAACAGCACTCTCCAGAGATGTGTCAACTAGGCACAAGAAGGCCTTTGCTTCTGTCTGGTCACTGTTTCCGGCTTCATGGATAGACTTATCAAAATCCCAGCTATCACATACCAATAATGATCAGATTCAAAGGTAAATAGATAGAGAACAAGATCTCCAGGACAAGTTTTCTCAGTGCAGTGCACGTCAAGATGCTACTGCTGATTCTTTCGTCCTCAAAGTGAAGTTATTCCTGGAACCAAGGCTTCCCTCCTTCCAGACCTGAAAAATATTCTGGATGCCAGCCGCCTTGCAAATTGACTTGGTTTCTCTTATCAGATTTGCAGAATAATTGAGTGGATGGTCTGGCCTCTCTCTGATAAGAAGTCAGACATTACATGGGCAGAAAGAGAAAAATAACCTGGCATATGTGGATATGATAAAGGGTAAATAACTCATCCCCCAGGAGAACCTGATCATGAAGCTAGCTTCACAGGGAAGTCACTGGGCACAGCGTGGCTTTCTTTACCTTAATTAGACCTGGCAATGACAGCTGGGTGAGTACCCTTACATGCTAATGGCTAGATGTGTTCTCCCTTTATTTCCAAAGAAATTTGTTGTATAACCAAGCCCCCAAGCTTGTTTGAAAAGTGGCAAGGAGATGTGGATTATTTGTTCTGTAAGTTTGCTACTTTCCAGATAGAAGCCGTTGTCAAAACCCACTGACTTTCTGATAAAAATCGGGTAATCATGTTTATAGTGCTAATAGCTGCGGAGAGCTCTCTCTACCTGCATTTCCTGAGAGTTCCAAGGGCTTTTATATGCCTCATTTCATTAACACGCCTGGATTTTTTTATTGACAAAATGCTACTCAAGGGACTAAAAACAACAAACACAATAGCATCTCCCAATTACTGAGCTGGTAGGTGCCAGGCACGAGGCGAGGAACCTGGCGGAGATTATTTCTACAACAACCGTACGGTGCTGGTATTAGAGCCATATTTCATGGCGAGGGCACCCGAAGCTCAGGGAAATGACACAGCTTGCTCAGTGTCCCACCACCAGCGGTGTGGTTCAGCGAGGCTCAAACCCGGCTCCGTTCCATGATGCCACGGACACCCGGCATCCCTGTTGAGGGGTGCATGACACCCCTAATGGATGCAGACTCTTCAGTAAGTCTCTGGACCCGGGAGCAGAGATTGCAAGAGTACTTTTTCAGCTTTGAGTCTGGTTATCTCTCCTCCGACTCTGTGAGAAAAATTGTTATTTTGTTATTTTTTTCTCACAAGGTCTGCCTTTGCCTTTCAAATAAGCGGTATTCCTAAGAGCTAAACCCACCTCTCCCCGGAAGTCTTCCTTGATTACTTTCCTAATCCTCTGCCCCACTTCTGTCTTCCTACACTGAAGCAGATTTCCCACTGAACATGAACCTAAAGCAATCCCCACATTCCCTTTCTTTTATTTACTCTCAGAATAAAGTCAACCTGATGGTTCTTGAACGAGGCGATGCATTTTTACAAAAAGGAGAACTTTTTTATTTTTTGCCTAATTTATTTCCAATCCAGACGGTCCAATTCGATTTTTTTTTAAAGTGCTGCTATTCTTTTTCATTTAAAATTGATTAGTTCTGTAGGGTATTACTTTTCACTCATTGATATGTTATTTTGTAACCGTTCTCTTGTTCTTTAACCTGCACGTTTCTCTCTCCCGAATAGACTTTTAAGTTCCTCAAGGCAGGGGACAGGCTTTCTCATCCCCAGCAGCACCTCTAGCACAGAGACCTGCAGATAGCAGGTCCTCGATACTTACAGCTTTACCTCCCTCCTCACCAATGTGAGATGTGTGCGTCATTTAAGCAGAGACTGGGCTTGAGGCAGAACCACAGACTAAATACTTTGTCTAGGCAAGACCTTTTCTAGCTTAGTATTACGGCACATAAAGAAAGATTTCAAAGTACAAAAAGTAAATGATTCAGCGAGCTGTTACACAAGGTTTTACTGAGTGGCATCTACAAAGGGCATCTTCATCAGCTCTCTGCTGAAGCCCCCATAGAGAGGGAAGCAGAGGGCAGAATGTGGGAGGCACAGCATTAAGCAGTCCAGATAGAGCTCGCTGGGGGAACGGTCCCAGAGCGACAAATGGCATATGGGGAGATGGTAGCCTTCACATGCTTTCATGGAGCTTCAATAGCCCGAAGAAGGAAGGCCATTCCTCTTGGCCTCGAGCGCCATATTTTCCAGTTAAAAATGTCCTTAGCTAAGACAGATGCAAATGTCAGATTCACAGCCACCATATTTCCCAACTATAGCCACCCCAGAAGCTTTCATTGAGATTTACAGGACAGGAAATCAGAAGGGCCTAGAGAAAGGCATGGCAGGGAGAGAAACGCAAATGCTAGTGGAGAGCGTGGGCAAGTGTAGGAGGCCTCCCAGTGCCAAGGACAGGAAGGGACTGAGGCCCAAGCACATTTCCTCATCCGCTCCTCAGTGAGCAAGGGCCTCACCCGACCTCTCCTTAGCCTCCTTGCCCTGTCCCACCTCCCTGCAGACAAGCACCCCCTTTTCCTAACCAAGGGGGAGGACTGGTCAACCGTGACCAAGCTCTTGGGGTCGGAGGGAAATCTGAGCGGACAAGGAGGGACGGGTAGGGCTGGGCCGCCTACCTCGTAGTATTTGCCATCCGAGTAGCAGCCGCAGCTGTGGGGCAGGATGCAGCTCTTGCCGTTGAGGACGTAGCCCGCGTCACACTGACAGCCCTCCACGCAGTAGTGGTTGCAGTCGCTCTTGAGGCGGATGGCAGCACAGCGCGGCTGACACACACTCACGCAGCTCTCATAGTGGCTGTTGGGAGGGCAGGTGACGGCTAGAACACAAGACACATGTCAGGCCTCGCCCGTTCACAAGGACCGAGCGCGGTTTCCTTCCGGCCACGGCTTCCCCCACTCCGGGAGGCCTGGCGGGGGGTGAGCCGTGCCACTTTCTCACTACGACTCCCTCTGCTTCTGGAAAGCCTCCATCCGACTCATTCCTGCTTAAAACGGTGGACCACAGAGCAGATGAGGTTACTGGAGTTCCCTCATGTAATCTTTGTCCTCTGCTCAGCCGTGTTTTTTTGAGGTGCGCCCTGACCTGTGACCTTCACCCCACTTCCCGACATGCATCTCAACTTCAGTTGGGCACCCCTCATGGCCGCTTTTAGACCCTCGCTCATCTTGGTCTTCCTTGTGCATGCCCTCCTCATCCTCTAGGGCTCCCCAAATTCCCCACTCTTCTAGTCCTAGGTGGAGACCCTCTTACTGGCAAAGCTCCCCCGACCCTTACACCAATGGCAACTCGCCTTCACCCCAGAACTTCCCCAGAATCTTTTCTAAGCCAGGAGTGCATAGACGGTCCAAAAAGGGGCCCCTGAGCCCCTGGATTTCTGAGGAGGCAAATGTGTGTTGTGTGTATGTGTGAGTGTGTGTGTGTGAACTATGTTCTACCATTTTCAAATGTGCGTGGATGCTCTTAGGGAAGGCAGGTAGGGTCCTGGTGAAGAGCTTGACTCTGGAGCCAGCTGCAGGAGGCTGGAGCCAGTTACTTAGCCTCTCTGGGCCCCAGCTCCTTTCCTGTGAAATGCACATACTTACAGCACCTACTTCATAGCTGGGGTCGGGGGAAGAATTATGTGAGCCTGAGTGGCTGGAATAGTGCTTAGCACATAAGTGTTCAGTGTTAGCTAATTACTAAAGACAGGTTTGCTTAAAAGTTCTATAGAGGCTATTATTTTAATCAATGTAAATGAAAAGCATGAGTACTATTATGTTGGAACTTCTCTATACCATATACAGTATACATTTGGGGCACATTTTATTTTTTATACTACTTAATGGTAAAAATGGACTTTTTTGGTGCACAGTTCTATGGATTTTACATGTATAGATTCATGTAACCAATATCACCATCTACTATATATATTTTTTAAACATTTAATTTAAAAGGTACTACCTGCCTGTGATAGACAATGTAAGCCATACAAGTAAAAGTGCAACAGAAAAGCAACCTCTGGTAACAAATTAGAGTTGAGTCTTTTAGAAATCTTCTATGCATATACGTATCCAGGTGTGTGTGTGTGTGTGTGCGCGCGCATGCGCGTGTGCATTCGCATGTGCATGCACGTGTGTATTCCATTCCCATTTTTTTAACATGAATGGGAGCATAATATACATATTTTCCCGCTCATTGCTTTTTCATGTTGGTATTCCTTCCATTACCCTTGAATTACAGTTTTTGCACTGCTACCTGTTATGTATATTTTCTGTGTTTATGATGATGCTGCAGTGAACATCCATAGACATATATCCTTGATCTCATGAGTAAATGATTCTGTATAATAAAATCCTGGAAGTGGAATTACTGGGTCAAAGGGTTCGTACGTTTAAATTTTTGATGGATGCAACCGAATCGCCCTCTAAAGAGGCTGTGCCAATTCATCCTCCTGCCAGTGCTACGTGAGGAGGTTTATTTTCACACATCCTCGCTGACTGTTTAGCACCAAACCTTCTGACCCTTGGAAATGTGAAGGGTTAAATGTCATACATAAATATGACATATACATATCTCAATCCCATATATATGTGTGTGCATATATGTATATACACACACACACACATTTATATATATGGGATTACTACCCAGAATATATAGAGAACTCGTAAAACTCAACACAACCACCACAACAAAAACTTGATTCAAAAATGGACAAATGACTTGAATAGACGTTTCTCCAGAGAGGATGATATACGAATGGCCAGTAAGCACATGGCAATATGTTTAACATCACTAATCATCAGGGAAATAAAGATCAAAACTACAATGAAAAACCACCTCACACTCAGTAGGATGGCTACTATTTAAAAAACTCAGAAAACCCAGTGTTGGCAAAGATGCGGAGAAATCGGAACCCTTGTGCACTTTGGTGGGAATGGAAAATGGTACAGCTGCTGTGGGAAGCAATATGGCGGTTCCTCAAAAAATTAAAAATAGAATTATCATGGGATCCAGCAATTCCACTTCTAGATATACACTCAAAAAATTGGAAAGAAGTTCCTCAAAGAGACCTTTATATGCTTATGTTCATAGCAGCATTTTTCACAAGAGCAAAAACATGAAAGCACTCCAGGCATCGCTGGATGGATGAATGGATAAGCCAATGTGGTCTGTACACACAATGGAATATTAGCCTTAAAAAGGAAGGAAATTCTGCAATGTACCACAACATAAACGAACCTTGAGGATATTATGCTAAGTGAAACAAGCCATCCACAAAAGACAGATGCTGTGTGAGTTCGCATAGAGGAGGTACCTGAAGTCTTCAAGTTCATAGCGACAGAAAACAGAACAGTCGGCTGCCAGAGGCTGGGGCGTGAGGAGTTCGTGTGTCGTGAGTACAGAGCTTCAGTGTTGCCAGATAAAAAGAGTTCTGGGGAGGGCGCCTGGGTGGCTCAGATGGTTAAGCATCTGCCTTCAGCTCAGGTCATGATCCCAGGGTCCTGGGATCGAGTCCCACATTGGGCTCCCTGCTCCTTGGGAGCCTGCTTCTCCCTCTGCCTCTCTCTCTCTGTCTCTCATGAATAAATAAATAAATAAAAAGTTTAAAAAAAAAGAGTTCTGGAGAGTGATGGTGGTGGAGGTCGCACAACAATGTGAATGCAACAATGCGAGTACTTAATGTCACGGAACTGTAAGCTTAAAAATGTTTCAGAACATAAATTTCATGTTCTGTGTATTTTGCCGCAATGAAAAAGATTGAAAAAAAAAAAAAAACAAGTATATCCTGACTTAGTTTGCAATTCTTCGTGGGGCTGATCAGCTTTTCACTTGCTTATAATCCATTTGTATGTCTTCTTCTGTGAACTGCCTTTCGGTGTCCTCCTGCGCATTTTTGGTGTTGAATTTTTTTTCATACTACATTGTAAAAGCTTTTTAAAAAATTAAAAATAGACTTCTGTCTGTCATGTGTTACAAAGTATTTACTGTTTGGCTTTTAAATTGCTCCTTCTTTTTTTGGCGGGGGAACCTCTATTTGATTATGTTTTTGCCATGTGGAAATTTAAATTTTTAAAGTTGTCGAATTTATCAGGTTTTTCTTCTGGCTTTGGGCGTTTTGCTTAGAAAGGCCCTCTCTACTGCAAGATTACCAAATACAAAACAAAAATGCCTTTGTCTTCTCCTAGTACTGTTATAACTGACATTTTTATGTTTGATCCTGGTTCTGTCTGGATTTTATTTTTGAGTGAGAAGTAAAGTGGGGATTTAGCTATTTCCCCCCTTCTTCCTGTCCTTTGTCCCTTGCCTATTTATTAAAGAATACATTTTGTTTCCCCCAGTAATTTGAAATACCAGCTTTATGGAATACTAATTTCTCTTTAGTGTTTGGGCCCTATTTCTGGATTTTTCTCATCTTCCCACTGGTTGATCTTTCTATTCATATCCCAGTGTTAACTTGGTTTTGTTACTGAAGCTCTACAACACATTTTAATATCCGAGAAGGTACACCAGCTATTTAGAGATGCCTATTGTTCCAAGTATGCTGGTCCCATTTCCCCAACTAGACTATAACCCATTTTGTACTTCGGATTTTTCCATGGCACCCAAAACAGTCCTGACAACAGGGCAGGTAGGATTAATAAACATTTGATTCTTGAGAACAAACTTTAAAACTAATACTGATTTTCTCCCCGCAAATGAAGTACCGAGAGCTATGGGGGATGATGGCTCTACCCCTGGATTTCCACTGTGGTCCCGAAGGTGACTATTGTTGGGGCCAGGACACTGATTTCTTTAGCCTTTGTGCCTTGGGGGTGGGGGGGCAGGATGACGGATCCCCCTGAAAAGTGATGCAGTACAATGCAGCAGACAAGGGCTGTGGAATTGGGCTGAGTGGTTTGAGTCCTGGATCTGCCGCTAACTAGCGCTGTCACCTGAGCAGGTTACCTACTTTCTCAAAACCCATTTCCTCCTCTGTCAAGTGCAAATAAGATCTCCCTCACCAAGTAGCTGTTAAGATAAAATGAGGTGTATTTTGCAAAGCTGCTAGTCCACTGCCTGGTACTTCAACAACAGCTTCTGCTGTTAATAGTAGGAACAATTGTAGGAGAAGAATTTATTCAACAAGAATTTATTGGATCTGCAGAGAAATCTGTAAGAGAACCCCTAATGACCAGACTTGGGATCCAGGACTCTGAATAAGAAAGGGAAAATGAAAATGATACTCAGCTCTGACTGAGCACTCACCGGGTGTCAAGCGTGGGACATCATCCCACTTAATCCTCACAGTGGCCTACCAAAGTTGGAAGACAACCCCACAGAACTGATCTTGTACAGGGGTCCTGTACACTCCCCTGCAGCATCGGTTTGGGCGGGGGGTGGGGTGGGGAGCCAGTCCCCAGGGTCCGGGGTCTGCCCAGGGTCAGAGAGGCAGCACCACCCAGTGGAAAGAGCACTGCCGGTAGCCACTTCCCTTGGGAAAGTTCCGACCTTCCTCAGAGCTTCACTTTCCTCCTCTAGAAAATGGGACTATTAATGGCACCTGCTTTACGGGATGGCTGGGCGGAGACTCTGAGCGAGGACTCATATCGCACTTAGAACAGTTCCGGGCACAAGTCACTGTTAGGCATTGATGATTTTCCTCTCCTGTGGCTCACTGTACTCTTATCACCTACAGCGCTAATTTAAGTCCCCCATTAAGGGGCTGAAGAAATGACAGACTCAGCTGAATGAATTTTAAGGAGGGGTTAGTAATTAAGACAATGGACCTCCCTCTCCCCCTCTAAACCTATTTGTTCAACTTGGGTGAAGTTTTCCAAAGCATTTACAAATATGGTAATTGGGTAATAAATTATCCCATTGATAGGAACAGCCAATATCATTGAAAAAGAACAGCACTCTGCCTTGTCACCAATAAGGGGTAAGTTTGACGTTCCGATTACCCTGTTTTCCTCCTGAAAACACTGTGTCTCATATCTCAACATGTGAGTGTTGAATTGGACTAATTCTTGGGGGTTGGGGGGACGTGAACCCTGCCCTCACTTCTCAGACATTCACGCCACGTCCCCTGTGGTCACAGACCACCCTGTTGAAGACAGGCTTTCTGTGTTCACCAGTCTCTCAGATGGAACGGCTGAGTTAGAACTCAGTCTCCTGCAGCTTTTCTCTGCTTCTGAAATTCAAAATGGAAAACTCAGCTGCCTCCAACTGTGCCCGCCCCCCATCCCCACCCACATACCTTCTTTAAAGTATAATTTTTTCTCTTATTTTAGCATTTCTTTTTTTTCCCCAGTCATTACCAGCATCTATCTCCTCAGGAACTCTCTTTCGGATCTTTGCCCCCGTCCTGAAATGCCAAGGTCGGGGGAGGTCTAACTGGCCTCATGCATCCTAGCCTCAGCCCTGCTGGAAGGCAGCTGGTCTAGGCAGGGATGGGGCCCAAGGCCAAGGGTGAAGCAGGACAGACTCTGCTTTGAGTGCCTTGGATAGAGCTCCCCATTACTATATATAAAGGAGGCAACCCATGTCTGTGTAGAACTTGAGGAAGGGAGAGGGAAGGGTTGCTTGTGGAGAGGCAGAAGAACAAGAAAAAATGGTCTTCATATCCTACAGAGCCTTCCTTTTCAAAACTGTTTCCCAATCCTGCACCATTTTTAGCCCTATGGGTCCAAACTTGATAGAGGTAGGGGCATTTTCTTCCTCCCGGGTAAGGAAGAGGCTTCCCAACACAATTCCTTTTCCTTCCCATGAGTGACAACAATTGAGAACTGTCATTTAAGGTGAGAGTTCCTGACATTAGCGCCCTCTACAAACAGTTCTTGCCTATGATTTCCCTGTGCACGGCAGCTAGAAGCAATGGTTTTTGGCATCCACTATGTCCTGACCCCCATCCCAGCTGCCCCAGGGAGTAGTTCAACCTGGCTACAGGAAAAGAGAGAACTCCTTACAGAAAGTCTCAGGAGGAAGCAGGCAGGCTCTTTCCCAGTAGAGTTTCCCCATCCCAGAATGTACCTAGGTCCCCGGGTCCCAAGCCTGGTTTTCTGATTTAGGTGAAGGCAAGCTCTCTGGCTCCCCCGTGCTGACCCCAATGAATCCAGAGTAGCTCTGGGGACTTATCCAGACCCTGACTTTTTTATAGGCATATTTATTTCATTGCAGTCACCAGAGGCCAATTCGTCTGGGACAGTGACTCCTGCTGGCATCATCCCCACAACCTCTCACTCAGGGACCAAGCCTGGCTGAAATGGTATTAGCATCTTTCCCTCCCTCTCTCTACTTCCTCCCGTCCTTCCCCCCCCACCCCCAATCTACGGGAATCCAATTATGTGGGATGGAAACCAGCCATGGGAACATTAAACGACAACCCTGGTTCTGGGTTTTCATCGAAACCCCTCCTTTTCCAGGAAGGAAAGGGAGTTTATTCTCTGGGACCCCCACTGGATCACTTATTTAGAGTTCTGTGCGTTCAGCATCCATTTGTAACCTTTTCATACACTTAGGCCTAGAAGAAATTTGCTGTCGCTAATGAGATCGAGATGGGAAAATGGACCACGGCAGACTGGCCAAAGACCACTAGTGGTTTCTCCGCCCAATCTTTTCCTATTATGATGTGCTCAATGCAGACAAATTATTCCAGTACATAACACACCAGTACAGTGTATATGAGTTGACAGCATGAGCTTTGGGGTTAGAAGGTTGCATCCTGACTTTGCCACTGAGATTGTATGACCTTAGGCAAGTTACTTAACTCCTCTGAGTCTCTGTTTCTCCCTGACTAATTGGGTTACTGAGGAGAATAAACGAGATAATGTTGATAAAGCATTTAGCACTGGGCTTGGCTCAGAGCAAACCGTTAATATAACAGCAACACCACTTGGCATGCGTACAGTGTGTTATGCTTTCCACTACCTAATTTGATCTTCTGGATGTTTCTGTAGCATAAAGGGTGTAGGCAGCAGCATTATCAAAGCATCATCGGGGGAAACTAAGAACCAGGGAGGAAAAGCAAATTGCTCCAAGGTCACACCAACACTTAAGGACAGAGCAAAGCTAGAATCCAGGGGCTCTAATTCTCTTTCTCATGCTTTTAACATTCTGCTATGTTTTGTAAACACAAAGACGGATACTTGACATATATGAATCCAACAGAAGAGCACACTTAGAGAAAGCATGTAAATTACCAGCGCCGTGATGGCCCATGAGGTTCTCGAACAAACTAACCTACTAACTCACTCTTCCCTCCGTTAGTCCTTTCTTAAAATTGTTGTGCCCTTGCCGAGTCTAAATGCCATATATGGTGCTCTGTGCTTTAGGCACGCGGTCTTATTTCATCTCCAGAGCAACACATGAAATAGGGGGTGTTATTCCTATTTTACGGATAAGGAAATGGAAGCTCTGGGAGGTTACACATCTTGTTTCAGAGGTCAAACTCAATTCCAAGGGCATATCCTTAGAGGGCTCTGCTCCGTGGACTTCTGTGGAGCTAGAATAGTGGCCCGCCCAGAGCAACCGAGGAGAGAGGGAGGGGGAAGGACTCACAGCAGGACGTGTAATTCCTCCAGCCAGTCACAGCGATCCCCTGAGTCTGGCAGGTGCTGGCGTAGTTCTGCAGCCAGCTGCAGGCGGTCTGTACCGCGCCCCCATCGATGCAAGAGTCAAACAGGCAGTTCTTGTAGAAGAAGGCGGGGTCCACTTTGCTGTGACACTTGGTGAAGCCGGCATTCTGGTTGGGGATCAGGTTGCACAGCTGCTGCACCTTGGAGAACACTTCCACCTTGGCGCATGAAGGGCAGTGATCCCCACAGCCAACCTGGCAAAAGATGTCCCTCTTCACCCAGCTCTGCCCAAACTCACTGATGCTGGAAGCAAGCAGACCCATGGGCATCTCCAGATCATCTTCGGGGTTGCTGTTATAGCGGCCACACAGGCCGACCGTGCCATTCTGCATGCTCCGGGGGACTGTGACCGACAGGAAGCTCTTCCAGTCATACACGACCTTGAGGCCAAACTCCGTCTCCACCACCACGTGGAAGCCAAAGGAAAAGATATTTATTTTCCCTTGTCCCAGCTTCAGGGGCAGATACAAGCGTTCATTGTTGACCTACAGGAGAGAGAGGGTTGCGGGAGAGAAACACGGTTGGCCCAGAGAACACCCACCTCTCCGGACGATCCGTCTCGAGAGTGGCAGCCCCAGAGGGCGGTCGGAGCAGGTTGAACGTAATCTTGGCAAGTAGTGTCGTTGATGTCAGTCAACTATTATTATCAGGATCTGAACAGACTTAAATGACTATCCTTTGTACGCTAATATACCTATTTATTTCGGTGCCTTCTGTTTACATAGCATCATTTCCCCCCAGGAGTTCAAACTGTTTTCTCCAAGGTAATGAGAGGGTAATAAGAATTCAATTAAAGTTTAGACTAAAATACCAAAATGTAGAACTCCAGTGTTTCTACTTCCAGATGTATTGTGGTTTTGTTTTAGGTAAACCCCAGTTTATTCATTCCTTTGGGATTGTTTTTTTCCACCCCCTGAAGAATGACTTGCATTTGCTGGTCCTTCTACCTAGGATGCCATTCCTCACCCATCAACCGCCCTCTCTCTCCCCCCAGACCCTGCTCCAGTGTCGTCTCTTCTGTAAAGCAAGACTATTTGAGCCTGTGGTGAGAATTAATCACTCCCTCATATGGGCAGCCAGAATGTTATTTATACTTGTGTTCCTTTTCACCTTTGGCCAAGATCAAGCACGTGTGTACCACTGTGGAAGCACGCATCACAATCTGCCTTATATTATGGTTAGTTGTCTACATTTCTGTCTCACCTACAAGATCATGAGCAACTCGAGGGCAGGAACCACACTTTATTGATCTTTATCTCCGTCTTTCCCTCGCTCCCCACTGGGTGCCCAGCACAATGCCTCATGCTGAGAGAGCCCTTGACACATGTTTCCCCTCATGTATTTTTCATTCGTAAAACAAGGAAATCCCTTAACATACAACCCTGGAAGTGCATTGCCCTTGCACTGCCCTGTTTTGATTCAGATGAGCCAAATCCTATAGCCCTGGGCTGGGTGGGTACATGACAGGAAATAAGACTACGTGAGGGCCAGGAGAGCAGGTCTCCCTCTCCAGAGAGGCAGGTGGCTGCCAACACTGCTCCCTGACCAGAAATGCCTTCCCTTCTGACCTTAATCTCTCTCGTATCCGACAGCCCCCATCCCCACGGCTACTGCTGTGGTTCAGACCCTCACCACCTTCACCTTGACTACTGCATATTCTCCTGACTGGTCTTCTTGCTCTGGTATTACCCCTCTCCTCCCTTCACTCTCCACTGCCACTCCAGCATCTTTTAACGCAATTGAAAGCCATTAATCCGATACCTTCTTCATGGCTTGAGTCTCATACACACGGCAGATCACAAAGGGCTCTCCAGGAGCTACTCCCACATCTCTCAGACCCAACTCACTTACTTCCCCTAGTCCAGCAATACTCAACGCTTTGCAGTTCCCCAAATGGACCAAGTTGTGCCATTTTCTTTCCTGAAAGTGTGATGGTACTTTCTGGATCCTGCCCGGGGCCCTCATCCTCAGCCACCGTGACTGTGGGCTAATGATAACTCACAGCTGGTCTTGGCTGATTGGAAGCCCAGAAGGTTATGACCCCACTCCATTGCCCCCTCCACCCCAAGGGTAGCTCTTGGCCAATGACAAACCCACACAGGGGACCAGGGGAACAACTCTGTATGCAGGTCACGTGCCAGAGCTCCTGGTGGCCCAGGCTGAAGCTGGTCTCCAGCTCAGACCTTGTCCTTGCTGAGCTCTCTTCCCCTGGAGCATCCCCCACTTTCCTAAGAATCCCAGACTCTGCCTCTAGGGAAGCTGACCTAACCCAGCAACGATACCCTTCCCCTTGTCCTCCCTCTCTATGGGGCGATGTTCACCCTTCACACTGCAAGTCAACTATCTCCTCTTCTATGAATATTTATCTAGGCAGAACTTATTTATTCATTTGGCACCATTGTGTGCCAGGCACTGTGCTAAATGCTGGAATAAAGCACAGGGCCCTTCCCCTAGTCACTCACAGGTATGTGGCAGAAAGAAGTACATAAATCAATACTAAAAGCATCATCTGATAAAAGCAATGATAAAGATAAATAGATGCACAGCACCAGACTCAGCCTGGGGACAGAATCAGGCATGCCTGCAAAAGATGATACACACACACACCTGGTCCTAAAGGTTGAGTAGTGTTGGCCAGTCGAGGAGGAATGAGATGAAGAATAGGGAATCCCAAGAAAAGGGCACAGCCTAAGCATAGGTTAACTGGAGAGAAAAAGCCTGATAAGTGGGAAGAACCACAACAAATTAGTGCTGCTAGAGCATAAAATATGGCCTTGGGAATGGTGGGACATAAAGAGGGGGAGGTGGGGAGGGCCCGGATCATGGAAGGCCTTGTACGCAATATCACACGTGACAGAGGCCATGAGATCACACCTGACAAAGACCCCCTCATTTTGCAGAAAAGTAGTCACTGGTGCCTTCATAAGAGAACTTGAGTAGAGTGAGAAGACCAGAAGTCAGATGGCACAGTTCAACAGCAAATCGGAGCTATGGAAGCAGATCTTCCAGGAAGATCTCTCTCTCCAAGCAACTAGAAAGGAAGGGGAGGAGAGAGACTGAGTAGAAGCTGGTGGTGAATGGGCCTCAAGGTTTGCTTTCGAATGAACATGTTTATGGGTTGAAGAGAAGGACCTAACACAGGAGGGAGAGAAGATGACAGACAGGCAAGATCCCCGAGAAGCAAAACAGAGATGGACGGGTGGGAGTGGCCGTGTGGGGGGGGATGCCTCATTCTCTGCACCTGGAAGGGAGGTGAAGAGGATGGTGTGACAGGTCATTTCAGGAGCGCAGGAGGATGGAGCAGGAGGGAGATTGTGCCCGGGGAGCACAACTTTCTCTACCAAGAGACCCAGAGGTGGCGATGTGGGCCCTGTGCAGACACAGATCACAGATGCAGAAGGTCATGGAGGGAGGGGGAGACCCACACCAGTAAACCAAAAGCTGTGCCTCTGAAGGCTCACAAGTACCAGCCTGCTTTTCCTCCTGCGTTTCCTTGCACTCTGTGTTCTTGGCTACCAGGTGCCAAGCGGGAGGCCTTACCTTGCGGGGAGGCGATAGGATCAGATTCAAGCCAAAGGGCTTGCAAATTCTGTCACTGTCTAGGAGCACCCTGAGAAAGGAACCTCCTCCAACTCAGACCGGCAGGCTTGGCTTCTCTTTGCCTCTGAAGCCCCATGAATGCCACCTCCATCCCAGCCCCGCCATACTGTCTCTCTCTGCGAGTGACAAACAGAAGGAAAGAGGAAGCAGAGGGAGAGGAGGCCCCGAAAGGAAGAGGTTGGTATGAAGAAGAGCCTGATGGATGGAGCAGGAAGGCGCAGAGGAGAAACAGAACAGGGCGTGGGGATGAGTGTCAGGAAATGTATTGCAAACACTTAAGCATTAGGAATAAGACCACGTACCAGATCTTTAGCAGAGACCTTTCCTTTATGCAACTGGCCCTGATCTGCTTCTATAGCTTCTCCAGCTGTCCTGAGGTCTCCTCGCTCCCCACACTTTGTTTTCTTTTCTTAGAATGCTTTTATCTCATTCTCAGCCTGCCTGACATACTCCTTTAAGGCTCAGCTCTGGGTTACCTCTTCCAGAAAGCCTTCCCTGAAGCCCCCGAGGCTGGTGGAGGCAACCTGTGTGCTCATGACCCTCCACACGGCACACTTTTGGAGCACTTCCCATTACATCCAGATAACCTGCTAACACGTCCGTCTCTGCTACTAGACTCTGAGTTCTCTTGGGACAGAGGTCACGTCTGATTCATTCTGCTACCCCCAGAGCTTGGCACAGAATGGGCCCCAGTATAAGCCCATCAAACTAACCTGAGCCGGGGTGATGCTCAAACCCTCTCTCTTCTCTGGTGGCCACAGGATTGCCAGTAAATAGAGACACTGGCTGTGAGGATCCTGACAGCCTTCCCCTTGTCCTGGACCACGAAGCTCCTGGTTGTGCTGAAGCCCAGGGGCCACGGCAGGGGAGTGCCCGTCTCTGTGGAGCTCTGGCCATGGATGGCTGAGACGTGGACTGTTGCGGTGCCCCCAGGAGTGGCTTGCCTTCTGCCGCTCAACCCCGTGACCCTCTCTGGGATGTAGATACCATGTTTATCTCTAGCGTCCCTTGTCTTAGTGGTTTCCCTCATCCTTCAGTACTGCTTAGTGCAAGGCAAGGTCAGAGTCATAGAGGGACCCTGCGTCCCAAGGAATCACTTCCATGACACCTCCAGTTCTGGGAGCTCCAGCAGTAACCCGGGGGCCCCTGGGCCCCTGCTGTGTTTCCCCCAACACTTCACTGCACACTGTCATTGTGATGGTCATTATTCTTGTCTCCGGGAGAGATGGTGACTAATAATAACATCACGGGAAAAACAAATGCAAATCATTGAACAAGCAGATCCTGTAACGCATATTAATAATTCAAAGTCAATGCTAAAATCTATCCCTCAGGCCCCCAGAGTAAAGAACCTTCAAGCATCCTGCACTCGATCTTCATGTCAGAGATTTGCAAGCTATACACTGTTTGCAGCTTGAGCACTTAGGACTTCTGGGTGACTTTGAAAGATGGACCCTGGGAGTCCCTGGGTGTCTCAGTCGGTTAAACGTCTGACTTCAGCTCAGGTCATGATCCCAGGGTCCTGAGATCGAGCCCGGCGTTGGGCTCCCTGCTGAGCAGGGAGTCAGCTTCTCCTTCTCCTTATGCTTCTCCCCCCTGCTTGAGCTTGTGCGTGCTCTCTCCCTCTGTCTCTCTAAAATAAATAAAATCTGAAAGAAAGAAAGAGAGAAAGAGAGAAAGAGAGAAAGAGAGAGAGAGAGAGAGAGAAAGAAAGAAAGAAAGAAAGAAAGAAAGAAAGAAAGAAAGAAAGAAAGAAAGAAAGAAAGAAAGAAAGAAAGAAAGGAAAACAGACATGCCCTGGCTAGGATTCCCTCCTCAACCCCTTTAATCAATTCCTCCTTGATGCCCATTACTCACTCCCTGTTGTGGGTTGAACTGTGCCCCCCACCAAAAGATAGGTTGAAGTCTTAACCACCACCACCACCCCCCCCATACCTGTGAAGGTGACCTTATTTGGAAATAGGGTCTTTGCAGGTGCATCACGTTGAGATGAGGTCATACTGGATCAGGGTGGGTGCTACATCCAAGACTGGAGTCCATAAAGTGGGAGAGCGACTTGGCCCAGGAAACAGAAGGTGCAGAGGGCAGAAAACCACATGAAGAAGAGGCAGGGACTGCAGTGATGCTGCCACAGGCCAACGATCACCTACTACCGCCAGAAGCTAGGAGCTGATTTTGGGTTCTTAGCCTCCAGAACCAGGAGAGACTAACTTTCTGTTGCTTGAAACCACCTAGTCTGTGATACGTTGTGAGGGCAGATCCAGGAAATGAGTACTCTCTTCCCTCTCCATCACTTTATGGGGGAAGAAGCCAGCTGTGTGGTACCCATGGCTCTTGCCTTTAGCCATGAACACATCCCATGAGACTAGGGCAGGACACGTGCCGGGAAGGTGAGCTGACCCATCAGGGCCTTGGCCCGACGGCAGGGAGCAAGAGAGGGAGACACTCAGGGAGAGCGGGGAATCAGCCACCAGGAAAGAGAGCAGGGACAGCCCAAAAGAGAGGAAGTGTTCACGAGGCTCCAGTGGTCTCCCTGTGAAAATAACTGGGTCTGAAAACAGCATGCGAGTCTCAGAGGTCCATACACCGAAATGCCAAAGAGTGCAGAACACGAGGCAGAAAATGCAATCTCCTAATACCCTGTATGAGACAGGACCTATGAGCAAATTATATTTTTAAATGAAGAAAAAAAAAACCCTAAAAGGTAGAATGGTGGAAGGGTGTTGAATGTCAAGGAGATAAGGAGCTGCATGAAAAGGTATAAATCTAAGGGTAGAAATAGATCAGATGAGGAGAAAAAGACAAATATGATGCAAGCCACATGGACAAAATGACCCATGTGTTTGTTTTAACACATATGATGACAAAATGGTATCGAGGACTGTTACTGTGATGGGCAGCCTCTGCTATCTAGACATCTCTGGGAAGCCTTATGTGGCTATAAGCAAGCACCCGATGTCTTCCTATCTTGCCTCCATGGCACTTTCATCCCACAGATTGATGAGGACGTGGCCAGCAGCAAAGTGATAACTCCTGGGGACCGTAGGAGAGAGGGTCTACTATGTCAGCTCATTCATCCACTGGACA
The DNA here is from genome assembly GCF_037043125.1 of Eumetopias jubatus. Lineage (NCBI taxonomy): Eukaryota > Metazoa > Chordata > Mammalia > Carnivora > Otariidae > Eumetopias > Eumetopias jubatus. Next base: position 96,688,498 of record NW_028274819.1, read on the forward strand.
AATGTGTTGAGTGTCCTGACACCAGAGCCATTTCACATAAAGATGAATTAAGCAGAGTTCCTGCCCTCAAGAAGCCCACGACTAGTACCGAGCGAGTCAGATATGGGCATCCCCCCGGCCCCCGGAATGACAATACGATTCATGCAGTCACGGGTATAGGGACCAACAGTTCTGGGAAGCACCCCGAGGAAAGCAGTCAGGGGTTTGGGTATAACATCCAAGGAAGGGAAGAAGAATGGGCCCAGCGAGTCCCCTGCCTTAGATGACAAGAAGGCACATTTTCAGATAAATGGGAAAGGGCAGGCAGTTAGAAAGCTCAGAAGCCTCTGTCAGAGAAGGAGGGTAAGGTGATTCTAAGGAAGGAAAGAGATCTGGAGAGCTGCTCAGGGAACTCCCCTGTAAGAGCTCAGCATTTTTCAGAGAATGTATACAAGGTGAAAAGGAGTCCCAGTAGAGATAAATTATGCCACAGATCAGCGAGTATTGTGCTAAGAGGCTCATGCCCAGTATCAGCCCCTCCCAAACCTCGGAGCGAGGCTACTGGCTGGTTTGTCAGCGAACCCGGTTCCGCTCAGAGCAAGACCCGGGGGAAGGAGGGCCTGGGTCTTTTGCAGGGGGCGGATGTCCTCAGGCCTGACGGTGAGCACAGAGCTTCTCCAGCCCTATCTGCTCCTATCTTTGTCAAGGGAGTGACAAAGTTCACTCCTTCCTACTTGAGGCCCAAGTAGGAAGATTGTAGGAGGCCCCTGAGGGCTCCAGATGCATGCAAGATTCCTGAACTCGCAGATCTCATGCGGGGCCAACTGGGAGCCAGGAAGTGGTGGGAAGGAGGCCAGAGCAGGGAACTACCATCTTGGGCTCCACAGAGGGAAGGAGGTGGATTGGGTGGTAGTACCACTGACAGGCATCTAAGCCGTGCTAGGCACATGTTCTCTTTCGCAGATGGAGTGACTGCCCAAGGACACACAGCGGCAGCCCAGCTGGGGTTCGAACCTCGGTCTGTGCTCTCTCCAATACATGAGGAAGGGTACCATTTCTGCTCCTAATTCGGTGCCTTGGGCAGAATATTTTTCTCTCTGAGGCTCAGTGTCCTTATCTGCAAGATAAGGAGAATCTCTAGGGTCCCTCTCTGCTCTAACATCCTAGGCTTCTCCTCAGATTCTAGGCCAGCCTGGTTCAGCTGCAGCCTGGCCCGCTGACCCAGGACCCCCATGCTCCCCACAACTCCTTTCCTGCCATCTGGCCTTGACTACTCACCAGGACTGTGTGCTTGTAGGCCCTGTGGATCACAATGCTGTAGCCAAACACGGTCACATCCACCTGCTTGACCCACAAGGCCAGCGACGGGTCCCGGTCCTCGTTCTTGGCCGTGACAACAAACTTGGGCAAAGTGTCTGAGCTTGGCCTGCTTCCTGTGGTGCACAGGATGAGGGGGCAGCTGGTCTGGAAGTCAAAGGGGTAGCCATCAAAGGTGAGGTAGTGGCCATAGCCCGAGACGATGCAGGAGGCGTCAGTTCGGGGCCGACAGTAGTACAGGCCTCCCTCCTCCATGCAGTACTCGTCCCCCTTGCACGGGATGCTCTCGCAGTGGACATTGTTGTCTGTGCCGTTGCAGTAGCAGAAGATCTGGCAGTCCATGTCCACCCAGAAGGTCTCATTGGTGGCAAGCTGGTGGCCCTCAAAGTTGCAGCCACACTCGCTGCGGATGACACACAGGTTGCCTTGCAGGGCATAGTCCTCGTCACAACGACAGCCCTCAGAGCAGCTGTCCACACAGATGGGGCCCAGGGCCAGCGTCTCACAGGTCTCCACGCACGTCATGCACTCCTCAAAATGGCTGTTCTCCGGGCATTCCAGAGCTGAGGGTAGCCAAGGAGAAGACAGGCTTGAGCAAGGGACAGGGGCAGAGAGAGTGTGTGTGCACTCGCTAGATGCATGTGGTGTGCACGTGAACGCCGTGTGCTCAGCACTGCTGTCATCCTCATTTGGGGTGATCGGAGGCTCAGGGAACCCCTCATGTGCTCCTGGGGCATGTGGCTTTCTGTGTAGAAGATCCCAAGACTATAAGCCTCCGTGAGCACCCGCTACATGCCAGGCATCCTTGTAGACAGTTTGGCGTAACTTTACTCAACAGCCTGGGAGGTAAGCAAAGTCTTCTCATCTCTGTCTTACAGATGAGGAACTCAAGTTCAGTGACTTAACCTAATTCAGCCCATAACTACCAGAGAGATCCAGTCTGGATCTCCCAACGCTAACTCCCCCGACTCAAGGATTCTGGAGAGAGAGTGTCCCAGAAAGAACCAGTGCTTTGGGTCCATAGAGACCTGTGCATACCATCCCTGAGCTTGGTTTCTTCTTTTATTAAATAAAGATGATACTTACCTAGCACAGTTGTAATGAGGATGAATGACCTAATATATTAACTCTACAGTAGAGTCTCAATAGGTAGAAAACCTTTCCCCTACTCACACTTCTTCTAGTAGGATATACTTTATGAAGGCATCTTTACTCTACAAATTGCCTTTCTCTTTGTCTTTCATTTTTTGGCTCCTGGTACCTTGGGCCTTTTCTACCTCCTCACCACCTTCTGGCCCTGGTCCCTCCCACCTGCTTTGCTCATATTCTTTCCCATGCCCAGACGGGCCTCACAAAGCCAAACCCTACACATCTGTCAAGATCACTTCATTTGTACCATTGGGTATTTACCCCAAAGATACAAATGTAGGGATCTGAAGGGGTACGTGCACCCCGATGTTTATAGCAGCAATGTCCACAATAGCCAAACTGTGGAAAGGGCCAAGATGTCCATCGACAGATGAATGGATAAAGAAGAAGTGGTATATATACACAATGGAATATTATGCAGCCATAAAAAGGAATGAGATCTTGCCATTTGCAATGACGTGGATGGAACTGGAGGGTATAATGCTGAGCGAAATAAGTCAATCAGAGAAAGACATGTATCATATGACCTCACCGATGTGAGAAATTCTTTTTTTCCTCTTTAAATTTTTTTATTGTTATGTTAATCACCATACATTACATCATTAGTTTTGGATGTAGTGTTCCATGATTCATTGTTTGTGCATAACACCCAGTGCTCCACGCAGAATGTGCCCTCTTTAATACCCGTCACCAGGCTAACCCATCCCCCCACCCCCCTCCCCTCCAGAACCCTCAGTTTGTTTCTCAGAGTCCATAGTCTCTCATGGTTCATCTCCCCCTCTGATTTACTCCTCTTCATTCTTCCCCTCCTGCTATTTTCTTCTTTTTTTTTTCTTAACATATATTGCACTATTTGTTTCAGAAGTACAGATCTGTGATTCAACAGTCTTGCACAATTCACAGCACTCACCATAGCACATACGCTCCCCAATGTCTATCACCCAGCCACCCCATCCCTCCCACCCCCCCACCACTCCAGCAACCCTCAGTTTGTTTCCTGAAATTAAGAATTCCTCATATCAGTGAGGTCATATGATACATGTCTTTCTCTGATTGACTTATTTCACTCAGCATAACACCCTCCAGTTCCATCCACATCGTTGTAAATGGCAAGGTCTCATTCCTTTGGATGGCTGCATAATATTCCATTGTGTATATATACCACATGATATGAGGAATTCTTAATCTCAGGAAACAAACTGAGGGCTGCTGGAGTGGTGGGGGGTGGGAGGGATGGGGTGGCTGGGTGATAGACATTGGGGAGGGTATGTGCTATGGTGAGCGCTGTGAATTGTGCAAGACCGTTGAATCACAGATCTGTACCTCTGAAACAAATAATACATTATATGTTAAAAAAAAAAAGAAAAGAAGAAGATAGCAGGAGGGGAAGAATGAAGGGGGGGAAATCGGAGGGGGAGACGAACCATGAGAGGCGATGGACTCTGAGAAACAAACTGAGGGTTCTAGAGCGGAAGGGGGGTGGGGGGACGGGTGAGCTTGGTGATGGGTATTAAAGAGGGCACGTACTGCATGGAGCACTGGGTGTTATATGCAAACAATGAATCATGGAACACTACCTCAAAAACTCATGATGTAATGTATGGTGATTAACGTAACATAATAATAATAAAAAAAAAGATTCACTTCATATTGCACTTCTGCCCAGAAGCCTTCCTTGATAGATCAAGTCTCTGAGTCACAAAGGGTAGCACATAATATGGTAACAGCATGTGTTGCTCACCATGGAGTTCCAGGTCACCTTCCCATTTCTCTTTATTATATCAGCCTGCCAAAATTTGACCTGGGCAGGGCATGGATGAATCCAGGAGCCAGAAGAAACCTACCTAGAGGTCTGGGTGGTCTAGAGATCCGCAAATGTCCCCACTATCCCCCGGGGACAAGAGGTGCCAATTCTTTAACACTTTCTTTAGCTTTTGTGCATACTCTCACTCCTTAAGAGTGTTTTACAACCCAAGGACAGAGAGGACACTACAGAGAAATAAATTGCACGGTAATAATAGCCCTGCCCACAAGTACCAACTCACCAGTTCTATACTATGTACTGAGAGCCAATCTTTTTTCCTCTGGGCTAAAGGACTATCTCCACTCCCATTGACTACAATATCATATGGCTTTGGAGTTGAAGGCTAGTTCAGTCCTGATTAAATATGTCCGTATAGAGGGATTTTCACATTTGTCTCTAAATTATGAATGTTATAACACTGACTGCAGGTTTATGGTGATAGCAAATAACATCACTTATTTAAATGGCTCTCACTTGATGACTTATTGTGTTGTCTGAATTTGTCTGAAAGTCTGGAACATACAGACGTGAAGTAATAAAACTTCCTCTGGCCTCTGAAATGCCTCTGTGAAATTATTTAATTGGGCAGCCCAGCTCTGCCAACATAAGGGCTGGTTCAAAATCTCAGAACACAGAAGCAGTGATTGTCTCTGTCTCTCGCCAGGCCCAGAGAAGATTGTGTTCCTGATTTGCAGCTGGTCTTCAGCCCATTCCCCAGCCTGCAAGACCCTGACCAGATTAACCCCTTAGTACCTGAGTCTTTCTTGATCAAACATGCACACTCTGGTCCTTCTTGCCAGACCCTTGGCTGCTTTTGTCCACATGTCTCTCTCTTTCTAAAAAAGGCACTGAAAAGAACTTCCCCCAGCTCTGCAGAGGAGGGGTGGTGAGAAGCTATTCTCAGCAACCATCACACCCAGGAAAAGAGGGAATCATCCCCATTCCACTGTGCTTTGCACCGCCAATGCCACCAAAGTATGCTCCGTACATGACAAAACCAATCCAGAAACACTGCCTGTTGGGCGGAAGTCATAGTCTGAAAGGACAGCAGACATGGTGACATGGCGGGGCAACAAAATAGATTTGGTAGGGGCCGGGCTCAGTAACCCTGTAACCGTGAATGAACTGCAACCAGAAAACTGAGAGCTGGAGAGGGACAGAGATCATAGTAGATAAGGGGCAGAGAGGACCAGAGAGGATGTGGAGGCAGATTAAAAAGAAGGTTGGGAGAACATATTACAAGGTCCCACTAGTCGTGGTCAGGAGAGACCTTGAAGCTTTTCTCCTTGTAGGTGACATAGGAATGCTCCCAGAATTCCAGCTTCAGGATTCAGTGTCTGCTATTCATCCTTCCCCAGTGTGGTTAAGGGTCACCAAGAATATCACTGCCTTTTCTGAGATGAGAGCCATCAAACCATCCACATGCTCCTTGGGCTCCCAAAGCTCAGAAACCAGAGATGTAAAAAGCCTGTATGTATGTGTGCAATGTGTGTGTGTGTGTGTGTGTGTGTGTGTGTGTGCTAGTTCTTAGCTCTAAGATTTTCTGTTGAAAGGGCTTAGTGGCAAAGCAAGAATACCCCCATAGCAATGGATAAGCCTCACCCAGATCTTGGTTTCTAGGAACAGTCCCCACCAAGGGAAATTAGGGCTTTTTAGAGAAATGGCTGATTCTAGTCTGGGGCAGGGAAGATTACAGGATGAATGTGGAGCATCTTGGTATACCAGAAAGTAAGAAAGTGACCAAGGCATGCCCAAAGGACATACGAGGCAGCTCGAAGGGCTCCCACAGGCCAAATCTGGAATAATTTTAACACCATAATCATGAACAAATATAATATGAAATAAAAATAATTGAAAAACTATGAATGTGTGTGTCCATATTGATAAGATAGATGATTGATACTTAGATTGCTATGTGTCCATCCATAGCCGAATGGATAAAGAAGATGTGGTATATATACATACAATAGAATATTACTCAGCCATCAAGAAAGAATGAAATCTTGCCGTTTGCAATGATGGAGATGGAGCTAGAGTGTATTATGTTAAGAAAAATAAGTCAGTCAGAGAAAGACAAACACCATATGATTTCACTCCTATGTAGAATTTAAGAAAAAAAAAAAACAGATGAACAAATAAAGAAAAGAAGAAACGAAGAAAAAAACATACCCCTGAATACAGAGAACAAATAGGTGGTTGTCAGAAGGGGATTGGAGGAGGGGTGAAATAGACAAAGGGAATTAGAAATATACTTACGGTGATGAGCACTGAGAAATATATAAAATTGTTGAATTATATTGTACACCTGAAACTCATATAACACCACATGTTAATTATACTTCAATAAAAAGATGATTAAGATGGATGGGTGGATGGGTAAATGGTTGGATGGATGGATGGATAAATGGATGAATGGATGAGAGGCAGACACACAAACAAGAAGGCAAGCCTCTTGCTTACAGTAGAATGACATCTATACTTTGGTAAATAAGTGAACAGAGTGCTGGAGCTGGAAACCATTAGCTTGTAATCATCATGCTAAAAAGACTGATACAAGCAAAGATCATCAATGGGCACTAAATAGAGGAGGGGGATTTTGATATGAGCTTACAGGTAGCATTTTGCCCCATTTGCTTTATCATCCTCTCTCATACGTTCTCTGCAGGATACTTGCATGGTCTTAAAGTATCTCCCTACCTGTAGCTGATTAGTTGTAAGAGAACAAAATGTGACCACAGAGTGGAGACATTTGACAACACCTGACCAGGGGACCACTGTGTCCATCTCATGAGAGGTTAGACACAGCATGCACTGCATGTGACGTGGTACCATGAGGAAAACAGACGTCACCTACGCAGGAGTCTGAGAGGAACGCACAGCAGAACCTAATCACAAGGAAACGTCAAACCCAAATGGAGGGCCATTCTATTTTAAGAGGTGGGAAGCTGTATTCTTTAAAAATGACAATAAGAGAGAAGAAAGCTAAGGAATTATTCCAGATTAAAGGAGACTAAAGAGACATGAGAGCTCTACACACAACATGGGGTCTTAGACTAGATCTGTATTGAAGGGGGAAAGCCATAACGGACATCATGAGTCAATTGACAAAATTGAAATGTGGATATTAAATGATTGTATCAGTGTTAAATTTCCTAAGGTCAGTAACGATACCGTGGCTCTGTAAACGAGTGTCATTATTCTAAGGAAATACACACTGAAGTATTTAGGGGCAAAGGGGTATGATGTATGTAACTTACTTTCAAATGCAGAGAGAGAGCGCGAGAGACAATGATAAAACAAATGGGGCAGAATGTTAACTGTGGGTTAATCTGGGTAATGGGTACACAGACACTCATGCAACGTTTCTATAACTTTGCAATTATTTCAAGATAAAAAGTTTTGAGAAATAAACTAGATAGTAGGAGGTTAGTGGAAGAGAGATGAACAGATGTAGAGGATAGAATCTTAATGGTGGCTTTGGTTTGGGGCCGATTTTTTGGTGGGAAAGGCATGTGTGCTGAAGCCCAGGTGGGGCAGTCCTTGCTCCGGGCAGTGGTCCTGCCCTCTCGGCCATTCCCCCTGCCCCTTCTACCTCACTCCTCCCCCTGGCCTCCCCCATTGTCCCGGGTGTTATACGTCAGGGCTTCTCAGCAATTATTCTAATTACTACTAGTACTGCCACCGCCCTCCCGAGAGGGGTCAGATACTTGGGGGACAAAATGAAAAAAAAGCAAGCAACGTGGGACTCTCTTCATAGCCATTGTCAGGCTTGCCCCAGGGAGCAGCTCTAATCTCTACTCCGTGAAAGGTGCTCTGATCACCTTCTATGGAAAGAATGGAGCTGTTCTTTGCCAAGAAAGAAGGCCCTGATGGAGCCATCACAGAGACTTCTAGTCTTTGATATGACGCATATCCTCCGCTAGCTAAAACCAAGAGTCAATAGGATGGCTAATTCCTCCACAATGAAGAGACGCTGTGTAAACAGAAACAGAAATAAAGGTGAGAACCAGTCGGGTTTGGGGTAAGGGGCCTTCCAAAGGACACACCAGACGAGGAAGGTACACACAAGCATCAGACTGTCCTTGAGCTCAACTCCTGCCCCTCCCAGGTGGCCTCCCGCATCATGGAGCCCCGACTTACGGCAGAAGTCATAGGTCCGCCAGGGGCCCACCTCCACATCGGCGTTCTTGCAAGCGCTTGCATACCGTGCCACGGAGTCACAGAGTTCCGACTCATTACCCCCGCTCTGGCACAGGCGGAAGAGGCAGGTGCGGTAGTAGGCGGTGACATTGACCACCCCGTGGCACTCGAGGAAGGAGCTGTTGGAGGGGTCATTGATGATGCCACACCTGGAGCGGCTCCGATAAAATTTGAGCAGCTCCGAGTCATTGTTGCAAGCCTTCAGCAGGTCCCCACACTCCCCGTTGCAGATCTCCTCGAAGGTTGTCCAGCTTTCCAGGAACACCGCCAGGTTGTCCGTGCACTTGCCACTGGGGAGACAGAACTCATCGCTGATGTTTGCATTAAAGAAGCCACACAGCCCGCCTGTGCAATTGAAATAAACGGTGGAGAGCCGGATGTACAGCAGACCGATGTCCGAGTACTGGACGGTCACAACACTCCTGGACTCTACCGTCGTGCTGTTTTTGTTTCGATAGATTTCCAGCTTCCCCGAAGGATGGAAAAAAGGTAATTCCACTTCCTGACCATTCAGCTGAAAAACCAAATCACTATCATCAATTCCAGATGCACACAGTATACCCACAATTTCCTAGGTTCTGAAATAAAGACATGGTTCTGCCCCGTGACTCTTCCTTTGAGAAATGTCAAGAAGCTGGCGGGCTGTGGAAACCACACAGACATACACAAACTCTTTCTGCATGGGCATCTCTTGTTTCTTTCTGGGCTCCTCTGATTCAACACACTTGCTGTTTATTTGGGTATACATAAGACCCTAAGGTAGCCCAAAACAAGAGTGAAATGTGAGCAGAAGTTGTCTTGACATATATGTGGCTTCTTCTTTCTGCCTGACAGCTCCTTTTCACTGATCGCGCCCTTCCTTCCCCACATTTCTGGCTCCTTCCTTTCCTTCAAGTTTGACTGTTCCTGAGTCCCAGCCCCTTGGGAGCATAGAGTTTCTATCTGACTATCCAGTTGTCCACCCACCTATCTCTACCTTTTACTATTCTTTTTTTTTATGATTTTGAATTTATTTATTTTTTTAAAGATTTTATTTATTTGAGAGAGAGAATGAGAGAGAGAGAGAGCATGAGAGTGGGGAGGGTCAGAGGAAGAAGCAGACTCCCCGCTGAGCAGGGAGCCCGATGTGGGACTCGATCCCGGGACTCCAGGATCATGACCTGAGCCGAAGGCAGTTGCTTAACCAACTGAGCCACCCAGGTGCCCACCTTTTACTATTCTTTTAATAAATTAATCTCTGCCAGTGTGTCGATGGGAATGAAAACAGCCTCTTCAGTCCTTGGACGTGTGTTTTCTGATCTCCTAGCACAGGACTGCGTTGACTTCTGTTTTCCAAATTTGACTTCCTGTGATATTACCAAATATGTGTTGGGTTGGGAGCGGGGAGATCCGCCCTCCCATCATGCCATCACCACCTAGCTGTGAGGTCCCCCATCCCTCACTTAACCCTTTGGGATCTTCATGCACAAACAAATAGTGGCACTAGATGATTCCTAATGATCCTTCTAGAACGAATGATCTGGATGCCCAATGATGAATATTTTAGACCAGGTCAGAGGGGCAGGAGGTGCCCCTGCGGGTACCGTCTGCATTACCCAACGTGGGTTCCCATCAACAGGTAGGCGAGTCAGTATAGTATAAGGTAAAGAGCACAGACTTTGAAGCCAGCCTGCCTGGGCTCAAATGCCACTTTATGGCTGTGTGTCCCTGAGGAAGTTACTTAACCTCTCTGTGCCTCAGTTTTCTCACAGGTAAAGTGAGGATGAAAACATACCCCTCATCGGATTAGGTGTGATTCTACTTAGAATAGTGCTTGGCACATAGTAGGCGTCCAGTAAGCGTCGGGTGTTACAGAGAAAGCCAGTCCTGCTACAGCTATCCCTAATTTGCAGGATTCCAGCCTCACTCCGTTTCACCCTCCTGAGAGACTGATTTGGTGCCGAACGTTCAGAAATGCCCCCACTTCGGAGTCATTGCCTTCCTGGAATCCACTCGTGGTCAGAGGCAGAAGGGCACACCTGAAGACTAGGGCTCCTTCACTTGGCGAGACTCATCAGAAAAGCCGCAAGGGCATCAGGAGTCTTACCTTGACTTCCGAAGCCCCGACTCCTCCTATCTTGACCTCCTGGTTGGCCACCAGGATGCGAAGGCCTCGCAGCCACGCGGGCCCCACATCGGGCTTCTTCTTGTTGATGTCGATTTCCACGTACTCAGGCCGCTCAGGGCAGGTCTTGAGGAGGGTGTAGGAGAACTCGGCAGGGAAGGCATAGGCAGCGCCATCGAAGGTGTGCAGCACCTGGTTCTGGCCGAGCAGGCACACGGTCTCGCGCTTGGGGAAGCAGCCCTGGTAGCCGTCTTCCACGGCACACACCTCCCCGCCCCGGCAGGTCTTGTTGAAGCAGTAGACGTCCCCACCCTCCTCACAGAGGCACTGCACCGTGCAGTTGGCCGTGGCCCAGAAGAACTCCCCCATGGTGTAGTAGTGGCCATTGAAATCACAGCCACACTTGTGCAATGGGACGCACTGGCTGGTGCTGAGCACAAAGCCCTCATTACACTCGCAGCCCTCTGTGCACGGCATGGTGCAGCTCTGGGAGGCCGTCAGGTCCGAGCAGGTGTCCGGGCAGCTGCTGGTGCACACGGAGTAGTGGCTGAAGCTCGGGCACTGCACCGTGGACACTGACAGGGAGAGGAGAGAGCACGACAGCAGGTGAGTGTCCCGGGTGCTAACCACAGGGATCCAGCACCCGCAGGGGCCTGCAGGAAGGGCGCTCCTTCTGGACCGCTTAGCTCCTAGAATGAGGGCCCAGCGGCCACTCATCAGGCAAGAGACTTGAGGTAGTGTCTGTAGAAACAAGCTCCACTGCTTTGTGATAGCCACTGGGAAACGTGATTGAATTGTGAGCTTGACTCTCATTTAATCATCCTGGCTGAATTAAACTTCAGGTTGCTATCCTAACTAGACTAGACGGATTGTTCAACACTGATTTATTATTGGATAATCTACAACCAGCAAGATGCTTTAAGATCTTCAGCTGATGGACATATAAGTTGATCTGATCTTAAACAGCATGGCCCATTCTTAGAAGGAAATAAATCCAACTTGCAGGACGAATGAAAAATGTAACCGTGGGAGGAGCCACTTGAAAACGTGAAATTTCTAACAGGGAGGCGCTCGAAATACCTAAGTGACGAAAAAAGACTGAAAATGAATACTCTGGGACCTTAAAAATAAGATAGAACCTTGGTTATCTGAAAAGAAGGTGTGTGCCTGTTCCTCCAGGAGACTGGGTTGGAACTAAATGCCTCCTCAAGGCCCTTCTTGCCTCAGAAGCCTCTGGTTCTTATTTTAAGAACACCTGAGTCTACATAAATGTTTGAGTCTGGTTGAATCCAAGAGTCAGGGGCTCAAGGGACTGGTAAACTAGCTGTCTGAATCTACTAGAATTCATCCCACTAACATGAGAGAGGGGTGGGGAATGTGAAAGATAGGAAAATAGTACCACCAGGGGAAAAAATAGCTATTACAGGTGATTTAATTAGGCAATGTGGATGCTCTTAGATTATACACGGATCTTAGATTATACCAAAAAAGCCATCTTCAATCTCAAATTGAGTCAGGATTTGGATGTTCCAGGCATAATAGAGGTTGGTCAATCACACAACCAAGCAACAAGAAAACAGTCTCTTCACGGTTTGATCAATTCTCCAAGAATTGAATCTGATACATGATGATTTTGTGAATCCAGCCTATACTGATAGGAAAAAAAATTTCCCTTTAGCCTTGGAACTGAAAGAAACTTTGAAACCTTATCATCTGCATAGGAATCTAAAATGCATGGATATAATGCTCTGTGTACTCTTGTGGAGAAAACCAAGGGCTAGGAAAAAAAAGACCCACAGAATTCCAAGAAGCTGTTATTTTGCTTGCTTATTTTAAAAATACGTATAAACAGGGTAAGAGAGTTTAAGTGGGATAGAAGGAGAAAACAAGACAACTAAATGGTACAAAATGTTTAATGTAAAAGGTAATTCAAAGGAAACTGAATTTCCCCACACTGTTGGGGCTTTTCCTAACCACTTAGCATTTCAGATAAAGGGCTTTCTTTCCTGATGTTCTTTGCTCCCTGCTGCAGCCCTTTCCCCACCAACACCAGTGGGTCAGAGGAAGGCTACGGAGCCAGAGACACAGAATCTAGAGGGATGGAAGGTGGAGAAGAAAGAGCCACAGGACAAATGCTGTTGGTTCCATTTGGGAGGTGAGTTATTTCCCCCAAAGCTGCTTTTGATTACTCAGAGCAGCGACTATGTTTACTCAATGGCCGCAAAGATCGCCGCCTCCACCTCTGAAAACCCCACCACCTTGCCTGAGCCTGGAATAGCCATCCCTGGGACCGGGCCTTCCCGTGGCCAAGCATTTCCTGCCACGTGTTCCGTGTTTCCGAACCATTGAGGCTCATCAATGGCTTCTCGTTTTCTGACTATGGTATTGGGTGGGTGTGTGGGGGGGAATAAAGATCCTTTGACTGTTCCTAATGTCTGGCTATTTTCAGTTCACCCTCACTCTTGGGCCATTGGTCTCCACAAGGAGATTTTTGATGGAGCCTGGAAACCGCCTCCCCAGCCCCCCCTGCACCGGCGCAGCCTTCCATTTGGGCAGGATGCCAGCTTACCACACCCCGCCTGGACTCGCCAGTCTCCGATTGGAATGCCCAGGGCTTGGCACACGAGCGCGTAGGCTTGGATGGCCTGACAGAGGAGCGTCCCGTTGTCCCTCACGCTGCACAGGTCGTACACACAGCTGTGCACAAAGGCCGTGGGGTCCATGACAGTGCTGCACTCCCACAGGGGGCCGTCCGTCCTGTTGAGGAAGCCACAGTAGTCAGGGCCAAAGAGGAGCGCTTCGGTGGCCACGTCACACACGGTGCAGTTGTCCACACAGCCTGCATCACACTTCCAGTCGGCGTGGTAGACGCGCCAGCTCTCTCCGAGGTCCAGGATGGACATGGCCGGCCTGCCGTCTGGGCGGAGGAAGTCGTCCAGGGGGTTTTTATTGTAGTTCCCACAGAGGCCGCATGTGGAGTTTATATAGGAGCCTGGGATGGAAATGGAGGCGTAGTGCTGGCCATCAAACGTCACTAAGAGCCCAAAATCTGTTTCCACGGCAGTAGACATGCCACTCTGGTAGATTTTCACCGCCCCCAAGTCTAATGTGACCGGCAAGGAAGTCACTAGGTCATTAACCTGCCAACAACAGTAATGGTAAAAGGCAGGTGAGCAGGTGCCAGGGGAAATGGGTCCAGCTGAGGTCGGGACAGGGAAGCAAAGCAAGTCAGTGCTCCAGAGACACTGCTCCCCCCTCCCCCACAAACTGCTGGTGCTCCAGTAAGCTTGCCTTCCATGAAGCCCAAGGCCTGGGGGACCCCGCAGAAGCAGGGTGGCGTGGACCAGCTGAGCAGGCTACGGAGGAAGACATGCATGGCTACCACCACTCGAGACTCCTCTGGGGACCAGGTGGCTGTCAACCCTTCCTGGCTGGCTCTAGGGCTAGCTTCAAAGCTTTTCACGAAAGACTAGTTAGCCTGTCTTTCCTTTCCTCTAAATTCATTCCTTTAAGTCTCAGCTGAAGTCACATATTTCCCATGACCTAGTCACTGCCTAGAGGCCTCCCTGACCCTTCCTCCCAGCTGAAATGTGTACCCTAAACTGGTCCCCACACTTTAGCTTGGAAGCTGCCCTGGTATTATTCTCTGAGTGTTTCACTCTGTTACCTCCTGATGCCAGGGCTATGTCATGTAATCATTCCCAAAAATCAACAAATTTAAATGCTTACTGGGTACCAAGCATTATGTGAGGTGCTGAGAAATAAAGAACAAAGAATATCATTGTCTCTGACCCTCATGGTGGTCTCAGTCTACTGAGGAAGAGAGACACAAATAGGAATTTATAATAAACTGTTTTAAATATGCATTAATGGATCATGCAATGGGAGAACAGTAGATGAATCCTATATCCAGCCTCAGGGAGTCCTGCAAGACTTTTTGGAGGCAGTTAAGCTTGCCCTGGGTCTTTAAAGATGAAGAGAAGTGGCCAAAGGAAGGGTGGGGGCAGGGAATTCCAAGACAAGAGAATAAAGGCAGGGGTTTAGAAACAGGGCATGAGCACGGGGACATTCATCAGGGTGTTACTGGACGGCAGTGGGGGAGGGGTGGCCGGAGATGAAGCTAGAGACACGGGCAAGGTCCATGGTCCATTCATTCAGTAAACGGCGATTCGGGCCTTTCTGTGTGTCAAGCACCGTTCAGAGTTGGGGATTAGCAATGAGTGAAAGGGACACAAATCTCTGCCCCACAGAATGTATATTTTGGTTGAGGAGACCAACGACAAACAAACAAAATAAATAAAATAGACGCTAGGGAAGTGCTAGGAAAGAGGGTTTTTAACTTGAAAGAGGATGGTCAGAGAAGGGGATGTTTGAGATAAGGAAGCAAGCCAGGCTGTTATCTGGGGTGAGAGTGGATGCCATGTAGGTGACAGCCAAGCCCTAAGGCGGAGTGTGCCTGGGTGCTCCCGGGACTTCAAGGGCTGGGTGCTCCCGGAACCTCAAGGGCTGGGTGCTCCCGGGACCTCAAGGGCTGGGTGCTCCCGGGACCTCAAGGGCTGGCATGGCTGGAGCAGGGACAGCAAGGAGAGGGCGGTGGTAGGTTATGCCAGAAAGATAAGAGCAGCCAGAACAGGGAGACCTTTGTTGGCCATTGAAAGGACTTTGGCCTTGACTCTGAGCAACATGGGGAGCCAAGAGGGTGTCCAGAGCAAAAGACTGACATGATCTGACTTCCATTTTAAAAGAATTCTTCTGGCCTCTGTGTTGGGAATAGACCTTGGAGGTCCACAAAAACAAAAACAGAACAACTTGGATTTCTATTCTGCAGACAAGGCCCCCGAAATGTTTTAAGTAAGGGAATGACAGAGTCAGATTTGCATGTCAGAAAGCCCACTCTGACCATCATGTAAAGATAAGAAGCAGAGAAAACAGACAGGGAGCAGATGCCAAAGTCCAGGGGAATGGAGCATGAGGGCCTAAGCTATGTACCGACATTCGAGGGTGGGACAAGCTCATGGAGTCCACTCAGCAGAACCTGGTGTTTTTTTTGCAGTGGGGAGAGAGAAGTGGGGGAAACAGTTCAGAGTGAGTCCCACGTGTGTGGCTCATGTGAGTAGATGGCTTGAGAAGCCTCCAGCAGAGAGAGCTCACTTTCTTCTTTTTTTTACACTTTACCATGCCTAGCACCCATAGATATCATGTCTGTGTCTGGGATGGGATGGTGAGCCCAGCTCAGTCCTCAGTGGGACAGCCTGTAAGTGCATAGTCAATGCACTGGACCCATACTGATTTCGGGCACCCAGGAAGGACAAGGGTCTTCATGGCCTCCATTGTGCTACTCTCTGAGTTTTCTAGGAAGTGAGGCAGCAGCCTGTCCAAACGTCACTCCAAAATTCACCATGGTAGATGCCATGCGCAATTGCGTGTGTCTGGAGATTAGTAGGACTAAATGGGGGAGGGGACAAAAATATAGGCTGGGGAAATAAGCCACCCTACAGAGAGCTACAAGTAGATTGATCCATCCTTGTCTTCTAGGTAGCAGGTTAGCCAACCCAGGCAAGAAAAGCCATACTATAAGGAAGGTCAGCTTGCAAGAGCACTGGATGACTTTTATGTGCTGTCCATGCTGAGATGGAAATGAAGTCTTCCTCAAGGTTGGTATAATTGTAAGTTCCAAATATGCCTGTTGCCGAGCGCCCCCCTCCACTCTCACTCAAGCTCCTGCTAACAAAGGGCAGGCAGTCTTCCGTGTCTCGAAACAGAAGCCATGAGGTGGACTGTCTCTGGATATTCCAACGGTCCCCTCCGCCACCCGGTTTCTCTGCACTGGATCTAGACTGATTTAAGCCCTAGGCTGACCACAGGCACCACTTTGGCCCAGTTTATACCTTCCTTCCTGGTATAAGTGTTCAGTGCACTCCCGTTCACTCCCACATGAAACGTGTCTCAGTTTAAACCACAGATTAGAGAGTCACTGTGTTTGTCCCCCACAGTGCTCAGAGGAGGAAGTCCTGGGTGATTTCTTATTTCATTCCTCCGGTCCCAGGTCTCAAATCTCAACTAGCCAGCAGGAGATGAACCTCACCTCTTGGTCTCTCTTCTTCTCCCTGTATTCAAGTCATTTCCTCTTTGACAGGATGTGGGTAGAGGGGAGATTAGGAGAGAGAAGGAGAATTGTAGAAGCATAAGCTCTTAGAACTCAAAGGGATTTCAGTGGCGACGGCAATGTGGGAAGCGCCATGTATCAAGTGCCTACTGTGTGCCAGGCTTTGTACTAGATATCGCACATGTGGCTGTTCCTTTTCATCCTCATGACAAACTTAGAAGGACCTTAGCATCTTCCCCTTTTGCAGATGTGGAAATTGAGGTTCAGGGCTTGAAGACTGGTAGGTGACAGGGCCTGACTCTCAGCAGCTGGGTTCCAAAGCTACTGCTCTCTGCTGCCTTGGTCCCAGTGATGGGTAGAGGTAACCAAGTCCAAATACAGCCCTGGATCCCTGCCTCCTAGACACTATTACCCCATTTTACAGATGGAGAAAATGAAGCTCAAAGCACACTCAGCCGGCAGGGGCGGCACAGACACCGAGCAGATCTGACCCCAAGGTCTGAGTTCTTCATCACTACCTGCTATTAGGCCTCGATGGTCTTTTCACTGCAGCACCCTAAACTACTTGGGTTTATTTTGGGGAGAAATAGGAAAACTGAGCAGTATGAGCTAGAAGGAGACATTTATTATATACGGATTTTAGCTGGTTGGCTGTCGTCCCCATTAGCAGATACAATCCTAAACTGCTTGTTTTGTTATTTGAGACCAATCCAAAGGGGGGAAATCCATAGACAGAAACTAGTCCCCAGCAGATGGAGAAAGGTGATCTGTATTTTGCAAGAACAGATCTTGCTGGCCATTCCCGGCCAGGCCGAGCATGTCTGCAGAAGTCAACTGCCTCACAGACATTTCCTTCTTGCTGCCCATCCCTCTCCCTGCCTGTCCCCACTTCACCCTGGGTGGGGGCTCTGCCGGCCACACAACCACCCTCCCAGCAGAGCAGGTGTATCCAGAGACACTTGGAAGCCATTTGGCAAGAGGAAAAGGAAGCCGTTGTTAGCTCACAGTTGGAGTCACATAACCTTTTCTTTCTGAAACATTTACATTCACATCCACATCTCCCTGTCGCTCCAGAAAATTGAGGAATCCATGCCCTATGCTTGGACGATGGAGAAGAGCCACACAAAATTAGCAGAGCTGCTGGGCCTGAAAGAGATGACAGTGTCCCTTTCTTTCTGAAAAAAGAGGCTGACTGCGAGTGAAAAAGAATTTTAATCAAAATGGAAAACAGAAATAAAGCATAAAGCTTTCTTCCTCACCTACGGATATTGTACACATTATCCCCAGAATTCAGGCAAGCAGGGGAATGCTGGAGAATGTTTTTCTAGCTTGAAATCCTCTACAAGGACAAGGATCCAGCTCAACAGCATGATAGAAATTTAAAAGGGAGAAACTCCACACTTCTGTACCCAAAGTCTTACCTTGATTTGATATGCAGAGCTGCCTCAGAGAGGCTAACTAAATAACAGGCAAACTGGGATTGCAGCCACAGTAAAAGCTCACTTTTCTAATTATGACCATGATAAGCAGTACAGCCCTACAACGGGCAGAGCCAGGAAAAGTGGAATTGGTTCTTTGGTCCTGCATTTTGTTGGACATGCTGTGTTAATTAAAACTACAACCCATATTTAAAAAAAAAAAAAAAAAAAAAGAAAGAAATCCCTGCATTGGCTTCAGTTCTGGTTTGTAATCTCCGTAATGACTTCCATGCATGGGGATAAGAACTGCTCTGGGTTGAAGCCATCAACGCTGTGTGGTCTTGGTTATTATCACTGGAATGAATACATGGTTGCAACAAGGTTGGCATGAAGATTATGAAAATTGGGGCCTCGGCAAATTGAGTAGTTTCTAGTGGCTTTTTGCTCTCCCTCCTTTATGGATGCCCCTGCTTGAAATCCAGGTGGACAGTGACAGGAATCATTTGCATATGCTAAACAGACCAGCAGAGAGCCACCTTCTTCGCTCTTCCTCCAGGCAAGAGTGGGGATCCCATGAGAGGGTGTTTGGACAAAGCCTTCACCGAACCTCCCCCGCCCCCGCCTCACTAAAGAGCTCACCACGCCCACTCGTGGTGCCTGCATGTGCCTCTGGAAACACTAATCAATTTGGAGCTTTCTCTAACAAGGAAGAAGCAGCTCTTGGGCAAACAGGATGGGGGATGGGTGAGGATTGTTAATGACAGGCTCTACTGAGTTATGAGTGTGTACTCTATGTTTGCACCATCTCCCGGGCATGACCCTGTGGCTACCACTATTGCAAGCCAGGTCCATGAGACACTGAGCTTACCTCTCTTCCCAGTTACTTCTGAGCTTGGACATGCGTGTGTGTATGTGTGACAGTGTGTGTGTGTGTGTGTGTGTGTGTGTGCGTGTGTGTCTGTGTATGCCCATGTTTATGAGGTAACTAGGAATGTAAATGTACTTTAAGTTATAGAGCAGATAGGCATATCAAGGAGGGAGCTTAGGTTGGCTCTTATACAAATAAAATTTAGTCTCGTAAAAAAGTTTTACAAGATATTTGCAAGGAAAGAAGAGCCATGCATCTCTTCGGTATAAACATCACACAGCAGAACCAGCAGATCTGAGAAAGTCTTCCCCAGGCTGAAGAATCTCCAGCTTCTCCATCTTTCCAGGAGGGATAGAGAGGGTCTCACCTTGACTTTTCCGTAGCTTCCTTTGGGGATGAGAATCTTGTAGCCATTGACCTCCACGGAGAGCTCCTTCACCCAGGAGACAGCTGAGCCCCCGCGGTGTTCGTTCTTGGCCTCCACGCTGAAGAAGGGGAGGCTGGAAGTCTGCAAACACTGTCGGGCCAACAGGTAGGCACAGGAGCCTTGGAAGTGGAAGAGGAAGCCATCAAAAGTGTGGTAGTGTGGCTCCCCGAACACCACGCACGTGCTGGTCTCCACGGGGCTGCAGTAGAAGAATTTGCCTTTGGGTTCACACAGTTCGTAGGGGCTGCAGGAGGCCTCCTGGCAGTAGATCTCATTGTTGAAATCCAGGCAGCGACATTTGATGGTACAGTTCAGGTCATCCCAAAACACCTCCCCTCGCCGAAGGAACTGTCCTGGGGAAGAATGACATTAAAGCCAACAAACTGAGCACTTACCCTCTGTACCAGGCATGGGGCTCAGGCTTTCCCTGCATTATACCATGTAATCCACACAAGAACCCTCTTTGGCAGGTGTTATCGACCTCGCTTGACAGAAAAGGAAACTGAGGCTTCAGAGCACTCAGGCACCCAGGTTCCAGACCAAGGCCGTGGGCATCCAGTCTACCTCGTGGCATCATTGTCTCCATGGCTGGTGAGCACATGCTCGTTCAAGGAAGGACATGTCACCTTAGTCCATGGCAAAGGCTTGACCCACAGGGGTCATATCCTTCCCTTCAGGAATAAGAGGAAGGGTATTCCAGAAACAGACCCAGCTTACCCTGGTAACTTAGCAACACAGTTGCTTCGTGTGCTAATTTGTTGACTGGTTCACTCACCCATTCATTCAGCAAACATTTGTTGGGGGCCCTGTATGTACCAGAAGAGATCAATAAGCATGAATCAGGAGTCAGCCACACAAGTTTAAGTCCCAAGCTCCCTGGGAGGATTCTGAAAAGGGCTGACTCTGACTTCAAGGGCTCATAAATCCTGCAGACACTGCTTAGGGAGAACCTGTATTATACAAGTTGTCTTCTCGCTCACCCCAGGCCCTGTCCAAATCTAGTACTTTTCTGTCTTTATCCATGGGGCAGAACTTCTCGACAGAATCCAGGTCAGGAGGAGAATGGAGTGGGGGTGGGGAGGGGTGTGCTGATTTAAAATTATTTACTACTATGTATTTGGTAGACAATCAGTCTTTAAAACCATTTCCCTAAATAAATGATTTCCCCCCACTGAAAACTTCAAACTTTGCCAGTTGTTAATATCAGCCCTCAATGGAAATAGAAGCGTCTCTGGGCTGGGACCTGTGATCTTGTCCTTGGTTGGGTGTCAGAGCCAAGAGACCTGGAAAGTGGTCATAGCTCTGCAATCAGCTTCCAAGCCTACTGGCTTGCTTCCATCTGCCTCAGGTTTCCAACATGTAAAATGTGGGCAGTGCTATTTGCTCATCCCTGTCCCATGGGGAAGAGCGAGACTCTCACAAGCGGGTACATGTGGAGAGAGGGAGAAGCATTTGTAAATCGATACCTGAAAAGGGACATATCAAAGATACAGCATTAAGAAACGTAAATAATGTCATATGCCAGGAGTTCACCGTAGCTTGAAACTGTAGTTTGGAAAGATGTCTCACGTTCTGTTACAAAACTGAATGCTTAGTGAAGAGCATGGGCTGCAAGATTAACCCAAGCAGAAGGCATAGCTGCCTTGGGAACAGTCCATTCAGTGTCTGTGTAACAGCAACAATGATGTTTCCACGGTCAATTGTGTTTCATACCTGTTGAGAAGAGAGCCCAAATATGGGATAATAGATTTATTCACATTCCCAGCAGGTCATACGCATCAGCCCTGAAGGCGGGCGCTGAGGCTCAGTGCTCTTTGGCACTGGTCCAGGCTGCATGCATTTGAAGTATGGTTTCCAGCCTCTGTTTTTTTCAGGCTTCCAATAAATGAGAGGAAAATGCCTTTGAACAGAGGAGGTTCGGACCAAAAGGTAGACTCGCTGAGATAATTTTGTTTGCAAAATGATGATATAATAAACCAGCTCGATGCAAATTTCCCCCAGCTAACACCCAGGCCAAACCCGATTCTCATTAGATTGATATATGTACAGTGGCACATAAAAATGCACAGCAGTCTGTAGAAGAATATTGAATCTGTCCTGTATGTGAAACCCAAACCCATAACTCAGGAGGGGAAAGAATGAAGTCAAGGTGGAGACTTTGTATGTGCCTAGTGTCTGACCAGCTCTACAGCTCTGCAAGCCGACGTTTTCCATTATCACGGCATTTCGTTCCCAGGACTCGGGTGAGAGGCTGTCACCGGGCACTTAGGTTGCATGACCGCGGCCAGGCAGCTCCGTGAGGCCTGGACACAGGGGTGGAGGCACTGGATAGGTCCCTAGTCCAGGCCATAAAGGGGAGAGAGATAATGTGGTATTGGTTTGGTATCTCTCGCAGACCTTAAGGGAAGCTGTCTTGCACTTTGTGAGGGAGGAGGGCACCATCTCTGAAAGACGGATGAGCTTTAGAGCTAGGTTCTTTCCCATCCAGTTTCATATCGGCTCAGCTCCAAAACATTTATTTGCTATTCGGAACGTGGAGGACTTCCCAGAGTCCACAGAGACAAGGATGCCCAGGCAGGGACATCTGTACAGATGACCTTTCATTAGAGCAAAAGTCCAGAGGTTTGATAAGCCTGACCGCAGTGTAGTGAATGGGGCCGAGGGCGTGGGCATTTCAGGCCTGGGAACGTGGTTCTTCTGTATATTACACCGACTGAAGCCGAGTCAAAAGAAACCTGAGGCCTCCCAGAGCTGCTGAGACTTGCGGGTCCCCAGACCATGCTTTCTATCGGAGGAGACAAGAGATCACCTAAAATCTGCATCCCAACCCAAAACTTTCTTAAACATCTGCAAACATTGTCTCCAGGGTCTTCCTCTGTGTTTCTGCCGCCCCCTCCCACCGCACCCATCACAATATGTCCTATATTGTGTCATCCTTGTTCCCGTGGCTGTCCTCTACCAGCCATGTTGTGGGAGTCAGAGCTCCTTCATCTCCAACACCTAGTGAGTGGCCAGCACCTTGTTGGGGCTTTCAAATGTTCTTTGGAAAGAAGCAATGGCTGGCTGGCTAAATGGATAGATGAGTAGAGGGTTGGGTGGATGGACAGACAGCTAGATGGATGATTTCCTACTTCTAGTTGCTGTAGCCTCCATCCCAGAAATACCAACAGAAACACGGTTTCCTGAACACTTTCTGACACATGAGCAGCAGGAGCCTCTAAGCCAGGATGTTCTTGGGACAGTCTGGGCTATTTCGCACATGCAAAGAGGTTTTGATAGTTCAGAGAAGGCCCCAAACTTTGTATGTCAATGTAAAGAAAACTGAGGGAAGCTCTTACTACTGCTTGATCACACAGACCTGACACCAGCTTTGATTGTCCCCCAATTCCCGCCTGTTTTGCTGCTACAGAGAGGAGTTGAGGAGAAGCCACCCTAAAGAGGATGACATTCTCTCCCCTTGCTTTCTAATCATACTAGGAAGTGCTGATTTGCTCTCGTGGAGACTTGGCAACGCTCCAAGCTCGCCCACTCCTGCGGATCTACAAAGTGCAGATGGCAGAGCAGGAGTAAAGAGGGGAAGAAAAATGGAAAGGGGAAGGGAGAAATGGCAACAACAATAACAACAAAAATAATGTTAAACAGGAGGGCTCCCTTCTGTCCCTCTGGCTGAGCAATCACTCAAGAGCCATGTCCATGTTGGAGTTATTTCTGAGACTACAGAAACCACCGTGGAGCAAATGCAGGGTTTCAGCTCCTGGTGTGATGAATGTGCATGCTAAAATTACCTTGATCTCCATTACCCAGCTGAGAGATGTCAAAAGAGGAAGGCATCGGGAATGAGCCCGCCCCCATGGCTTAAAAGCCTGCCTGTCAATCTACACTAAGCAAACCCCACTTTGCCATGGAGAAGAGGAAAAGCCTTTACCTCTGGAGGTGCAGCCATTGGCTGGGTCAATTTCCTTCCCATCAACTTTAAATGCCCAGCGGCCTGGAACGTTGACGTTCGTGGTCTCTTGGATATTCACAATATCAGGGGTTCTTGACCCCGGGAGGCTGAAGAAATTGGTGAGGTTTCCACCATTAAATCCTGCCTAGAACACAAAGGGAAGACGAGACTTGAACACAAACACCACCCTTGTTGGTTAACTCGCCCCAGCACCTTATTTGCAGCATCGGGCACACTGAAATCAGGAGACCCCTTCTCCTGGAGTCCCCGGGGCCACCATTCCAGGTAAGAAAGGCTTGCCTCATTCATGCCACACCCCGATGAAGATATCAAAGATGGGCAAGATTAGCCTCTCGCTCCACCTGCAAAATCAGATAGACTTCTCTAGTTAAAAGCTAGAGAAACTTGGCAGGATTCCCTCCAGGAGGCTGAGCAACATAGGCAGAGAGCAGTGCTTCGGAAACACGATGGAGATGAAATGGAGAGCCACCTACCTGTGCCATCACTCCCCCAAGGCCGGTCAGGGGGTCGCCGCCGCTCGCCGTCCCAGTGGTCCAGTTGATTTCATAATAATTGAAGAGCGTGAATGTATAGGATCCATCGGACACCAGGACAGCCTGGAAGGTGTTCACCTACGGGATGGATGAGAATGGACGGTCTCATGACTTTCCTCCCTAGAAGGTCCTCTCCCCAGCCCCCTCTCCCCTGCACCCTCCCTACCCTCAAGCAGCTCAGAGCTTCTCCAATGCCAGCCCTCATACTCTGCCTCCCCTCTGAATTTGTTCTCGCCCCCACTGGGGAAAGCAAGACATGTGGGAGCATGCACCTGAAAGAGAAATTGCCTGAGAAGAACCCAAAGGCTGACTCAGCACCCCTCTGAACAGCTCTGATTGGAACCAGACAGGAAAGTCAGAGGCCCAGCTCAGCTTGTGATAATGCATGAGCACCTGTAGATGGCAGCATGAGAATAAACTATAGGAAGTGGTCCCGGCCCAGGAAGGGCTGCGCAAGCACCTGTTCCCAGAGCAGGGTGGGTGGGGCGTGGGGAGATGGGGAGGAAAGCCACCAAATGCTCCTCAGTGTGACTAAGGCCAAGGTCTGCACTGTGTTCCCTCGATCCTAGAAGACGCCACAAATCCTGGTGAGAGGTCTTCCGTTTTTAAAGTGGAAATTGGAAAATGATTTTCAAAAAAGCACTTTGTGGGAAAAAATTGGTCTTCTAATTGAGCATTTATGTATCACTTGGTATCTGCCAAATTCTCAACACCCGTCTGTACCTCAGACCAAGGATAAGGTGGGCAATTTTCCCATCCGAGAGCTTAAAAACTGAAGGCTAAGGGAAATGAATTGCTGGAAATTTTACAAGTACCCAGCAACAGAAAATGGGATTTGAGCTGGAGTCCCCAGTCTGTCTCTTTGTGTGTTGTCATTATGCGCTGTCTTCATTTTAACCTTCTTAGGATAGAAACGTTTTACAAATCCAAACAAGCTTCGCACAGTTTCCAGAAACAAGCTATAGCAAACTCTGTCCTTTACTATTTCCTTTTGTTAACCCCTACCCCTTGACACAGGTTTTCAGACAATGTAAATAAAAGTAGAGTTAAAGGAGAGGCTGCTTTGACCTTTTCCATTCAAGCCTTGTACTTTTCCCAGCTGCCTGATACCGTGCTGGTTAACATCCAGTCAGACACAGAGGAAGACCCAAATCCTTATCCTGTGTAATCAGACTGGGGAAGGGGATCTTGGAAGCCCCAGATCTCCCATCCTAGACGGTCCCAGGGAGGGAGATGAGGTGCAAGGAAAGAAAAGCCCTTTTTATAAATGAGAGCTCTTTCCTCAGGCTTTGTTCTGGCCACGGCCGATGGCGTTTATGATAGAGTCCTGGAGGTATATGCCTCCATTCTTTGGCCCAGCTCAACAAAAGAGTTAAGTGGGGCACAGAGATGCACGAACAGTCAGCTCAAGATTGCTCTAAGATAACCGCAGGGTCAGGTTCTAGAGTCAGGCACCAAGTCAAGGTCACACAAGGTCTAAAGTGCAACCCTCCTCCAGACCAGGATTCTCCTTCAGGAAGTAGATCCCTTCTCCTAAAATAAAATTGGAAAGATCTCTGGCCCAAGCGGATCTTGAGAACAACCCAGAAGTCACCTCAAAACCAACCAACTACCCTAAGAATATTACAAGGACTGGCTCACCCGCATGCACGTTCTGGCTTGCTCTCACATAACCTACACATACCTATCTCTTCAACATTTGCTCTAAGACTCCTCCAGATCCTTTTTTTTGGACAGAAGGGAGGGGGCTGAGGGGATGGGGTAACCGGGCGATGGGTACTAAGGAGGGCACGTGTGGTGAGGAGCACTGGGTGTTATACACAACTAATTAATCGTTGAACACTACATCAAAAGCTAATGATGTACTATATGTTGGCTAAAACATAATAAAAATAAATTAATTAATTAAAAAAAAGAAACTATGTTTTCAATGTTTGAAAAGCCCCTTTACACTTTAGAGGACTTTCAGTGATGCCTGGGGGAACCAGGTCAGGAATTGGGAGTTAGAAGATGTTAGTTTGAACCTTGCTTGGCCTCCTGTGAGGTTCAAATCTCTTTGCTTGTCCCTTGGGCGAGTCACTTAACTTCTTGGGCCTATTCGCTCACCTTTCAGGCAGAGAGAGTTCCCTTTACTACACAACATCATTGTGGGGTGATACACACAATATTTATGTGTATCATCCAACATAATATACTAATATACTAATAATAAATATAGTTTTCCTTCCTTAAAGTAAACGTGTCCCCTTCCCTCTCTCTCGTTATTGGGCTTCCATGGCACCCGCTGCCTCTAAGAGACTTCTCATGAGAAGTGCTTAGTTGGCCTGATGATGTGTGTTCCTACAGAGGAGGGGAGTTCTGGGGTGATGGGAGATGGGAGAGGAGTCAATTTCAAAGATCGAGATGGATGGACATGTACCATCTTTTCTCCAAGGAGCCCAAAGCACTTAGATGCTACCTCATTCATCCTCATTGAAAGACTTCTTACTTTTCTTTACTCTAGCCCAGAAATTTACTCCAAAGTATAAAGCAGAAAGTATCTAAATTATCTTGCCATTTTTATGGCCAACGGAAGTTTTTTTGAAAAAATGGTGGTCAGCATTTGATGGGCACTTCTTCCCTTTTTTTTCCCCCGGCTGACACTAGAATTTATCGATCACTGGTATCCTGCATTTTAACGTTGTAAGGTATGAGGTTTAAAAGACATAAAACATCACCCGAGGAGTCGTTAGCAATCCATAACATGACAGAGGGAAATGTATGCTTCTTGAGAGGTTATTTCCAGCCAATGCATCCACTGTTTAAACTTGTGTCTTTCTGTTCTCCAGAACCTCTTAGCGATAAAGTGCACCTTCATGCTCCGGTCAGAAGGTGCTAAAACACATTGTGCTCACTGAGGGGCAGCCAGGGATGGCTGGTCCTGCGCTTGTCCACCTCTGTCTCTATCTCAGGAGTTTCAATTCCATCCCTAAACAACTGACTCATTGCCAAGGAAATTAGAAAACAGATGGAATTGGAAATAATGCTAAGAAAGCAGAGGGCAGATTTTTGAGTGTCTTTGCTTACTGTAAATTATACAGTTGGAGACGTGTCAATGACTTCAAATATCTCCACTGCCAAAGTCACCCAAACGAGCCACAGGTGTTCGTGAAAACCATGTTCTGTCCCTTTATGTAGAAAGTTGATTATCTCTACGATAATGCCAGTGATAATCTTTCTTATTTGACTTTTATTTGACTGCTCATTTGGGATTTCAGAGCAGATGTTGAAACTTTATTCATGAAATGCTTTAACTGCCCACTTCAATTAGCATCAAATATGAATAATTCCAGACCTAGTCTCAATAAAAAAAAAAAAAGGTCATAACATAATAAAATGAGCCAGGTCATTTGTACCCAAATTCAGCCCTCTATTTTCTTCTTCCTACCAGGCTTTGTGAAAAAAGGAAAAAAAAAAAGTGGGGGAGGGAGAAGGAAATTAACCGATGGAGAGAAGCATTTGTGCCTCTGGCAAGAATAAAGGACCTTTGGGTTCCTGATGCATCCCTGATCATGTGGCCTGGATGAGGTCGCAGGGCCTCAGTCACTCTCCTGCAAAATAGAAATGCTACCTACTGCAAGAAAATTGTGGAGGGGCTGTCTGTAGACATTCATAATGATGAGTGATTGGGATGACATGTCTGAGATATCACGGCTGGCTGGCCTGGTTAGGTATGATAGCTCCCTCTGCTTCCTGGAAAGTGGATGGCAAGACTCATTAGTTTAACTCAAGAAACTGACATTCCTCCGCTCTCACAATTAGACTGCGTCGCAGTAGTGAGGATGGACAAGAATTAGATGTCAAGATATGAAGCGGAAAATAGAAAATGTGAATTATTACAGGTGTGGTGCTGCTCCCTCCGTAAAACGTAACTTCCTCCCATGTCACAATGAAAACCCAAGTGGCAGAGAAGGTTGCCATGTCTTTGAAGTACTTCCGGATGTCCTTGGTGGCTCTTTTCAAGATGACAGGGTCCATGGTCTCTCTGTAATAGATCTCGCCTCGAATTCCATTGTGAACATCGGCCCAAAAGGGAGCAATGAAGGCCCTCCCATCCGTCAGGGGAAAGGATTCTGGCGTGAACTGGCTCACTAGCACATTGAAGGAAACTACTCCATTGTTATTGACCTGTGAAAATAAGACAGGTTTGGCACGGTGCATTTGAAAATGTGACAACTTCAGAGTCACAAACCAAGACAGACGTTTGCCTAATCCTACGAATGAAAACAACTTTTAGGCGATCGAATTAGAACCCCCAAGCACCAGCTTCCATCTCTCAACTAGGAGGTTCCTTTACTTCCAGACAACTCATTGGTTTTCTTTCACTTTCAATTTGTGGTCAGCTTCATTTCTTATTAATAATCAGTCTCATTTTCATGTTCTTTATCCTATCTTTATTTACACTTATCAAATGCGCGCGTGTGTGTGTGTATGTGTGTGTGTTGGGCCAGGTAGGAGGTAATGTGGACCATAAAGAAGATCCAGCATCACAGATGCAAAATAGATAGAAAAACAGAAAAAAACCCATGGAAGCAAAAAGTTTAATTAAAAAATTGTCGAGCTGTATATTAGACCTTGATTCCTAGTATATGACAAAAGAAGAGTGTCAGTAAAAGATAAATCAAACACTCCATTATTGAACTCAGATCTCAGGATCAACCATATCCTGCTCTAGATGAGGCATTTAAAGGACTTCTATTGATTTGATTGACTTCACAACCACCCTGTACCCAGAACAAGGATGAGGTTACAACCTACAGATGCCCAATTCCATGAAAGCTCTTGCAGTGTGATTCCTTCTTTGTATAATTTCTGCATAAAAATGGAGACATGAAATCTTTACATTGTATATATAAATGACTATCCTATGATGATTTCTTCATGATTTGCAAAAGACTTAGTAAGCTTATTAAATGACTAAACCTAGTCACAGGTTTAGTCATTTAATGACTGCAAATAAATAAACTGCAAATCACAGCCAATATGTATACTCCATTGACGCAGGACCTGTACACAATTCAGCCTCTGCCTGTGTCTGCAGCTCCACGAGATTGATTTAACCCCGTGGCTTGTATGGCTTCAACCGCAGAAATGTCTGGGATGGGGACACTTGCAATTCCTGGATACAGAAAACCTGGAGATCACTTTCCTATACATTTCAATTGCTTGGTATGTTCCTATTAATTAGTAATATAATGGACATTAACAGTGACCCAGATCCCAGAGGGAAGTTATCAGCACCTGGGCCAAAGGTCCATCAATCTGTTTTGGAAGCAAGGGTGTGGGGTTTGGAAAGGAAGCTGGAGACCCAGCTGCCAGGACATTAAGAATCTATCATCTCCAAGAGATAGCGAACAACCCAGAGGCTTGAAAAAGATTGCACTACTCAAAGAAGTGGAAACCCAGGGAACAAATTGCCCTTAAATAAGTCTGCTCCAAATTAAGGACCCTCCTTTTGCAAGGGCAAGAATTGTTCAGACTCCATAGTATGACAGAGGAGAGAGGAGCTCAATGAAATACATATCTTCTAGAGGGCTGAAAGACTAAGGCTTCCAGAATGGAGGTCCTGTCCACCTCCTTCATCTCCAAAGTCAGCTCCACACATTCTGAAACTTACCATCAGCTATTATAGAACAAGGAGGCTCTGCTGTAAGTGGAACCCAAAAGGCATTTTGGGATGCCAGGGCAATATGTTTGCTAGGGAGGAGCAGCTGTCTTTAAAACACAGACTACCAGAGGGAGTTGGTATTGACTCCGGTGTATTTTGATTATATTCCGTAGTTAAGGTCAGGGGTTCTCAAACTTTTGTGGGCATCAGAATCACCTGGAGGGCTCATGAAAACCTGGGCTCCCTTCCCAGTTTCTGATTTAGCAGGTTGCGGGTAGGCCCCGAGAAGCAGCATTTCTAACAGGCACCGAGGCAATGTGGTTCAAGGACCACTGGTTAGGTAATGGACGAGGGAATTATTTTCTGATGGGAGTCAGTTCTGAGCTATACAACAAAGTTTGGAGAATATAGAGGTCCCAGATGCAGCGATGGCCAGAGACAGAGGCATGGGAGTTTCAGCTCTTCCTTCAAGGCAAGACACAGAATAGAATAGGGTGTGACAGAATGGACATAGGGCTCGCCCCATGCTTTAAAGCCCAAGATAAAGACAAGTTCAGTTGCTCTGAACCTTCTCAATGTGCAACAGTCTCACGTGCAACAAACTCAAGGATCCAAAAAAAAAAAAAAAAAAATAGCCTGAGAACACAGGTGCCCAGGAGGGCTCTGACAGCAAACAGTACCATTTCTTCATGCAGGTTTGACAGTGGGACCCCGTGGCATATCTCAGACCCAACAAGGACGGCCCATTCTGCAAACAACTTATATATAATAGTTGATTACCCCTCTACTATGCTCTGGCTCTGTTCCAAATTGGTAGGAAGCCTAAGAAGAGCAGATGCCTAAACTTTTCACACCCCCAGAAGGGAAAGAAAAATGATATTGCTCCTATTGTGGTTCAGTGTATCTTTTTATCTTGTTGAGTAGCAGAAATAATGTTCATGGCATTGGGGCCTCTGCTTCACTTCTGTGTTTAATCACCCACA
Organism: Eumetopias jubatus; assembly: GCF_037043125.1. Taxonomy (NCBI): domain Eukaryota; kingdom Metazoa; phylum Chordata; class Mammalia; order Carnivora; family Otariidae; genus Eumetopias; species Eumetopias jubatus. The sequence continues at coordinate 96,719,000 of NW_028274819.1, forward strand.
AAAGCAATTTATTGCCCTGTATACTCCTCTACTATGAACATTAGCCATTAAATATACTTTTGACTTTCTTAATCATAAAACCTATCAGCTCCTGAAATCTCGGAATTGTCGTTCTGGCTGCCAATAAATCTTCCATTCCCGGAGCCCTGGATGAAGGTATTTAAAATGTTTTCCCTAATGACAAACAAAGGGGAGAGCCAGAGAGCCACCGATGGCCTGCCCCTCCACTTACATAGATGGTGCGGTAAGGAACGCCAAAGAAGAAAATGGGGGTGGCCAACTTAATCTCAGATGAGCTTCCGTCGTCTACTTTAGGGGTTTTGGTGTCATTCTGCCAGAATGGATACATGAGCTCCCTGGGCTCAGCTGTTGAGAGAGACGGTGGTTAGAGAGATGGCAGAGCCGTTTTCTGCTTGGCAAGCTACTTCCCTCCCACCCGCTAAAGCCAGCTTCTTTCAGTAAGTCTTACAAACAAAATGCAGTTCAGACTGCCTTTTCATTTATCCTAACCCTAAGCTGTACACGATGCATTATCTTCTGCCTCTGGAAAGGGGAGAATGGGAACAATGCCATTTCTCCTTAGGAGAAATCACTTCAGGCTTCATTGCTATGCTTCCACACATTCTGGAGACAGCAATGGTTAAAACTGGCTGGAAGGTTGTGAAATCCCCCCAACCTGGAGTTCTCAGAACCCTGAGAGCCAGCCTTTTGGTCTGGCATGGTGTAGGACAGCTTCATCTCCCACTACAAGGCAGGTTGAGAGAAGGTGGCCCTGTGGCTATGAACCTCCCTGCTGGCTCCAGCATTCTACTATCTGTCTTTTCCTGAAAGGAGTCCCCTCCCTCCTGCTGCACAGTAGGGGAAGATACCAGATCCCAGAAGGAAATAAACAACATTTGGAACCAGGACAGAAGTGGGAGGAGAGGGTTTATAGTAACTGGCCTGTGAATGACCTCCATTGAGCCCTGGCCCTGCGAGAGGGCTCTCTGCCCAGCTCCTGTTTACAAAAGACAGACATGGGAGCCTCTGGGACAAGGGAGGCTGGGCCCCGAGGACCCTTGGGAGAGGATGCATGGGGCTTTTACTCATTACCCTGGTCAAAGGTGAGAGTCATTGCACAAACACACAGCTCCCCTCCGGTAAACCACACCACCACCCTTCCTGGCAACCTGGCTTATTCCTCAGAAGTTTCTCATCCCAAGCCTTGCAAAGGGGGCCCAGTTCAGTGAGAGAAATTCAACAATTTTCCCAGGGTCTACATTACTCATGATCAGGTCCAATGGCATTTGGACATAACCTATATTTGGGGTGCATCTTTTCTCTGCCGCCATCCCTTCTTCTCTTGAATGAAAATAGAACAATAGAACATCATCTTTTCTTCCTTTTTCTTTAAACTGTTCGTTAGTTTTCAGGGACAGTGGCAAATCCATTAGGGGCTTCTGGCCACAGTACTCGAGGTAGCTCCTCACTGTAATCCAGAAGCTAACACCCCCTTCTCGGGTCAGGGCCTTTCCTTGGAAAGTCCCCGCTCTGTGCTGATGGAGCTGAGAGGCTGGTGAGCACCTGGCCGAGGACCATCCTGCTCCTTCAGGAATTTTTCTCAAGGATACAACAGCTCATGGAAGGGAGAATGCAGAGTGGCCAGAAAGCAGGACAGCAGTGCCTGGTCAAGGGCCAGCTTCTCTCCTTCTAGAGCAGGGAACCAGAGAGATCTGTCTGGTCAGAGAGCTAATCTGTTTCCAGTGGCTACCATCAGAGGAAAGTGGGGAAACTAGCCCAGTTCATTAGTGCATAAGCATTGTTCCCCAAGCCCCGGAAGTTTCTGGGAAGCCAACCAAATCTGAATCGTAAGGAGTGCTAGTGTAGCTAGTGTAATTAGAGGGGCCCTGAGTTGATGTTCTTTATTTAATGCCACAATCAGTAGGCCAATAGGGCTCTTTAAAATTCGTATTTACACAGAAGTAACAAATTCCAAATTCCTAGAAGGTAGGATTTTTTTTAATCTCTTCATAATCCCTATCATATAGCATTATACCTAGGTACTTATTATATTTGAAGGGCGATGTACTTTCTCAAATTAATAATAACAAATCAAATCATGTCATGGATTTATCCTCCATGGGGAACATTTCAGGAGTCATGCCCAAGCATGAATAAGAGCTGGAATTCACACTGAATTGTAATCATTTTAATGAAAAGATTAATTCATGTTTTGGGAAGCATTGGCCCATCTGCCTGGGGGAAGGAAAATCCATACCTCTCATGGAGGAGAGAGGAAAGTATGGTCCATGGAGGTTATCCCTAACTTCTTTCTTTGCTCCAAAAGTAAGGCAAATATGCAAGATTCTTCTCTTTATGAGTGATCCTAACTAGTTCATGATTTTAAACAGGAATGAATGGACCACTCAAATTTTTCTATTTTAAGAATACAAATAGTAAAGATACCCCATATTGTAAATACTTGGTCAATATGTATTGAATGAGAAAGGTGCTTTATAAAGGGAAGGAGGTTGAAACTACAGTAGTTTCTACCTTCAAAGCCACTACTATTATAAAAATAGAACTTGTAAACAGCATGGCCTATCATTAGCATCAGAGTTAATGAAAGAAAGACTATCCCTACCCACGCTGGCTTTAGGCTGAGAATTTCACAATAAACTTAACTATGTTCCCAGAACTTTTTTTCCCCACTGAATAAAACACAATTTTCTTAGAGCAGGAGTAGGAGGCTAGAGTCCGTGGGACTCTCATTATTGTGGGGTTTCACATTGTTGTTTATATGCTATCACTGTTTAAGTTTATCCAACCCTGGAAAAATATTAGGGCCATGCATGTCTTACAGATCTGTATACTCAGACTTGTAATCATGTGCCAGCTAATCTCAACAAACAAAACAAAGAAAGGTGCCTTAGAATTTTAGTCATAAAAGTTTCAAATCTATATAGACCTTCCCATCTTTCTTGTCTAAAATACAAAAATCGTAGAAAGAAGTGTTTGTGTTCTCTCGCCTACCCCGGGGCAAGGCTACAAAGAGAAGGGCTCATGGAGGGGAAGAATTTTCTTGTTTCACTTCTCAAAAGCTTTAGATTTTTGCCATTGTCAAAGGCCACTGATTCATAAGTTAAAGACATTAATGCCATCGGGACTTCCTGATTTGAGCTGAAACAAATGTATTTTTAGAATACGCTTTAAAACTTGTGGCACAGTTAAATGCCCTAATTGGGATCAATCGTCAGGTATGGGATGCACACATTACCTACACCATATACTTTTAATGAAAACTATTCGCATTATTTTTGAAGACCTCTTCCATTAACATGGGGCAACCTGGCATATATAAATTGTGTTTGAAGTCAAATAAGAAAAAGTAAGAATATAAGTGAACATCATTCAAAGTTAATGTATTTTGCCCTTGACAACAGAATTTGATTTACATTTTTCTTGTTGTATCTGCAGACACATGTACACCTGCCCTGACAATTACAGTTCCAACCAAAGTAGCTCCTTATAAATTCAAGAGCATGCTAATCAAGAGCTTTATGGAATTCTGTAGTACTCACCTTGGTGCCACACGAGTGCGAAGATGAAAGAGACCCAAATTCTAAGTAATGATGAATAATTCATCCTGGAATTTTAAAAAGAAAAAGAAAAAAAAATCCCCAGCTTGCCAGAGTAAATAGAACACCAGGTGTGTTTGGTGGCAAATCCCAAGACACATTACAACCATCATAGAATAAATTCACGTAACAACATCAACACTTCTGCGTCAGGTTGAAATTCCCCAAATGCTGGCAGGTCCTCCTAAAAGTTCAATGCTTCATGAACAAATTAGACTCCCCCTAGGAGAAGCCAGTTTGGAAGTATAACAAGATCATCCAAATTTTCAGGAAATTATATGGAATCAATGAGGGTGGCAAAGGGTAAAGGAAACCCATCCATCCTGCAGCTACCAAGCACAAGAAATAGGACCAAACTCTGAAGATGCAGGTCCTGTGTTGTGTCTCTAGAACAAACGTCCACCCTCTCTAAGACCTGGCTCTCCTAATATTTAAAACAGCTTTCAATCAGGATCAAATAAAAGTCGATTACAGCACAATGTGTTTCTGCAGTTAGAGAGTTTGGCCATCACCTTCTCTATAGTAAGGAGCCAATCCAGCAAATTAATTAAAGAAGGAACATCACAAAAGTGAATTTGTTTTCATCTTAGTTACGATCAGTTGAACTGGCAGCTTTACCCTCCGTTAGGAGCGTGGATGGTCTGTGCCGCTCCACAAAGCTGAGACGCAAACACCATGCAAGCTCCAAGTTCTGCATACACCTGCGTGAGAACCAAGTGCATGAGGGAGACCGTGTAGTTTGCTCCCAAAAGAATTCTCAAAAATAAAACCCTCCTCCTATTACTGGAAGCTATTGCAATTCTCCAGCCAAATTTCCATGGAAAATCAGTGGATTTACCCTGTGAGAGTTTTATTGTAAATCTTCAATGTCAGACAGACACATTGAGATCTCAGGCACATAATAAATATTAGTCCATTTGCTGAAAATGGTAGTAAGACTAGCAGAGATCACACGTAGCTAGCTGTAGCAGAGTGAGACGCCGTGTGAGGTGAAGACTTAAGCCCTTAGGGAAACAGTTCAGAGAGCAGTAAGGAGGAGGCATTTAAGTATTTATATTTATGAAAAAATGTCACTAACCTGTTCTGTAGAGACTGGAGGAACTGTCAGAAATATTAAGCCAAATCTTGGTAAACCAGGCAAAAATTAGGTAAAACAAGAATTCATGTCAGTTCTCTCCTACTTGCTGCCAATTATTTCTGATTCCTGAAATGATGTCTGAATTCCCTCCTCGTAAAACCAAAAATTCAGTTAGTCTTGCGCTAGAGTCAGATAAGTATTAGGTTGCAATCAAGTTTTTTTCTATTGATTAAGGAAAAGAAAATCTAAAGATCAGTTTCAGGATTGCGTAGAGAGGTTCTTTTCCTGAAAAACTAGACCTTTCTTTCCCCCTCTTAAAAAAAAAAAAAAAGTAGATTCAGATGGAAATGTCAGGTACTTGGAGCTGAAACCTTGGTCCTTTCTGATCAGAATCACTTTGCACTGAAAAACACAAAAGAAAACCCCCCTTCTACCTTTGTACCCAAAAAAAAGGCAACCGTATAATGTTACAGAATTAGCATCCACCGCATGGGATTAGAACTGCAAACAAAGCTGCTGCCTCTAACATTTAAATGAAGTTGGTTTTCTACTAACGTTTTGTGTGTGTGTGTGTGTGTCTCTGGTTTTGAACAGTTGCCACAGATAGGCTCTACGCTGGTTTTTTCACAGGTATGCATGAAGTATTTAAAGGTATTTTCTCAAACTTTTCTAGGTTTTATTCCTTCCCTTTTCTCTCTGATATGCCACTGTGTAGCATGATAGGGCCAGGGCATGGTCCTGTAAAAGGGAAGGAGGTAACCAGCGTAAGGCATGCTCTCTCATCAGGAAAAAAAAAAAAACAAACCATGTCCTGAAAACCTCCAATGAGGCCCCAGGACGGTCCTTGGAGGGAGAAGGTGGTGATAGACCCCCCTGCCCCAATGAAAATTTGCAGTAAGCAAATAATTTAAGAGGCATTGTGCATGTTAGATTTGATTCAGGATGAGGAAAACAGCCTAAAGGCATAAACTAAGACAAAATATTCAAAAATTACTCCAGATTTTTCTCTGACCAGACATTTAAATGCCCATTGTATGAAAAACTGTAATTCCAGTTTTGAGAAGTTGCCCTAAAATGATCAAAAGTGCTTGGGGAACTAATTTATTAGTCTACCTTATTCAACATTTTCCCCCAAACCTGTGATAATTTAGTAGGTTTTGCACATTAAGCCTACTCTATCACTACTATTATGAATCCTCCATGTAGATTTCCTTACAGATGTTAAAGGACTTTTGCATCTGAAAGGCACATGTCTACATAACAGAAAATCTAGCTTATAGGGTGCTGATTTAAAATTAAATGCAAATCTAAGACCTCCTAGAAAAGCATTCTCCTTGCCTAGTCTGTATGAAGACTTTACTCCTGTAGTCAACCTAAATGTCTTAAAGCAAAACGGTTGGCTCTATTTGAAAAACTGCTAGTGACATTTAATTGCTTTGGTTTTCTTTCTTTGTGCACTCGAGGATATTAATATCTCAGCCCTTTTGACCCCTATTAAATGCATCCTTGAGGCAGCACTGGGATAAATCCCATCTGGGCATAACCAAATACACAAGATGGTGGTGTAAGCAAGTCAGAGTGACTTTGAGAATCTTGGTGCGGGCTGGTGCCAGGTGTTTGAGGGGAGACTGACCTGGCTTATCACTGGTTGGGCTGGGAAGCTGGTCAGTGAGTGTGTGTTCTGGGTGTCCGCTCAACGGTCACAGATGGGGGAATGACAAAAATCTTCTTTTCTGCCATGTCATGTGGGCAGGAGGGCTTGTTTTGTTGAATGTGCGAAGTGAGTGAAGATTTTTGACAAGATGTAGACCGAAGGTGGTGGGGGGCGGGGGTGGGCTTGGAGCTAGTAACCCAAGATGCATGCACTTTGCAAAGGTGGCAAAGATCGATGCTGCTTTTCAGACAGGAGGAAAGACACCTCAAACAAAACCAAAAAGTGTAACTCCCTAAAAACAAGTGGAATGGACCTTATATGCTGATTGTTTTTGTTTTGTTTTATATTTCCTAGGTTTCCTGTACCTTTCCCATGAAAGAGATCATCAGATTTGAGCCAGTGGGAATCGATGGAATGAGAAGTGTGGTTGACCATCAGTCTCCAGACGTTAGCTCCTTCAGACTTAGCCTCAGTGGAGGAGCAAAAGGCACACTCTTCCTGGGGCGGCTCCTAGCCAGTGACTGGGCGGTGGTGGTACAAGGGTCCAGCACTTTCCACCCAAAGCAAGCCTTCTCTAATGAGCAGTTTTGCTCTGGAGAGCCTAGTTGAGCTGACAAAGACACAAGTACTCAACAGAGGCAGCTCCGGTATGCCAAAATCAGGACCTAATTGGAAAAAGCTTGTTTATGTATATTTAATGCACTCTATATATAATTACATATATAGAATTTATTATATATATGTACATGCTCATATGTGTGTGTGTGATGGCATTATTTGGGTAGATAGATTTTGACTCTCCAGATTTCTCAAAATTTCTAAGCCCTCAGACACATCCCACTCCACCTCATTAAGAGCTAACATTTCTCCTAGCACAGGAAGACAACAGAGATGATTCATGCCCCCAGAAGCTGCTCCCATCTCCTCTTCTGACTGCCAGGCCTATAATAAAGGCCAAGTGGCAGCAAAACCCAGCCAGGGACATGTTGGGCCTGACAAGGGAGGAAAGGGACCACACTCCAAAGGAGCTGCAGGACCTACCAGCACAACCTGGCACGGGGTGGGGGAGGGGAGTATCCATGGGACTGGATTGTGAGGGTGCTCAGTCAAGGAGACTGGGCCATAACACAGAATAAAGGAAGATTTTTGGATTTGGGGGCACTCTCTGGGGGTACAGGCCTTAACATGCAAGGACCCCAGGGGTAGAGCAAACTCGCTAGGTCAGCTCCTGGAAGCCTGGAAAAAAAGTGAAGGCCCACACTGAGTGATGCTGAAATGTCTAGATTACTGTGGCAGATGGTAGAAGGGATTAAAGGCTCAGAGAAGTGAACATGCTCGATCAGATATATTACGTGAGTCTGAGAGACCCACCAAATGATCATGTTCCATGCGAAGGCCCAGAGGACAGACACATCCTCCACCAAAGCCAGCAGAATTATACTGGTGAAGGAAGTGCTAGCATCACTAAGAAACTCAGGGGTGGCTCCCCTCTGCAGGCCAGGGCTGATGGCGGGACAGGTGATCATAAAACTTGGCTACCTGATAGCAGTGGAGGAGATGAGCTCCTGAAATGATAGAGACCGGGGGGCAGCACTCTACTGCCTGAAGCCAAGGGGGTCATAATCTTCATAGTGACCAAGCAGATCAGAGTGGCAGCCAAGGGCGCCTGACCCATCGAGAGTTAAGGAGATGATTAATAGAGCATGGCATTCCAGGGCAAAGTAGATGAGCAGCTGACAAGGGGATTGCTCACCATATATAATTAAAAAGTACAAAAATTGTTGATCAAGAGACTGAAGGCAGTTGTCTTCCCACCCTCCAAATGTTTGATCCCTTGCTCAACTGATAGATCTGAGTCAGTTTTCAAACCTGGATCCTGTACACTAAAAAGGTAACCAGGTCCCCAAAGAGAAGGAAACTTCAAGACCATGACATGTATGTGTGGTAATGATTCTCCCACTCCTTCCCCCAAAGACTTATGGCCACCTACTGTAGGGACTGTAGAAAGAGGTAAGAAGAATTCCTACGTAGTTGGAGGACTGTTGGATAAGGGGTTTGAGTTAACATTGATACCCAAAGTCCTGGTAGAGTGGGAATACCTAGGGCCTAGGAAAAAAAGTGGTTCTGGCCAAGTCCAGCTTATAGTGGGTCCACGGGCTACAGACCCACCTGGATGTCATTTTCCAAGTCCTGATTGTAATTGGGATTGTAATTGTACTTGGCCCGTTGCGCCTTTTGTCTTTGATGTAAGAGCTATCCTAGCAAGGAAGGAAATGGATCTCCCCACTCCATCTAAGGTAGCAAATATAAGAGTACTGCATCAGGGGTCAGAGGAGGATAGTAAAGTTCAGCTCACTCTTATAGAGCAAGGCTGGTGGACTCTACCATATTTCCATTTAGCTGGCCAGGATGGATCCTGAAGAATGACTGTTGACTACTGCAAGCTCAGTCAAGCAGTAGTGCTAATTTACAGCTCCTGTGCTAACACGGTATCTTTGCTAGAGCTGATTAACATGGATTCAGGTACATGGTATACGTGGCCATTCATTTGGCAAATACTTTTTTTTCTGTCTGAATCAGGAACAAGAATCAGAAGTAGTTCACATTCGAATGGGACAGATAGCAATTTACATGTATAGTTTTGCCCTGGGGCTGAGATACGGACCATTTGGATCCTATAGAACATCACCTTGATTTATTACTCTGGTAACATCAAGCTGACTGGGCATAATGAGCAAAAGAAGGCTACAGCCAAGAGGCCTTGGGAAGACACATGGGCTCCGAAAGATGGGAGATAAATCCCTCAAAGATCCAGGGCTAGTACCTCAGTAAAATTTTTAGGAATCCAGTAGTCAGGGACATGCTGAGACCTCTCCTCCAAAGTAAAAGCCAAATTACTATACCTTGCAACCTCTTTACAAAGAAATTCTTCCTTTTTTTGTTGGTTTCCTTGGGTTCTGGAGGCCACAAATTCCATACCTAGGAAAACTGCTCCAGCCGCCATTCCAGGTAATATGGAATTCAGCCAACTTTGACTTGGGCTGAGAGCAGAAAGAACTTTGTAGTAGCTCAAGGCTGAAATGCAAGTAACCTTGACACTTGGGTCATATGTTCGGTAGACCCTTTGTTGGAGGTGTCAGTGGTGGAAAAAAAAGATAAAATGGGGAGTTTCTTGCAAACCTTAGTGGGAGAACCACAATGCAGGCACTTGAGTTTTAGAGCAAGGTCATGCCATCTGCAGCAAAGAATAACCACATCTCCTGAAAACCCACTTGTGGCATGAAACTGGGCTTTGTGATGGAACATTTGACCAAGATACAAGTGACCATGGGTCCAGAATGTCCCATCATGACCTGGGTCCTATTGGATCCCCCAAGTCATAAAGTCAGGTGGATCCAATAGCAATCCATGATATGATGGAAATGGTAAATCTGGGACTGGCAATGGCGAGCTGCCTGACTAGTAGCACAGACTCCACACCACCCCCCTAACCCAAATTACACATATGGCTATATGTGGGGTGGGGGGGTGCACACAATGAACTGAAAGAGGAGGAAAATGCCTAAACTTGGTGTATGGATGACTCAGCTTGGTGTGTGTATGCAAGCCTAAAGCAAATGGTAGCTGTTACAGCCTCACTCAAGGGTAGCTTTGAAACACAATGATAAGGGGACATCTTCCTAATGTGTGGAACTTGAGGCAATATATCTTGTCATGTACTTTGTGTCAAAGGAGAAGTGTTCTGCGGTTAGACCATGTACAACCTTGTAGGGAGTGGTGAATCATATAGCCAGCTAGACAACGACCTGGAAGAATAAAGCTTGGAAAATCAGTGACAAGGAGGCCTGGAGTAGAGACATGTGGATAGACAGATGGGAATGGACACGAAGTGTGAAGATCTTTGTATCATATGTTAACACCCGCAAAAAAAAGCATCCACTACAGAAGAGGGACTAAACAACCAAGTAGACAAAATGACTTTGCCAATTGCTGTGAGGCAGCCTCTGTCAGTGTTGGTACAATGGGGGACATGTATGAAGTGGCCACAACAGCAGGGATGGAGGTTATGAAGAGGCCCAGGGGCAGGAACTCCCATTTAGCGATGCTAAACTAGCTTCCATTGCCTCTGAGTGTACAACCTGCTAATCAGAGAGACTAAAGCTAAGCCCTCTGCATGTCTCTGTTCCTTGGAGAGACCAGCTGGCCACTTGGAGGCAAAATGACTACATTGGAGGGGTCGGTAGTTCCTTCTCCCAGGAGTAGACCTCTACTCTGTGTTCTGGGTTGCTTTTCCTGCCCACAGGACCTCAGCCATTACCATTAATAAAAGGCTTGCAGAATGCCTGACCCATAGGCATAGAATTGCATCCTCCTGGAGGTGCCACCCTCCAGGATGCTGAGGATGTATCGAGACCTTTGTGTGATGCAGTCAGTGTCCCCCATAGGAAGAATACATGGATCTGGGAACTGACATGTGGAAGCAGAGGTGGCCTCGCTTGCCAGTACTCCCAGTGATAACTGAGGGACTTTGTGCTTCCCACCCCTCATCTCAGGGTTGTGCAGTTTGACATCCTGGTCCCTGAGAGGGCACACTCTCACCAGGGGACCCAGTGAGAGTCCCACGGAGCTATACACTATGGCTGCGATGCTGTGTGAGCACTTGGGCTCTGTGTTCAGAGACTAGCTGGAAAGAAGATGGGCTACCATCCTGTTAGGAGTCACTGACCCTGATGAGCCGGGGGGGCGGGGGGGGCTGATGTCACATGACGGATTCAAGGGATAAGGTGTGTAGGGCTCAGGTGACCCATTTTGGTGGCTTTTAGTACTCCCCTGCCCAAGTCTGAGCAGCATATGGTTCCCAGGGGCTCAGACTACGCAGGAATTAGGGTTTGGGAGAAACCACTAGGTAAACGCAGACCAACAGAGGTGACGGCTAAGGTGTTAAGATGGACAGTGGAAAAGGGAGACAATGGGTACCAGTTGTGCCCCTGAAATCAATTGCAGTGACGGGGGCTATGGTTCATTCCCCTCACCTCCCTCTTCTAAGGTTCCACTCAGGAAGAGAGAGCCACCGGAGCATGAGAGGGGCTGGCCCTCATCATGGAGAACTGGATCTATACATCGCATGGAGTGGTCTGTGGTAGATACAAAGGTGCACAGCTCAGATCCCCCTTCGAGAAAGGAATACTTTCCTGCCACAAGGAGTATGGTTAGCTGACAGCTTCCAGCCATTGGCTCCTTCAGGATTTACATCAGTGTTCAGGCTGAAGTTATGTTCTTGTTGTGTTTTGCCAACTGATGACTGAGAAAAGCGTTGGTCAGGGGCCCCAGGCAGGACTCCTCCTTGCTCCAGAGCATTGTACTGTGCTGGCAGACTGTCAGGTCTACAGCATGGTCTGTGGCCCCTCCTTGTACCCCTTCACTTTCCCAGGGGTTATTCCCCAATAAGCCCTTTGCACTTCTAACTCTACCTTAGTGTCTGCTTCCCAGAGAACTGAATCTGGGACGCTGGTGTCTTGAATAAATTTGCAAGCCCTCTACAACGGAATGTTTTGCTTTGTTGTATGATCTGTCATGGAGGTTCCAGATATTTCTGTAGTGTAGTTGTTTCTACCCCTTAATCACTGATTCGATGACATTCGACCTCCTAGATCTAGTTCAATAAGGTGGTTACCTCTAAGGCTATATTTACATTCTCCCTGAAAAATGGTAGTTATCCATAGCAGGATCCTTGAAATGGATGAGGTCATGTGGAAGCAGTTATGCTCCTGAAGACTTCTCCTAAACAGTAAAGACATTCGGAATGAAATGATTCTGAAGGGCATCACACATCTGGATGTTTACTTCTCTTACTGCCTTGGAATCCTCATTCTTAGATATCTAGATTAACGTTCATAAAATGGGATGCTCGCGTAGTCTGTTGGGTTTTAATTTTTTCTGAATTAAAAAAATTAAAATTTAATTGAAGTATAGTTGACATATAATATTAAATTAGTTTCAGGTGTACAACATGGTGATTCAACTATTATATACATTACAAAATGCTCACCACGATAAGAATATTACAATATCCTTGACTATATTCCCTATGCTGTACTTTCAATCTCTGTGACTTATTTATTTTATAATTGAATGTGTGTACCTCCTAATCACCTTCACCCCTTTCATCCATCCCCTCTCCTTTGGCAACTACCAATTTGTTCTCTGTATTTATTTATTTAATTTTAAAGATATCATTTATTTATTTGAGATACACAGAGAGAAAGAGCAAGAGCAGTGGGAGAGACAGAGGGAGAGGGATAAGCAGACTCCCTGCTGAGCAGGGAGCTCAATGCAGGGATCCATCCCAGGACCCTGGGATCATGACCTGAGCACCCAGGTGCCCCTGTTCTCTGTATTTATGAGTCTGTTTCTCTCTCTCTCTGTTTTTGTTGCTCGTTTGTTTTTTTAGATTCCACATATAAGTGAAATCATATGGTATTTGTCTTTCTCTGCCTTATTTCACTTAGCATAATACCCTCTAAGTCTATCCATGCTGTCATGAATGGCAAGTTTTTCCTTTTTTATGGTTGAGTAATATTCCACTATGTATACACACCACATCTTTATTCATTCATCTATCAATGGGCATTTAAGTTGCTCCCATATCTTGGCTATTGTAAATAATGCTGCAATAAACATGTATCTTTTTGAATAAGTGTTTTTGTTTTCTTCGGGTAAATACTCAGAAGTGGAGTTACTGAATCCTATGGTACTTCTATTTTTAGTTTTCTGAGGAAGCTCCATACTGTTTTCCAGACTGGCTGTACCAGTTTGCATTCCCACCAACAGTGCATGAGGGTTCCCTTTTCTCCACATGCTCACCAACACTTGTTACTTCTTGTATTTTTGATACAAGCCATTCAGTTTTTTTTAAGATTTTATTTATTTATTTGACAGAGAGAGAATGAGAGATAGAGAGCACGAGAGGGAAGAGGGTCAGAGGGAGAAGCAGACTCCCTGCTGAGCAGGGAGCCCGATGTGGGACTCGATCCCGGGACTCCAGGATCATGACCTGAGCCGAAGGCAGTCACTTAACCAACTGAGCCACCCAGGCGCCCCTAGTTTTGTTTCTTAAAAGTAAAAAAAAAAAAAAAAACACACCTGATGTAAAAATTTTTTCACATATATTAGTATCATGGTAATGATCACTTAACTGCAAGCTGAAAACATCAGGAGTTCAAATTGTAGCACAAATGATCTGGAATCTGTTTTTTAAAGAATTAATATTATTTGCCTTTAAGGATTATTTCTTTTTTGGGCTGGCCTTATTCATTCTAGACCCTGAGCTTGGACTAAGCTAAGAAATAAGGCTTAATTATACGAAAAATGGCATTGGCTCTTTGAAAACCACACTGAATGACATTAATGTTTATTAACTGATCAGCAAGATTTTCTAGATCTAAGATCTAATAAAAGATGGTCATCTCTGAAATCCAAATAAGCGTTCAAAGATATTTTCTGAAAGCAACTTTAGCATCTGTATCTAGCCAAGGAGTTTGGAATAGTTAATTCCAAGGAGACCCATATAATCAAAAAAGCTCACAATTGACATTATTCTAACATCCTTGCCAGCACATTAGCAATAAAGCTGGAAAGGGTGGGGGGTGCAGACACACTATATTCCCTATTCACCACGTAGTACCAAGTAGTTCCTCTAAAAGAATTTCACTGATCTGTAAGAAGCAGCTCTGATCAAAGCTTCCTGTAGACAATAAGCACAGGGTATCAGGGCTATTAATCCATCACTTTTCAAGAGCACTCAGCTGAAACAAATGCTCATACATTGTTACGGATAAATAATACATATACCTTCTCCTGCAGAGGGGAAATCTCACCAATGATTAAAAATTAGATTCCAGAGGAAAGATGGTTCATAAGATAGACAATGTGCATGGCTCATGCACATCTATGTGTTGAATTCAGGTGCCAAGCTTTGCATGCCTAATTGGGAAGGACCTTACCTTGGTTGCACAAACCAGCATTCATACATCAAGAACAAGATCAGTAGTCTTTGACTTTGCAGGGATGTGACAAATAATAAAGCCAGGGGAAAAAAATTCTTTTTATGTATCTCTCATGGAGAACAATTTGGCAATATCTACCCAAATTGTAAACACTTTGACCTTTTGATCCAATGATCCCACTTCTAAAAATGTATTCTATAGATTCATTTCAAATATGAACATATGCTGTTTACTGCAGCAAATTGAACATAGGAAATAAAAGAGAGGGAGATTGGGATGGAGGGAAGGAGAGAGAAAGGGAGGGAGAAGAAAAACTCAAATGTCTATCAATGAGGTTTGAGTCAAACAAATTATAAATTATGTCTATAAATGGAACATTATATATTATATTGCAAACAAAGGATAGTGTGATTCCCTGTATACTGCTATGGAGAGATCTCCAAGATATATTTCAAGTGAAAAAAGTAAGGCGCATGTTAGTGTATAATATGCTAACTTTGCTGTATAAAAGGGCAACAATATATATTATTTGCTATTATTTGTGTGAACTCTGGAAAGACACATAAGAAACCAATAAAAGGTGAAGGACAGGGAGTTAGAGTGGGATTTTCCAATGTATATCATCTTTACGTTGTTTGATTTTTTTGAAGCATGTGAATATCTTTTATTTAGAAAATAAATTCAAATGGTTTTTGAAGAGACTTCTTTTTGCCAACAAATTGAAAATCAAACCAAACAAAATTTTAACACAGCCAAAGCAATTCATAATGTCCCGTTTCTACTCTTTAATAGTGGAGTAAATCTTACATCTGCCCTCAAATATATCAGATATTTCAGAAAACATTTTTTTCTCTTTTGTCTGTGTTTTTTGATGTCTGCCTCCTCTTATTCTCATTTGTTTAACACCTTAATTGTATTACTTACAGTGACTACGAAGCATTCAAGGATGAAGAGTCTGTGTAAGACCTGACAAACTGAAATTGCATTGTAATTTTTTTGGCAGATCTAGATCTTGCAGACCATAATAGATAGCCTGTCTCCTCTATTTTGTAAGCAACATTTATATTCTTCACAAGGCGCTCACTTACATTTTAAGGAGGAACAATAGCAGTGACAGTCTCATCCTTTCCTGTAACAAAACATTTGCAACAGTTCGCAATTATAAAACTTTTTTCCCTCTATATATACCCATTTTAAGTCTGCTTAAACACTCTTGCCTCTGACAGAAGTCTGAGTCTGAGCTGAGTGACCTCTCTCACCTCTGTTTACTGAAACAAAGTTTTAAGGCTCTAGAATGTCCTTATGTTACAAACCAAATTCTCCGTTTTCTTGCATATTATTGTCTCATTTATTCTTGTCAACAGCACCCATCACAAGTGTTCAAGTGGCACGTAAGAGGGGCAGGGAGGACAGTAGGTACATACCAATGGTCATCTCACAATTCTGCACGTGGCCTGAGGACAAATTCCAATTTGGATTTAGAGCCATCAACCACATCAGTGACTTTGTTATAGAGCAAGTCAATTTAGCAAATGGATATTGAGGAACATCTCGTTTTAATGAGACTTAAAGACTGACAATAAAGGTGTGTGTGTGTGTGCGTGTAGGGTTATGGAGAATTTTAGCAGCAAGTACTACATAATAGATGTCAAATGCCTGGATTCCCCAGCCAAATTCCTTGGGTTTGAATCCTGGCTCTGCGACCCAACTGTGTGACTTTTGGCAAGTTACTTAACCCATCCGTGTCTCAATCTCTTCACTAGTAAGAAGATAGGGATAGCAACAGTGCTAACCTCATAGGGATGTCATGAAGACCAAATGGGTTTACTATAGGTGGAGCATCTAGAATGGGTCCTGGTTGATAATAAATGCTCATTAATAGTGTTTACAAGAAACGTGAGAAACACACATGGTAAGCTTGGACCCCTGGCAAGGATTCATACAACCAGCAACTCTATCCACTTATGGTTTTCCTTCCTCCTGGGTTATGAGTTTGTTACTCCCCTCTTAATATGTGTGCCTTCAAATAGAGTGCAAGCAAATTATTCAGGTGCCTAAGCCACACTGAAGAAAAGCATCAGACAAAACATTAAACAGTTATTAGTAATTCTTATTTTAAGAACTGATTTCCTTTCTTTAGTTTGCTCTGTTAGGATCAATTATTATTTAGGTCACCGTTTCAGTGTTTTGAAATATAGTTGTAAAAAGGCCACTGACTCAGCAGAATAATGCTAAACTGTATTAGTAAAAACCCCCAGTTGTGTTGTTCTATTTAGTTCAGAGTAAGGTGGGAGGCTAGCACAAGAACCTCTTCTGTATATATTCATATATATGTAGGCAAATATATGTATTTGACCATTTTAATAGATGTTTGTTAGAACAAAAAAGCTAAAGATTTCCAGTGTTAGTTTCAAATTTTTCAAGGAGAGGAATAAAAAATTCATCATACTTTAATCATGGATTAACTCAGTTCCTAAATCCTGGTGACATTAAAAAGTTAAAAGTAGATGGGGGTGCCTGGGTATCAGTTGGTTAAGCGTCTGCCTTCAGCTCAGGTCATGATCCCAGGGTCCTGGGATGGAGCTCCGAGTCCTATCTCCCTGTTCAGCAGGGACCCTGCTTCTCCTGGCTTCGCCTCTCTCTGATGAATAAATAAAATCTTAAAAAAAAGTTAAAAGTGTATGAAATGACCTATACAGGTTATAAAAGTTATCTGGCTGAATTTGAGCTCTAAACTAAGTTGGAGACCACAGATAACTAACTTCCTTTCCAGAGGAGAGTTGGAAAGAGAAAGTGACTTCATTTCTTTCTTATTTTTTTTTTTGAGAAAGTGACTTCATTTCTTGAAGGTTAACTTTCTTGATTTACATGCATTCTAGTAACTGGTGGGAGTCACAGTATCTTTCAGTCCAGTGGGTACTGGATGTCTTGACATATGTCTACTTTGTAAGTATACTCGGAGAGGCTCACAATAAATATTAACTAAATAGCATTTAGTATAGAAGTTAAAAGTATACTCTTTGAAATTTGAGTAAGAGGCAGAAATATTTAAACAGATCATGATACTCACACCCTTCTGGAGCACTGAGAGAGAAGTTAATGGACTCTGTCTTCTAAATACAGAAATATAGTACAGTTCTTGGACCTTCATTCTTGATATAAGGTTAACTCATTACAGCTTACCAAGAAATTATTGACAAGTGGGTAGGGGTTAAGTGTCCAAAACTAATTCTTACAGAAAATTATTTTCTGAAGGCACAAAAGTGTCGCTTGAAAGAAATGTAAATTTTCAGTGCATTAAATTGAGGTTTTCATCCTTACTCAAAAAAGAGGATGCCAAGTATCTCAAAGGGAGGTCGTTATCCTTAAAAGGATAAAAAGGAATTATCAACTACATGTTACAAGTATAAGAATTTGCTAACACAAAAGCAATGACACGCTTCCTACAAATCTTTGTTTTGCAGTTTTCATTTCTAACTGGCGAAATTCCAATGAAATTTGTCAAAATGGTCCAAGTCTTCCCAGCTTCGGCCAATTCCCCAGAAGACTCAACCACAGCAGTGATGTCAACCTTTAGCTATATAAAAATAAGCACATATCTTGACCCCAGAACTCCAGAAAAAATCAGAACACAAAGAGAAAGTGGACTTGGATTTTTAATTTTTTTTAAAGATTATCTCTATATATATATATGTATTAATAAAAAGTGCAAAGAATAGACCTTCATGTTTAAATTATACTCTAAAATAAAATATATATTTCCATTAGCTGCAGGAGACAACTGGCAAGTAAAGAGCCTGAGAGAACCCAGTCCCTCTCCATCACTACAATGGACATATTATAGTAAAGGAAGCACCTATGAAAAATAGAGTGTTCGCAACACATCTGGTAACACAGATAGCTTTTGGGGGTACTGGAAAGCAGTTTGTTTTGCGTTTTCAATCTAACATGAAATGTAGGGAAAAATCAAAATTCATAAACAGAAATGACATTGCTTAGAACAATCTATTATTTTGTATTCCTGTTTTATGTGCCCTAGAGCCCAGCACTTGCCACGGAGCAAGTCATGCTCACACGTGCATTAGGAAGAGCCATCAGCGGCGTGCCTCAGATGGGGGTCAGTTCCTTGCGCAACCAGTGTTCTCTGGTCGAGACACTGCTGACTTAGCAACAGAGCTGAAACATCTGGTGAGGATTGAACTTGCATTTCTTTAAGTGAACAAAGTTTTAGGACATAGCATCGTAACATGTGGCTCTGTTACACATAGCTCATGTTTTGGGCTTCTTTTCACCCAAAGGTCTTCAAGAAACAAGGCGTTGTAGGATATCTGCTGCTTTCTTATGTGTTTATGGACATGGTGGCAATAGGTTGCAGAAACAATAGAAACTTTTAATAATAATAATAGTAATAATAATAATCCTAAAAGACACGGGACTCTAAACTTTTTTTCCCTCCTTTAAAGCAATCTGGGATATTTCAACAATTCCATTTCGAAAGCTGATTTCTGTTGTGACTTCGGCAGCTACATGTGGGCACAGAGGATCCCTTGGTTTTGATCTGGCTTTCTTCTATTA
Source organism: Eumetopias jubatus (assembly GCF_037043125.1). Lineage (NCBI taxonomy): Eukaryota > Metazoa > Chordata > Mammalia > Carnivora > Otariidae > Eumetopias > Eumetopias jubatus. The sequence continues at coordinate 96,737,930 of NW_028274819.1, forward strand.
CTCCTTTCCTTTTTCTCCACTGAAAAGAATTTCTATTTTAGAAAAGATATGTTTTATACACTGTGCCTGCAGCAACATATCTGTAATACTGGCTCTGACAGCGTGTTGCCTTATAAATGCCAATAATAGGCTCTCGCTATATGTGGATGAAGTCAATATTAAAATACAGAGAAGTTGTGGCCATCTATTATGCATAACTTTTAGACTCAAAGGTCCATGGTCTCGTGTCTCCTTCTTTTTGGCCTGTTACAAAAATAATTTGGGTTACAAGTGTCTACACAGCACCAATTTTATTTCAAAAGCAGCATCTTTACTCAGCCGCCCAAATAAATCTACAAGTACACATGCTCAAATAGCTTTTCTCTTTTACTTCTGTTCTGTAGCTCTAAAAGACCGGTAATTGCATTAGACTTTGTCTCAATCAAAAATTGTTCAGCAATTATTAAAACCATCAATTACAATGCCCTAAAAATACCCACATCCACTGAATTTGATGAGACATTCCCCTGACATGCAACTGTATAATAGAGGAATTATCCTGCAGTTGATGGACGCTGTGTTCTGTCATAACAGAAGAAACAGGTCTCTAATAGTAAAAAAGCATTTCATAAAACTTTGTCATATATAAAATATCTTATTAATTGTGACCATTCCACTTATGATTAAAGCACAACCCAAGTGTTTGCTCTGCCTTCTGCTGTGGGACAATCAGGGGTCATACTACCTCAAAAAATAAGAGTGCATCTGTTTCCCAGGCTGACAAAAGGGACAGGCTCAATTACACAGTTTCTCTCTCAAACTCGTCTGCACTCATGCACACATACACAAAGCACCCACAGTTTTTATCTTTATGACACTGCTTCCACACTTTTTTCCAACTTCCAAAAATCTGTCAGGAAAATGTGATTGCAAAATAATTATTCTTGTCTCTACCCAGCCTGGATCTCCAGTGCTCAGTCTTAGGATTTTGAAAGATCAAGTCGGCAGCAGAAGGAGAACAGGCTTCATTCATCTTTCTCAAACCCTTTGGTTTCCACCTTTAACGTTACAGTGAATGAAGACTTGACTCAGTAAGCCTGGGTCAAAGGCTTTACAGATTCTGAACCTGAAGTGCATTAAGAGAATAAACATCTGCTGTTATGGCATAGGAAAAATTTAAAAATAGCAATAATAATCACAACTCTGCAGAAGTGAAGAATTTACAAGAGTTATCTAAAAATTTCGTTACGAAATTAAAGAATTTTGTAGGAGCGGTGGAATCCTATAACAAGGTCAAAAGGTCAAATGCAATCAGATAATGATTACATTCTTGGAAAAAATACTTCATGTGCACATCGCCTGCCCTTAATGATGCCAAGTCTTCCCCCAGTCTCCCATCTGTAAACACCGTGGACCAAGAAAGACACCTATCACAGAAAGGGGTAAACCTGATTAACAAAGGAGTACAAGAACAAATGCAAAGATTTCAGGGCAGGTGAGGAACTGGCTTTTAAAGAAAAGTGCTTTAAATATGCTTCTGCAAAAAATATGACTTGGAGGCAATGCTGAAGTTTTGACACTTAGACTTTACTCATAGATTAGGCAGAGTTGTTCTTCGGGAGGGGCAGCTAAGTTGAAATGTAAAACAAAAAGAACTGTCCAATTACGACATCACAGAATCCCAGGGAAGAACTGGGAATCAGAACTCCCTTTGATTAAGCTTTCCCACTTGTAATGCAAAGTGCAAGAGCCAGGGCTTCAAATGACGACACGGGCAGGAAGGTCACAACTCGCTTTCTCCTGGATGGCTGGACTTCTCTCCCACTCTACTCCCTCACACGCACCAAGGACAGTCGGCTCTCTAACTCCCAGCTCTCCAGGCACATGTATCCTTTACTCTCCTGGGTCCCTCAGAAAGTCAGGCCTCTAGTCCCAGTGGTTTAGAGTAATTAGAAAGACAGCTAGAGATGAGGAAATACATTGGACAAGCAAGAATAAAAGAACTGGGGCACGTGACACGTTTTGGTTTATGGAAGTGGGGGTGGGCGTCAGGTGTGCAGGACGCAGACACGGGCCTGGGTACGTACAGGGGGCCAGGCTGCTCAGCCTGTGCTGACAGGGCAGCAGCGAGTCTTCCCGGGGTTTTAACTCTCCGTCGGCTCCTCTTCAAGATCCTAACAGAGTTCCAGGTTCTCACGGAATACCTGAGAATTCAGAATCAGGTTGAAAATGCTTAAAGCACTACAATTACTTCAAAAGGGAGAAATGAAAAAATTGCCCACACTGAGAAATGAGAAGTTACTTATGGGCAGGATAAAACTATTAGGTGAACACGTGCTGACATGAGTCAAAATGAAAAACTGAACCACAACAGGAAAGGAGGGAGAGAGGGAGGGACAACGCAAGAACTGGGGGAGAGAAGTGCTGGACCTTCCTTTCAAGCTCCCTGCTCCCGATTTAAATCCCACAAGTTGCCCTTCTGAGGGGGGACACTGTTCACGCTATCTTCACAAATATACCTAAATGGTCATGATAACCAAGCGGTAGACACAGCCCAGTGAACACAGTAAGAAGTCGGTGATTTCTTGGTCATCTTTCATGAGGGAGGGCACATGGACTGGAGATGTGGCCAATTCTGCTGGCTGAGCTGAAGAAATCTGTGGTAGAAAATACCAAAAACAGCCCCCTACCCATCCTAGAGGGAAAAAAATATACAACCCCCCCCAGAAACCTAAACAAAACAAAACAAAAACAACTTTCTCCCTCCTAAAGGAAACCACATTGGAAACAAATGCCCTGCAAGAAGTCCTTATGTATGTGTTTTTTACAAGGCTGGTCGAGGTTATTTTGTTTTGGATTCCACATAAATTTTATCTCCATCCCTAATGCCAAAAGAATGCAGTGCCCGAGAGCTATACTTCATTTCCTCTGGGCCAAAGGGTGCTTCATGGTCAAAATAGTAGAGAAGCATGTTGCTTGTGGGTAACTGCACTAGAGTTTTTAATTGTTTCTTTAGTTCTGCAACTGTCTGGTCCAGACGAATGCTCATTTCTTCCACCTGATCGTTAAAGTGGACTTCTACTTTCGCACTGCTCTGGGGTCTTAGGTCCACTTCTGCCAAAGGCTCCAACTTCCCATATTTTGTAATCAGTTCATGATACCTAGAAGGATAAAAAAACAGTGTCAGCTTAAGCCACTAGCACATGAACTACGAACTTCTTCAGAACTCCAGTAAATGACACTGCTACAGCCCTATACTAATATCATCTCCATCTATCTATTTGCCTGATGAACTATTTGTGTATCTGTGATCTCATAGGTTGCTCTTTTGAGGCCACAATAAAACCACCTTCTTGTGGACAGGAGAAGAGTTTGTCCTAAAGATGGTCACCATGCCTGCTGTTAATCGTTATAGAAGAATAGACTTAGGGAGGAAAGGAGAACCTAGAAAAGTAGACACCACAGGATTACAGAGAGAAGTCTAATAACTCTGTAGAACTTGCTTTCTTGGGTGTCATCATCAAAGGCATATATCTAAGCACATGTTCCTTGGTGACAGATGGGAAGATGGAAGGAAGATGGCCAGTTTCTGACCATCCGAGAAGACAACTTACAAACAACAACAAAAAATCTAGTTGTATGTGAGCTGTTAATCCAGCTTTTTCAGTGATGCTTTATTTGAATGTTCCAGTGTAGTCTCATTGGCTATAATATAAGGTCTTTGTAGAAGAGTGAAGAATACAGTCTTGTGGGGTGCCTCAGTGGCTCAGTCTGTTGAGTGTCCGACTCTTGATTTCTGCTCAGGTCATGATCTCAGGGCCATTAGATCGAGCCCACTGTCAGGCTTCATGCTGGGTGGAGAAGGCTGCTTGAGATTCCTTTTCCCCTTCTCCCTCTGCCTCCCCGCCACCCCCCAAATAAATAAATAAATCTTAAAAAAAAAAAATACAATTTTGTGAAAAAGTGGTAAATGGCAAACGAGGAATACAAGTTCCTTGATCAAGGCAGGAATAAAACGCAGAAGATACCAAGAGGAAAGTGAGTTATAGAGGTGAAACTAGGGCCCACAAGGTCAAATTTCCCACGTGGAAAATCCTGTCTCCACTGCCAGCCTTGGAGGATCTAGGTCTGATTTTACCGAGAAAGCTGAGCAATTTTCCATAAATCAGAGAAGGAAAAAATGATGAGAAGACCTGATTATCAGCTTTATTATAACCAAGAAATCCTGAGGTTAATTCGGGATCAGAATACAATGGTCATGCAAGATTATTCCCCCACCCTACTTTTGGCTTTAACTCAGTTTAAGTCAGTGTTAAAAGTTTGGTAGGAATATTAAAGATGGAGGAAGACATGTGTGGGTAAGGAGGGAGGGAACCGTTTTCAGTAAAGGGGGCAACAGGATATGGTAAAATGATCCTGGCTTTGGAGTCAGAAGATCTGACTTCAGAGTCTTGACCCCATCTTACAACCGGCTGTGTGACTCATCAAATCCATCTCTTTGTATCTCAGTTTCCTCATTAGTAAAACGGATTAAAAAGTCTGCCCTTCCTACCTTACAAAACAGTCAAGAGAATTATATAACATAATAGATGAGTAAGTACTTTGTAAATTCCAAGTCTGTATACAAATAAAAAATAAACACGACACGCCTATTCTGGAATTTACATTATTAAAATACACATACCCCTTCAGAAAATAAATGATTGAAATCTATTTAGAACTTCTTTGAAAAGATGGTGCTATGATAAAACAGATTACAGAATCTTCTTCTCCCGGAACTTGTGTCAAAAACAGTATCTTTTAAAAGGGTAAAAATGTTACCAGCAACAATTAACAAAAGAAGAGAGGGAATAACCTTATTATGATAGGCTTTATTTAAAAGGAACCAGAAGCTGTGTACTATGTGGTTCTGCTAAGCAAAGATTCTAATCCAACCCCCAGAATCCACTATGGAGGAAGAAGATAAAGAGCAAATTCCCGAGTGTGCTAACACTTCCCAATTTAGAGAAAATGGGGCTGAAGGGCTAAGGAGTGAGCCAGGAGAAAGCCTGAGGAAACACTTTGGGGACTAGAAGCCTCTATGTCCCACTACCAGTATGTCGGGATTCTTAGCAAAGGTGAACAAAACAAAACAAGCCCAAAAAGCAAAAGCCTCACCAGGACTTGAAATTTTCCGAATTGAAAGAGTGAAAGGATTCAAACTCTAAGGGTATCTTTCCCTACCCCTATCTCCTACTATATGTCTTCAAACAAGTGAAACTAGGCTATGATAATTTCACAAAATCTTAGAAAAGACAGCAGGGGTCAAATAGAAGGTGAACCCAACTCCAGAGATGTTTTCCCTTCAGACTACAGAAAAGTCGAATTGTAACATCCCAGCTCTCAAACTCTGCCTCAGAGGGACAAAAGAAACAATGGTGAAGGGGTCAAGGAGAGTTTACTTATACTATGTTTCAGTAAAGAGATGGTCTGGAGAGCGGTGCCCACTTTTAAGCATAAGCGAGGAGACAAAATAGCAACTAAACACATAACTGCAGCAAAAGGAATAAAAGAAAGAAACATACAGTAAGTAAAATGCAGAGGCAGAACTCAATCTGAAAGAAAAAATAATTGAAGGCAGGCTGTCCAGAATTTATTAAGTGCATGAATTTAATAAAACAAGAGCTCAAAGACAAATGATAAACCGAAGGAGATGAAAAGACAGATCGCAGATGAAACAAATTGAGGAACACAACAATGCCACGGCCGACAAAATAAATGAATTAGAAAGTGTGATCCAGGAATAGTATACCTGCCAAGTTTTGTTCAGAAAGAAATTTAAAAGCCAACTATTCTGAAACAAGAAGAACTTAGGGAATAGGGCACCCATGCTTCCTTCTGAAAAAGGAAAACTCTGCTCAACATTGAGATTAAAGAACTAGTGATAAGTCCTAAATCTATTTAATATAAAACTAAAACTTACAATAATCATTATATAATTCTAGACTTATTTATATTTGGCACTATGGCCAACTGAATTAATCTCAACCACAAACAGATTTGTACACAAAATTATGACCCACAGGCAGAAACTGGCCTACTTGCTACAACTGGCCAAGTCCATCTACAAATTAAATGACCTATAAATTAGGACACCAAGGTCCCATAGTTTTCTCAAATTGACACATCCAGAAATAATTCATTGTCACTCCCCAACCATCTCTTCCAGTCTTTCTTATGTTAGTAAATGGCATCAGGAATGATTGACTCATCCTAGCCTAGAGCTGGACAGTCATCCTGATTCCTTCCTATCTCTCTTTTCCACCTGTTTGATCCAAATCAATTGCCATGTGCTAACAATTCGATTCCCAAATATTTCCTGAATCTATGTGCACCTCTCTTGCCCACTTGTAGTCTTGTAAATTCAAGCCACTGTCATTAATAACCTGGAGTGCTAGAACATTCTGTAGATGAGCTTCCTCAGGATCTGTTCCAGCTTCCTCTGGAATGCCTTCCTCCCATACTGCCGAGACTGGGAAGGTAAAAACGGCATTTTCCACACTTATTTGCAGGTGAGACTTGGCTTCTGTCAGTTACATTCAGCAGCTCTGGGGACAGATATAATGGATCTAGCCGATGGTGTGGGCATGGTTTGGGTATAGGCTCCCCAATTACCAAACTGCAGTTCAAACACTGTGTTCCTGGAGTTAAGACCCCTGGCAGCAGTTTGCTGAACCCCCAGATCACAGCTTAGCTGGTGTGATCCAGCACCAGGGACAGCAGCTTCATGAGTTTCTCCTTATCTGATCCTACCAGAGGCAGCAGTGCCATTGGTGGGCTGGTTCTGTGGTAGCATTTGAAGGCAATCCTAGCGACACAGCCCTTCCAAAATTTTTTGTTAAGCACCTACTCCCTGTATTAAATTCCTTTCTTCTTAACATAGCTAGCATGACTTCTGTTATCTATAACCAAATCCCAAATGATACTCCTTCCAAAGGTTTCCCATAACTTCAGAGTGGCCCCACACTGACCCTTGTCTACATTACAGCCAAATTGACTGTTATAAAACACAAATGTGACCACATCACTCCTCTACTGAAAATCATGCAAAGCCCATCAGAATAAAGCCTGAACGCTATCATGATTGTGGAAGGCAGAATTTTGGCCCCCACGATCTTCATCCCCTGGTGCTATTCTCAAAATTATATAATACTGCACCGTTGACCTTAAGATAGGGAGATTCACTGAATGGGACTAATCTAATCATACCAACTGTTAAAAGCAGAGAAGCTTCTCCAGGCAGCAGCAGAAGAGGAAGTCAGAGAGATTCTAAGCATGAGAGAATTTGCTATATCATTGCTGGCTTGAAGATGAAGGTGGCCACATGGAAAGCAGGAGAAAGTACAGAATTCTCCCACCATCCTGAATGAGCCCGCAAGGTGATTCTTCACCAGAGCCTTCAATAATGAACACAGCCCTGCTAACCCCTTGATTTTGGCCTTGTGGGACCCTAAGCAGAGAACCCAGTTAAGCCACATTGTGCCCATACTTTCTGACCCACAGAAACCATGACATAATAAGTAGGTATTGTTTTAAACCACTAAGTTTAGGGTAATTTGTTATAGCAGCAATAGAAAACTAAGTGACCTATAAAAGGCCCTTCATTATTTGGTTCCTTCATAACTTTCCATCCTTATTTTGTATCATAAACATTACCACTTCTGCACCTGCCTTTCCACTTGTTTAAATCTTAAAACCAATGTTTATTTATTAATTTGCAGGTAAAGCCAATAGACTTTTGTATATAGATAACAGTTTTGATATGGGCTATAACAAATATTCATTCTTTATTCTATAAAAATGAAGGAAAATATCAGAATTGTGTATCACTATACACACTAAATATGCTCCCTTAAAAGTTACATAAGTAAAAAGTATTACCTTTTTTTTAGAAGGTGGGGAGGGGCAGAGGAACAGGGAGAGAGAGAATCTTAAATAGGCCTGAAAGGGGTTTGATCTCACGACCCCAAGACTATGACCTGAGCTAAAGTCAAGAGTTGGACGTTTAACCAACTGAGCCACCCAGGAGTCCCTAAAAAGCATGAAAGTACGAGTTTAGGATAATATGTTTAATCCCCATTTTCTTATTTTGTATTATCTTTAGGCAGGGCAGATCAGTAAATATAAGAAATCATGATTCTACAAAATGCCCGGTAAATTTCAGGAACCAAATTTTTCCTAGTCTTCCAGTTTAGGTATTTTATTCATTATTCAACAGTCTATCCAAGCTGAACTACAGCTGCAGACTTGGTATTATCTGAGCTTTTATCATCAGCCCCAAAGCTACAGTCTTGAGAGGTAAATGGTTTCTGATGACTAAGTATTCTTTAAAACGAGTAATCTTGATTTATATTAATATTTTCAATCAGTACTTCTATCTGATTGAGAAGTACTGATTAAGAATATTAAACACATTCCACCATGACCTTCTAACAGAAAATGACCAATCTCAAGAGAAATAAAATTTACCACACACGGCATAAAGACCAACATGACCACATGAGCAACTGAGAATGATAAACGGAAACCAAACGCGAGGTGTAAACGGAAACCAAACGCGAGGTGCAACCTTGTGAAGACTACTACAGGCAAACTGGCATCGTAGTTTTTTCTTTCTTCCTATTAAAGAAAAACACCCACTGAGAGAACAGTTCCAATTTTAAGGGTCTTTGAATCACAAGCAGTTAGATAACAGCCTGTTGGTAAAGTGGGGTTGAAGGTGGCACTGACAAAGAGGGGGATGGGGAATGGAGCCAACCTTAGTGGAGCAAGAGTAGCTCTGCTTCCAGGGCACAAAGGCAAGCCCTCACACACGAGGGGCTCCTGGGACATGGCACACCTGCCTGATGTGATAGACACATGAGCAGATTTCAGTAGCATGACAGTCAGGCTGAGAGAGGTACTCCCCTTCTTCCTATAGCCCATTTTCATTCTTGATTCCTAAGATACCTGAGAGCATTTCCTCAATCACAATTCAGTCACAGGTCTATGACTCTAGAATAAATGAAGACTTGACACACTACTTAGACTGCATTTCTTACCATAAATCTTAGTCTGAGGGTGAATTTAGAATAAAACCTAAAACTCAAAGATGGATGGAGACAAAAGATTAACTCATTCTCAGTTCTGAATAGCCTTATAAACTAAATAATACAAACAGTAAATATTTTATATAATATTTAGGAAGCTGGAGAACTAAAGTAAGCTTTAGTTTACTAAGCCCCTAAAAGACCAGGGGCTTTTAGGCAGCAGAAAGCTTCCACATTTGGACTTCCAGTTTCCATTTCCATAAATGGTATAGCTACAATCTCAAGGAACATCCTAGAGAAAAGTGATGGGATTTACATTTTATGCAGGTGTCTGTACCGCAATGGAACAATAAGTATCTGGCCCTTACAACTGCCTAGAGGTATACTCAAATGTTGCCTATAGAGTAGTCATAAGCTAACAATTCTGTTAATATATTGTTCCTCAAATGCAGACCCATATTGAACCAACTGGAGTCTTTATTTTAAATAAGATCATCTTACTCCAAAATAAATACCTAATACATACATCTCTCTCTTTAAGGAATGTGACAAAACATGAAAAATCTCTGATGGTTCATTTGTTTTGGTTGAACCAAATCACTTAAGTATAACTAGAAGAAAAACATTCATTTAGTTTACTTCGTTTCCCAAGGCATTATGAAGGATTACAAATATTTTCCACACATCTGATTGCTGTTATTTAATCTCTCTTGCTATGGTATGCTTCCTCTCATTTTGATATGGTGTCATATCATGGCATATCAGAGAAATCTCCTTAACATTTTACAACTGGGCTTTCACATACTGCTGAAACAGTTTTCTCAAGGTCACCAATATACTACTTACTAAAACACATAAACATCACATCTTAGACACAGAAACGACCTTAGAGATCATCTACTACATATTTTACAGATGTAGTAATTGGGACCAGTTTGTTAAACCGAAGTCTAGTAGCTGGTGAGTAGAGGGTGGAAGGCTCTCAGACCATTGTTCTGTCTTGGTTCTCATCACTTCAGCGGTTTGCTAGAGAAATGAATACTGTTCTAGAAATTCTCTTCTTTCTACATTTCAAATGCCCCTTTTCAATCTCTCTTTATGGGTTCTCATTCCTCTTTTGACCATCTACACTTGGGTAGTTCTCAAGATTCCTTCCTGGATTCTCCTTCCTTTTCTCTTTATAATCTTCCACCACAGATCTCATTTTCTTACTTAGCTTAAGCCATAGATATTTTCCCACTTGTCTTCTTCAAGCTTCTGTATTTCACCTACCTCCAGGAATGTTTATTCTCACATTTCATACATAGCAAAGTATCTTGAATTGAACTTGGTACTTTTCATATAGTATTTCATCAAGGCTTAAGTCACAGAATTTGTTTCAACTCACTGTTTCTTAAACTCAAGTACTGCCAAAATTACCTCACGAATGGATAAACAGAATGGATAATCGAATACTATACAGCAGTTAAAAGAATTATTTTGATCAATATTTATCAGTATGATTAGGATTTTGATCAAAATGACTCCATAAATTCACATTTGAATACACTTCTGCTCCAAACATAGAGTAAAATGGATAAAATATGAAAGGTTGAGTCCCAAAAAGAAGACATAGAACAGGCTCAAAAATAATAGACATTTCTATGGACCAGACACAGAAAAGAAATACAAAGCACATAACTAACCACAGAACCACTGGACTCTAAATCCAAAGCAGGCAATGGCAGTCAGGAGCTAAAGTCCTGTTAGGCAAAGGAGATTAAAAGATTAAAAGAGTCAGTTTCACTGCATGAAGCAGGGGTAGGGTTGGAGGGATGTGAGGCTGGACATAAAATAAGAATGCAAAAAACTGCTGCAGATCCACTGCCTAGGGCTACCTCTTTAGAGCAAAGAATTTAGACAAAAGAAGGAAAAAGATAGCTCTACCAGCAGGAATTGCATTAAATCACCTGCTGCCTATGTGGATACATAGTATGTACTAACTGCAATTACTGTGGGATAGGAGTCTGGGGAGTTAGTTAGAGACAACTGCAAAGTCATTAGATAGGGAGAGGTAAATTCGAACAGGAAGTGTGTATGTACCTAACAACACAGCTCTAGATGTGTATGTACCTAGCAATCTTCAGTGTGTATGTACCTAACAACACAGCTTCAAGATAATGAAGCAAAAACTGATAGAGCTGAGAGTAAAAATAAATCCATGATTACAGCTGAAGACTACAACACTCTTTTCTCAATAATTGATAGAACAAGCAGAGAGAATACTGTTAACAATATAAAAGACCTGAATTCTACTAAAAACCTGACCTGACATTTATAAAACACACTTAACAACATTAGAACACACATTTTTTTCTAGTATGTATGGAGTATTGACAAAAACAGATCATAGTCTAGGCTGAAAACATACCTCAATAGGCTTAAAAGAATTAAGATAATACAAAGTATGTTATCTTACTATGATGAAACTAAACTAGAAATCATTAACAGAAAGATAGCTGGAAAATCCCCAAGTATTTGGAAAATATACAACACACCTGTAAATAACCTATAATAGGTCAAAGAGAAAGTCACAAGGGAAATTAGAAAATAATTCTGAATTCAATGAAAATGAAAATACAATATACAAAAAAGTATAGAATGTAACTAATGCAGTGCTCAGAAGGAAATTTATATAATTAAATGTTTATAAGAGAAAGGATGGTCTCAAGACAATGATCTAAGCTTCCACCTTAAGAAGCTAGAGAAAGATCAAATTTAACCCAAAGCAAGAAAACAAGAACTAGTAAAGATATGAGTAGAAATCAGTGAAATAGGATGCAGAAAAAAACAGAAAACCAATGAAACCCAAATCTGGATTTTTAAAAGATTTTATGTACTTATTTAGAGAGAGAGAGAGAGAGAATTCACACAAACAGCAGGGAGGAGCAGAGGGAGAAGGAGAGAGAGAATCCTCAGCAGACTCCACATGGAACCTGATGCAGGCTCGATCTCATGACCCTGAGATCATGACCTGAACCGAAATCAAGAGTTGGATGCTTAAGTGACTGAGCCACCTAGGTGCCCCCAAATCTGGATCTTAAGGTGAGCAAATTTGATAAATCTCTAGCCAAACTGATCAAGAAAAGAAGATACTGAACAGAGGGACAACACTACAGACCCTATAGACATTAAAGGTTTATAATAAGTGAATATTATGAACAACTTTATGCACATAAATTCAATAACTAAGATGAAATGGATGAATTCCTGCAAAGACACAAACTACCAAAGCTCATTCAAAAGGAACAGGTAACTTGAATCATTATATCTATTAAATAAATTTAATCATAGTTGAAACTTCCAGCAAAGAAAATACTAGGTACAGGTGGCTTCACCAACAAAATTCTACAAAATATTTAAGAAAGAATATTAACACTACACAAATTTTTTTAGAAAAGAGGAGCAAAAACAAATTCATTTTATGAGGCCAGTGCTATCCCAATATTAAAATGAGAATGACATTGCAAGAAAAGAAAATTACAAATCAATATCCCTCATGAACAGATGCAAAAATCATCAACAAAATATTAGCAAATGAAATCCACCAATGTATAAAGAAGATAATACATTATAACCAATTGAGATTTATCCTGGAAATTTAAGGCTGGTTAAACATTAAAGAAAAATCAGCCAATATAATTCACTATACTGACACATTAAAAGAGAAAAACTGTATACATTTTCAACAGATGCAGAAAAAGAATAAGAAAGGAAAAAAATAAAATTTTAAAAAGTCATATGGATTGGAAAAGAAAAGAAAACATACACTGTGCCTCACAGACAATATGATTGTCTTCAATAAATCTACAAAAGAACTACTCAAACTAGTAAGTTTTTAGCAAGGTTGCAGAATACAAGGTCAATATACAAAAATCCCATGTATTTCTACATCTAGCAATGAATAACTGAAAATTGAAATTTTTAAAAATTTTTAAAATTTATAACAGGACTAAGATACATGAAATCCTTAAGTATAAATTTAACAAAATATGAGCAGGATCTATATGTGGAAAAAATACAAAACAACAATTTCTGAAAGAAATCAAATAAGAAATAAATGGAGAGATATACTGGTTCATGAATAGGAAGACTCTATATTATTAAGATGTCAGTTCTACTCAAATTGTCCTGCAGATTCCACACAACAACAATCAAAATCCCTGTAGATTTTTTTTCTATAATTCAACAAGCTTATCTTAATATTTATATTAAAAGGCAAGGAAACCAAAATAGCCAAAATAACTTTGAAAAGAAGATCAAAGTTGGAGGACCTACACACAATCTGAATTTCAAAACTTACTATAAAGCGACAGGAATCAAGACAATGTGATACTGGCAAAAAGGACAGACACACAGATCAATGGAAAAGAACACAGAATCCAGAAATAGTCTACCTATATGGTTAACTGATTTTCAACAAAAGTGTAAAATCAAATCAAGAAAGGATAGTCTTATCAATAAATACTGCTAGACCAATTGACACTCATATGTCAAAGTTAAAACACACAAACTCGTGCACTACACTATATACAAAAATTAATTCAAATGAATCAAAAGCTTAAATGGAAAACTTAAAACTATAAAATGTCTAGAAAACATACATGAAAATCTCTGTGATCTTGTGTTAGTCAAAAATTTCCTAGATATCACACCAAAAGCATGATCCATAAAGGAAAAAAAACAGTAAGTTCAATGTCAGCAAAATTTAAAACTTCTGCTTTTGAAAGCAACTGTTGAAAGAATGAAAATGACAAGCCAGACTGAGAGAAAAAATTTACAAAACACCTATCTGGGAAGCAATATATATCTGGAGTATATAAAGAACTCTCAAAAGCCAGTAATAAGAAAACAATCTACTACAAAAATGGGCAAAAGATTTTAACAAACATTTCACCAAAGAAGGAATTTGGATGGCAAAAAAAGCTCATAAGAATATGTTCAACATTAATAGTCATCAGGGAAATGCAAATTAAAACCACAATGAGATATCACTACACGTCTATTAGAATGGCTAAAATTTAAGAAATGAAACAAAACAAACAAAAAACCAGAAAAACAAAATAGAAACAAAAAAACGGAAAATACCAAGTACTGATGAGGATGTGGAGAAACAGGAATTTTCACACGTTGCTGGGGGGGAAGCAAAATGGTGTACCACTTTGGAAAACAGCTTGGCAAATTAAACATACACTTTTATGTGACTCAGCAGTTCCAGTTCTTGGTATTTACCCAAGAGAAATAAGAACTAATATTCACACAGAAACCTGTGACTGTTTATCGCAGCTTTCTTAATAAATTGTAAAAAAAAAAGAAAAAAGAAAAAGAAAAAGAAAGAAAGAAAAAAAAGAGGAAACACTTCAAATGTACTTCAGCTGATAAATGGCTAAACTGTGTTACATCTATATAAAAGAATACTACTGGGGTGCCTGGCTGGCTCAGTCAGTAGAGCGCATGGCTTTTAATCTCAGGGTCAGGAGTTCAAGCCCCACATTGGGCTTGGAGCCTACTTAAGAAAAAAAAAAAGAAAGAAAAAAAGAAAAAGTATACTACTGAGCAGTAAAAAGGATCTCACTAGTGATACACACAAGACAGATGAATATCAAATACATCATGCTAAGTAAAAGAAAGCAGACTCAAAAGGCTGCCTCCATCTCTTTTCAGGAAATGAGAGAACTATCAGACAGAAAATCAGAAAGAATGGGGGAGATTTGCACAAAAAAATCAATCAACAGTATCTAATTGACATATATAGAATTCTACACTCAACAACAGCAGAATACACATTTTTTGAAGTTTATTTGAAGTTTATTATGGCCTATTTGAAGATAGGCCATAAAATTAACTTTAACAAATCAAAAAGAATTGCTATTACCCAGAGTATGTTCTCTGACCATATGGAAACAAAGTAGAAATCAGTAACAGAAAGATAACAATTTAGGAAATTCCTAAATACTTGGAAATTAAACTTCTAAATAATCCATAGGTCAAAGAGGAAGACTCAAATGAAATAATTTTTTAAGAACAAAGAACTAAATGAAAATTAAATATATAACGTATCAAAACATGTAGGATGCCAATAGTGCCATGAGTGAAATTTAGAGCACTACATGTTTATTAGGAAAGATCTCAAGTCAATAATCTATATTCCTACCTCAGAAACCAGAAAAAAAAGAACAAATCAAGCAAAAGGAAGGAAATAATAAAGATAGTGGAAATCAAAATGGCATTTTTTTTTAAAAAAAGGAAAATACCACTGAAAACTACAAAACATTGCTGAAAGAAATTAAAGACAAATAAATGAAAAAACATTCTGTGTTCATGGATTAAAATACTTAATACTATTAAGAAGTTATACTACTCAAAGTAATATACAGATTCAATGCAATCCCTGTCAAAATTTCAACAGTTTTTTTTGCAGAAAAAGAAAAAAATCATCTTCAAATTCATATGGAATATCAAAGGACCCTGAATAGCCAAAATAATTTCAAAAAGAATAAAGCCGAGGAACTCACACTCCCTTACTTCAAAACATATTACAAAGCTACAGTAATCAAAACAGTTTGGTACTGGCATTAGGACAGACATATAGACCAATGCAATAGAATAAACAGGCCAGAAATAAAACCACATGTACATGGTCAAATGATCTTCAGTAACAGTGCCAAGACCACTCCATAGAGAAAGGACAGTTTCTTTAACAAACAGTGCATGCAAAAAAGTGAAAGTAGACCCTTATTTTAACCCTATACAAAAATTAAGTCAAATGCACTAAAGACCTAAATATACAACCTAAAACTAAAAAACTGCTAGAAGAAAACAGAGGGGGGAATTTCATTGACATTGGATTTGGCAATGATTTCTTGGATATTACACCAAAAGCACAGGCAACAAAAGCAAAAATAGGCAAATGGGACTACATTAAACTTAAAAATTTGTGCACATCAAAGAATATGATGAGCAGAGCAAAAGCCAACCTACATAATATTGGGAGAAAATATTTGCAAATCATATATCTGATAAGAGGTTAATATGCAAAATATATAAAGAATCTCTTCAGCTCTATAACAAAAAATTTAAAAAACTGATTTAAAAATAGCAAAGGACTTGGATAGACATTTTTCCAAAGATGGCATACAAATGGCCAACGAGCATATGAGAGGTTCATCATTGTTAGTAATCAAAGAAATACAAATCAAAACAACAATGAAATACCACCTCACACCCATTAGGATGATTACATTAAAAAGAAAAAAAAAAAGCCCGCACACACATATACGAAATAACAAGTTTTGGCTAGTGGAGAAGTTGAAACTGTTGTGTACTGTTGGCGTGACTGTAAAATGATACAACCACTATGGACATAAACAGTATGGTGGTTCTTCAAAAATTAAAAAGAGAATTACCATAGGATCCAGCAATCCCATTTCTGGGATCCAAAGAATTGAAAAGCTGGGTCTTGAAGAGATAGCTGCACACCCATGTTCACAGCAGAATTATTCGTAATAGCCATGAAGTGGAAGCAACCCAAATGTCTACTGATGAATGAATGGTTAAACAAAATGTGCTCTATACATACAATAAAATATTCAACCTTTTTAAAAAAGTAAATTCTGTCACATGCTACAACATGGATGAACCTCGAGAACATTATGCTAAGTGAAATTAAGTCAGTCACAAAAAACAAATACTGTATGATTTCATTTATATAAGGTCTCTAGAGTAGTCAAATTCATAGAGACAGAAAGCAGAATAATAATTGCCAGGTGACTGCAAGGGGTGGGAGGGAGTGGACAATGGGGAGGTAATGTTTAATGAGTATGGAGTTTCAGTTTTACAAAATGAAAAATGTTCTGGAGATTTGCTGTACAACAATGTAAATGTATTTAACACTACCAAACTGTGCACTTTAAAATGGTTAAGATAGTAAATAGTATGTTATGTACATTTTACCACAATTAAAAAAATGGTTAAGATGGTAAATTTTGTTACATGTATTTTACTACAATGAAAATGTAAAAGAATTTTTTAAATGACCCCCCCCCAAAAAAAATTAACACCAATCATACACAATCTTTTCCAGAAAACAAAAGAGGAGCAACACTTACCAACTCACTTTAGGAAGCCAGTGCTACGCTGATACTAAAAGCACATAAAATACAGTTTGTTTTTTTTTTAAAGAAAAGAATACTACATACTAATATCTCTCATGACCTTAAGTGCAAAAATCCTCAATAAAGTATTAGCAAACCAAATCCAACAATATATAAAAAGAAACATACACTATGATAAAGAGGAATTTATTCTACATATGTAATGCCAGTTCAACATTTGAAAATCAATCAATATAGCTCCCATATCAATTAGCTAACAGAGAGAAATCATATTAATTGACAGAAAAATCATTTGAAAAAAAATCTGATATCCATTTATGATAAAAACTCTCAGAATGTTAGAAATAGAGGGGAACTACTTCAACTTGATAAAGAGCATCTAGAAAAATCCATAGCTAACATTATACTTAGTGGTAAAAGGCTGAATGCTTTTCCCTAAGATTGGGAGGAAAGCAAGGATGCCCACTCTTACCACTCGTATGCAACACAGTACTGGTAGTTCTAGCCACTGAGATAAGGCAAAAAAAAGAAAAGAAAAGAAAAAGGTCATACAGATTGGAAAGGCATAAATAAAATCTTTGTATTTGCAAATGACATGAAATACTCAGGCGTAAATCTAACGAAAGATTTATAAGACTTGTATGCTGAAAATTACAAAATGCCGATGGGAGAAAATAAAAAGGCCTAAATGAAGAGACATACCATGTTCATGCATTGGAAGATCCAATATAGTAAATATGTCAATCTTCCCCAAACTGATCTACAGGTTTGATAAAATTCCTATCAAAATTTCAGCAAAATTTTTTGTAGATAGAGAAAACTAGTCTAAAATTTATATAGAAAGGCAAAGGTCCTGGAACAACTAAAATATTCTTGAAGAATAAAGTGGGAAGAATCATTCTACAGGATATGAAAGCTTATTATATAGCTATAAGACAGTGCGGTACTTGTGGAACAATAGACATATAAGTTGGTGGAATAGAATTAAAAAATCCAGATATATACCCACACAAATATACTCTCCCAATTTTTGTTAAAAGTTGCAAAGCAATGCAATGAGGCAAGACAGGCTTTTCAACAAATAGTGCTAGAAAACTGGACAACCAAAGGTCAAAAAAATGAACTTCAGCTTCAACTTTTCATCTTGCACAAAAATTAACTCTAAATGGATTATAGATTTAAATGTACAATGTACAACTACAGAACTTTTAGGAAAAAAAAAAACAAGAAAATCTTCAATATCTATGCCTAGGCAAAGAGTTCTTGACACTAAAAATACAATTCATAAAAGGAAAAATTGGTGAACTCATCAAAATTAAAAATTTTTGTGCCATAAAAGCTCATGTGAAAAGACCAAAAAGACAAGCTGCATACTAACAGAAAATATTTGCAAACCACATATCCAAAAAGAACTAGTATCTAGAATTTATAAACAACTCTCAAACTCAACAGTAAGGAAACAATCCAATAAAAAAAATAGGCAAAAACCATAGAGATATTTCACTGGAGGTTTTACAGATACAAATAAGCAAATGAAAAGATATTCAAGATCTTTAACCATCAGGGTAATGAAAATTAAAATCATGAGATATTACAAACCTATTAGAATGGCTAAAATAAAAATACACCAAATGCTAGCAAGAGAATGCTGCAGAGAAATTTGATCACCCATTTATTGCTGGTGGAAATGTAAAATGGTACAGCCATTTTAGAAAAGCGTATAGTAGTTTCTTATAAAACTAAGTATGCAATTACCACACTGGTCAGCAATTGTACTCCTGGACATTTATCCCAGAGGAATGAGAACTTACAAAAAAACCTATACAAGAATATTCATATAATTATGTCATTTGTAATAACTCCAAACCAGAATTGATCCAGATGTTCTTCAGTAAGCAAATGGTTAAATAAACTGTGGTACATACATAATACAAAATACTACTGAGCAATAAAAAGGCACAAACTACTGATACATGCAACAATGTAGGTGAATCTCTGGGGAATTATGCTAAGTGAAAAAAAAAAATCCCAAAAGGTTATATACAGTATGATTCCATTTATGTAACATTTTTGAGATGGCAAAATTTTATAAATGATGATAAGATCAATGGTTGCTAGGGGGTAGAGATGGGAGTAGGGTTGCTGGCAGGGAGCTGAGTGTGGTTATAAAGGGCAATCTGAGAGATCTTGGTGATGGAACTGTTCACTATTTTGACAACGGTAGTGGATATGTAAACCTACATATGCAATAAGATGTAGAGAACTAATATATACACAGAGACATACACATACACACACGTGTACAAGTAAAACTGGGGAAATTGGAGTAAGATCCTGGTTATGATATTGTACTAGAGTTCTGCAAAATTTTACTATTGGGGGAAAGTGGGTAAAGTGTACATAGGATCTGGCTATACTATTTCTTACAACTGCATGTAAATCTATAATTATCTCAGTAAAATTTTCAATTGAAAGAAAAGGTTATATACTGTATGATTCCATTTATATGACATTCCGGAAAAGAGAAAACTAGAGGGCCGAAAATAGATCGGTGGTTGACAGATGATGGAGTCAGGGAAAGAGTTTTTTGGGTGATAGAATTGTTGTATATTCTGATTGTGTTAATAGTTACATAATTGTAGTTTTGTCAAAACTCAGAAATGTACACTTAAAATTGGTAAAACTTACTCTATGTCAATTATACCTCAATAGCCCTGATGTTAAACAAAGGATAGTTCTAAAAATATAATCATTTATCAGGACTAATCAAAAAGAGAGAGAGAGGAGATATATAGGAAGATATAGAGATATGAGGGCAAATATATAATGAGGGCACTGTAGAATGTCACTGAACATCTGTTAAGTGAAAAAAGCCAGATGTATATTGTTTTGTGACTGTGTACAATAATTATGCATTGGATAGCAATGGTGACTATAACAAGAAAACAGTGTCAGTAGTTGCCCAGGGACCAAATATCTGAATAGCTGCTAAGGATAAAAGTGGGAATAAGACTTGGCTTATGGTCTACACCATTTCAAAAATTTTTAATTGGGTTCCATGTGGAAGTATTACCTAATCCAAATGAGAATTAAATAGGATAAAATAATTGAAAAACTTAAACAGCTACTCCCAAATCATAAGAATATTATGAATGACTGTAAAATTTTAAAACTAAATGAAACAGTTACTTTAATAGAAAAATATGAAATTACCAATCCATTTCATTTTGTAGAGCTAATTAACCTTCAATAACAAAACCAGAAAGGAACAGTAGAAAATTACAAACCAATATGAAATATGGTTTCATCTAAATATGAGAATAGATGGAAACATACCAAATAGCGTCATAAAATTAA
The DNA here is from genome assembly GCF_037043125.1 of Eumetopias jubatus. Taxonomy (NCBI): domain Eukaryota; kingdom Metazoa; phylum Chordata; class Mammalia; order Carnivora; family Otariidae; genus Eumetopias; species Eumetopias jubatus. The sequence goes on from NW_028274819.1 coordinate 96,758,487, forward strand.
ACTCTGCAGTGCTGAAAGGAATGCAAAGATGGTTCATCATCTGAAAAGTGTATCCCTCAAATTCAGATTCACCTATCAAAACAACATGTTCACCTCAATACAGAAAGAACATTCTATAAGAAATCAATACTCATTCATATTAAAAGAAACTCTTAGAAAAACAGAGGTAGTAACTACCTTAACCTGATATGAAAGACTATGAAAAAGCAACAGCAAAAGTCACATTTCATATCAAAATACTTCAAACTGAAACTTTGGAAGTAGTCCCTTTAAAGTGAGAAACAAGATAAAGATGACCTCTTTTACTGTTCATTTGTAATATTATACTGGAGAACTGTCTACATAGAAACCCAAAAGAAAGTAAAGATTACTTTTTACACAGGCAAGACTGATGGATACGTGATCAACATGCAAAAATACATAGCATTCTTATACACCAACATGAAGCAATTAGAAAGCAGTGACAGAAAAAATGATTTCATTTAAAATAGCAACAAAATGCATAAGATGCCTGGAAACAAAATTTAACAAATATGTGCAAGGTCTTTGAGAGACAATTAGAAACACCGCTGAAGGACATAAAAGATGCTTTGAATTAAATGGGAAGATATCCTATGTTCACAGATAAGAAGACAAAATAGCATCAAGCTGTCAATTCTCCCAAATTAGTCAGTGAATTCAATGCAATCAGAATCCAAATTACAACAGGATTTTTGTGGTTCTCCTAAAATTCATAGGGAAGAGGGGCTACGATCTCTAAGGTAACTTGAAAAACAATTAGGTGTGGAAACTTACTGGGAATTTATACTCACTACAATTTAGCAATGTGATTTTGCAATTTTGTAATGGTATAGGAATGGACACATACACCAATGGAACAGAACAGGGTGGAGGAAGAACCACACATGCATATAAAAAACAAGACATATGACAGAGGTGGTATTAATTATCAGTGGTGAATACCAATTACCCATATGGGGGAAAACCATATGGGGGAGTGAGAAAAGATGGTGGAGGAGTAGGGGACCCTAATCTAACCGGTCCCCAGAACTGAGCTGGATATCTACCAGGCCACTCTGAACACCCACAAAATCAGCCTGAGATGTAAGAAGACAGATCTGGATCTCTACAAACAGAATATCGCACACGGTTGGTTTCCACGTATGAAGTGGGGAGCTGTGATTCTGTGGGCAGGTATTGCAGGATAAACGGAAGGATGAGGGAGCCCAGCTGCCCGGATCCTACACCGCCGGTGAGTGATAGCCTCCCATGCTGGGGACTGGGCAAAGACTCGCAGACTGGTAGCGACGGGGAAAGGGCTTTAGGGCAGCCCCGCCACGGAAACCCAGATTGGTGGGGCCACGCATGCAAACTGGGGGCGGCTGGCGGTTTTAGAAGCACGAAGGGCAGAGACGAGCCCTGACCTGGAGGTGAGGACTGGGAGCGCTGCTGAGGGCGCACAACCCAGGATGCTGCAGTTTATAGCAGCACAGACAGAAATGGAGATAGTGTGCCCTGGAGAGCTCAATGAAGAACAGACTGCGATCTCTCTGCTCTGAGGCAGAGGGTTGGAAACGGTCTCTTCTGCTTTGACTCTCGGAAGAGATGCAAAGCTGCCAGGGAACACCACCAGAGAACAAAAGCCCTCCAAAACCGGTTTTCACTGAGCCCATCCCCACCACAGGGGGAAGGGCAACTCTGCCCAAACAGGGTTGCCTGAGGAACAGCATGGCAGTCCCCTCTCCCAGAAGACAGGCTGGGAAAACAAGGGGCCAGCAGCCCTAAGGTCCCTAGAAAACAGGTGCATCTTGCTTAGGTTGTGGTCAATAACTTGGACTCTAAACATTCCCTCAACCACCCCTCAACAGAATGACTAGGAGGAGGAACCCCAAAATAGGAAAGACTCAGAGACTATGACTTATGCCACAGATTTACAAATGGATTCAGATATAACCAAGATGTCGGAGATGGAATTCAGGCTATCAATTGTGAAGACAATAGCTAGAATGGAGAAATCAATTAATGGCAACATGGAGTCTCTAAGGGCAGAAATGAAAGCTGAATTGGCAGAATTTAAAAATGCTTTCAATGAGATCCAATCTAATCTAGATAATCTAACAGCTAGGGTAAGCAAAGCAGAAGAACAAATTAGTGACCTAGAAGACCAATTAATAGACAAAAAGGGAAAAGAGGAGGCCAGGGAAAAACAACTCAGAATCCATGAAAATAGAATCAGAGAAATAAGTGACACCATGAAACGTTCCACTGTAAGAATTATTGGGGGTGGAGAGAGAGAGAGGACTAGAAGATATATTTGAGCAAATCGTAGCTGAGAACTTTCCTAATCTAGGGGGAAGAGATTCCTTATGTACCGAGGGAGGAACATCAGAATAACATCAGACCTATCCATAGAGACCTGGCAAGCTAGAAAGGCCTGGCAAGACATATTCAGGGTAATAAATGAGAATAACATGCAGACAAGAATACTTTATCTGGCAAGGCTGTCATTCAGAATGGATGGAGAGATGCAGAGCTTCCGAGACCAGCAGAAACTGAAAGAATATGTGACCACTAAGCCAACCCTGCAAGAAGTATTAAGGGGGGTTCTATAAAAGGAGAAAGACCCCAAGAGTGATATAGAAAAGAAATTTACAGGGACAATCTATAAAAACAAGGTCTTCACAGGCAACATGATGACAATTAATTCATATCTTTCAATAATCACTCTCAACGTGAACGGACTAAACGCTCCCATAAAACGGCACAGGGTTGCAGATTAGATAAAAAGACAGGACCCATCCATATGCTGTCTACAAGAGACTCATTTTGAACCTAAAGATACATCCAGACTGAAAGTGAGGGGATAGAGCTCCATCTTCCATGCCAGTGGACCTCAAAAGAAAGCTGGGGAAGCAATTCTTATATCAGACAAATTAGATTTTGAGCTGAAGACTGTAGTTAGAGACACAGAAGGACACTATATCATTCTTAAAGGGTCTATCCAACAAGAAGATCTAACAATTGTAAGTATCTATGCCCCCAACATGGGAGCAGTCATCTACATAAGCCAACTGTTAACCACAATAAAGAGTCATATTGATAACAACACGTTAATTGTAGGAGACCTCAATACTCCACTCTCAGCAATAGACAGATCACCTAAGCAGAAAATCAACAAAGAAACAAGAGCTTTGAATGATACACTGGACCAGACGGACCTCATAGATATATATGGAACATTCCACCCTAAAACAACAGAATACACATTCTTCTCGAGCACACATGGAACTTTCTCCAGAACAGACCACATACTGGGTCATAAATCAGGTCTCAACTGATACCAAAAGATTGAGATTATTCCCTGCATATTCTCAGACCATAATGCTTTAAAACTGGAACTCAATCACAAGAAAAAATTTGGAAGAAATTCAAACACTTGGAATCTAAAGACCACTCTGCTCAAGAATGTCTGGGTCAACCAGGAAATCAAAGAAGAACTTAATTCACGGAACACAATGAGAATGAAAACACATCAGTCCAAAACCTATGGGATACTGCAAAGGTGGTCTTAAGGGGAAATACACAGCCATCCAAGCCTCACTCAAAAAAATAGAAAGATCCCGAATTCACCAACTAACTCTACACCTTAAAGAACTAGAGAAAAAGCAACAAACGATGCCTAAGCCACACATTAGAAGAGAAATAATTAAGATTGGAGCAGAGATCAATGAATTAGAAACCAGAAACAGAGTAGATCAGATCAACAAAACTAGAAGCTGGTTCTTTGAAAGAATTAATAAGATCAATAAACCACTGGCCAGACTTATTCAAAAGAAAAGAGAAAGGACCCAAATTAATACAATTATGAATGAAAGGGGAGAGATCACGACTAAAACCAAGGAAATAGAAACAATTATTAGAAATTATTATCAACAACTATATGCCAATAAACTGAGCAACCTGGATGAAATGGAGGCCTTCCTGGAAACCTATAAACTCCCAAGACTGAAACAGGAGAAATGGACAACCTGAATAGGCCAATAATCAGTAACAAGATTGAAGCAGTGATCAAAAACCTCCCAAAAAACAAGAGTTCAGGGCCTGATGGATTCCCTGTGGAATTCTACCATACATTCAAAGAAGAAATAATACCTATTCTCCTGAAGCTGTTTCAAAAAATAGAAACAGAAGGAAAGCTTCCAGACTCATTCTATGAGGCCAGCATTACCTTAATCCCCAAACCAGGCAAAGACCCCATCAAAAAGGAGAATTTCAGACTGATATCCCTGATGAATATGGATTCCAAAATCCTTAAGAAAATCCTAGCTAATAGGATCCAACAATACATTAAAAGGATCATCCACCACAACCAAGTGGGATTTATCCCCAGGATGCAAGGGTGGTTCAACATTCACAAATCAATGTGATAGAACACATTAATAAGAGGAGAGAGAGGAACTATATGGTCCTCTCAATTGATGCAGAAAAAGCATTTGAAAAAATACAGCATCCTTTCCTGATTAAAACTCTTCAGAGTATAGGGATAGAGGGAACATTCCTCAAGTTCATAAAATCCATCTATGAAAAACCCACAGTGAATATCATCCTCAATGGGGAAAAGCTGAGAGCCTTTCCCTTAAGATCAGGAACACGTCAAGGATGCCCACTCTCGCCACTATTGTTCAACATAGTACTAGAAGTCCTAGCAACAGCAATCAGACAACAAAAAGAAATAAAAGGTATTCAAATTGGCAAAGAAGAAGTCAAACTCTCTCTTTTCTCAGATGACACGATACTTTATGTGGAAAATCCAAGGGACTCCACCCCCAAATTACTAGAACTCATACAGCAATTCAGTAATGTGACAAGACACAAAATCAATGCACAGAAATTAGTTGCTTTCTTATACACTAACAATGCAACTGTAGAAAGAGAAATTAGAGAAACAATTCCATTTACAAATAGCACCAAAACCCACAGGATACCTTGGAATAAACCCAACCAAAGAGGTAAAGGATCTATACTCTAGGAACTACAGAACACTCATGAAAGAAATTGAAGAAGACACAAAGAGATGGAAAAACATTCCATGCTCATGGATTGGAAGAATAAAAATTGTTAAAATGTCTATGCTACCCAGAGCAATCTATACCTTCAATGCCATCCTGATCAAAATTCCAATGACATTTCTCAAAGTGCTGGAACAAACAATCCCAAAATTTGCATGGAATCAGAAAAGGCCCCGAATCTCCAAGGAAATGTTGAAAAAGAAAAACAAAGCTGGGGGCATCACGTTGCCCAATTTCAAGCTATATTACAAAGCAGTTATCACTAAGACAGCATGGTACTGGCACAAAAACAGACATATAGACCAATAGAACAGAATAGAGCCCAGATATGGGCCCTCAACTCTATGGTCAAATAATCTTTGACAAAGCAGGAAAAAATATGCAATGGAAAAGACAATCTCTTCAATAAATGGTGCTGGGAAAATTGGACAGCCACATGCAGAAGAATGAAACTCGACCACTCCCTAACACCATATACAAAGATAAACTCAAAATGGATGAAAGACCTCAATGTGAGACAGGAATCCATCAAAATCCTAGAGGAGAACATAGGCAGTAACCTCTTTGACATCAGCCACAGCAACTTCTTTCAAGATACATCTCCAAAGGCTAGTGAAACAAAAGCAAAAATGAACTTTTGGGACTTCATCAAGATAAAAAGCTTCTGCACAGCAAAGGAAACAGTCAACAAAACAAAGAAGCAACCCACAGAATGGGAGAAGATATTTGCAAATGACACTACAGATAAAGGGCTGGTATCTAAGATCTATAACGAACTTCTCAAACTCAACACCCAAAAAACAAATAATCAAGTCAAACAATGGGCATAAGACATGAACAGACACTTCCCCGAAGAAGACATACAAATGGCTAACAGACACATGAAAAAATGTTCATCATCATCAGCCATCAGGGAAATTCAAATCAAAACCACATTGAGATACCACCTTACACCAGTTAGAATGGCAAAAATGGACACGGCAAGAAAGAACAAATGTTGGAGAGGTTGTGGAGAAAGGGGAACCCTCTTACACTGTTGGTGGGAATGCAAGTTGGTATAGCCAGTTTGGAAAACAGTGTGGAGATGCCTGAAAAAATTAAAAATAGAGCTACCCTATGACCCAGCAATTGCATTCCTGGGTATTTACCCCAAAGATGCAGACAGATGTAGTGAAAGGAAGGGCCATATGCACCCCAATGTTCATAGCAGCAAGGTCCACAGTAGCCAAACCGTGAAAAGTGCCGAGATGCCCTTCAACAACAGATGAATGGATAAAGAAGATGTGGGTCCATATATACAATGGATTATTACTCAGCCATCAGAAAGGATGAATACCCAACTTTTACATCCACATGGATGGGACTGGAGGAGATGATGCTAAGTGAAATAAGTCAAGCAGAGAAAGTCAATTATCACATGGTTTCACTTATTTGTGGAACATAAGGAAAAGCAGGGAGGACATTAGGAGAAGGAAGGGGAAAATGAAGGGGGGGAATCGGAGGGGGAGATGAACAGTGAGAGACGATGGACTCTGAGAATCAAACTGAGGGTTCTAGAGGGGAGGGGGTGGGGGATAGGTTAGCCTGGTGATGGGTATTAAGGAGGGCATGTCCTGCATGGAGCACTGGGTGTTATATGAAAACAATGAATCGTGGAACACTACATCAAAAACTAATGATGTACTGTATGGTCACTAACATAACATAATAAAATAAAATAAAAAGAACCCATATGGGGGGAAAATCTGTTTACATCTCTATTTGACACCATACACAAAGACAGATTCTAGGCAGATCAAAGACACAAATGTGAAAACACATTTAGAAAAAAATCCAGGTGATTATCTTAAGTGATCTATGGAAAGGAAAAGATTTTGTTAAATAAGGTGGAATAAGAATAAACCATAAAGGATTGATACATTTAATATTAAAATTTTGAAACTTCTTTTCAACAAAACACGAAGTAGAAAATCAGACTGGGAATCAGCTACAGATTGAGAGAAGAAACTGTAATGCATATTGACAAAGAATTATAAAATCCCACTTTATAATTCAATGGATATATAAAATATAGTAAGTGGACACCAAGTATACACATCAAATTCTTGCCAGGGGTTACTTCTTAGCATAAATAGGATTGAGAACAGGGGCAAAAAATGACTTTAATTTTATCTGTATACTATTTCTCTTAATTAAAAAATAAACTTGAAGTAGTAAAATATTAGTAATCACCAGTTCTGAATAATGTGAACATGAGTATTTATTTTTATTATTCTTGGTATTTTTTTAATCCTAAAAAGCAAACAAAAACAAAAAAGAGAAGACTGGCCCCTGCCCTGGCCAAAACCAAAGTTGACACCAAAGATAATCTCCCCCAAGACCATGAGGTGGGAGGGACGGTTCTTATTCTTTCTCTCCTTTGCAAGTATATGCAAATTCTCATATATAACTCCAATCAAGATTAGGAAGGGAGCCTCTCTTCTGCTGGGCTGGGAAAGTGGCAAGAAGTCAAAATAAAGTCGAAGGTAATTGGAATGACAAAGGTTGTGAGCGACAGGGAAAGCTAACATTTCAGGTGCTCTCCATAGTGCGCAAGGGAGAAAGCCCCTTTTGTTTCTCAGGAGACTGGAAGCTGAATGTGAGGAGTGCTGTGTCACGGCCCTTGTCAGTGGATGATGGAGCCTGGCAATATGGAGAACCCCAGGAGACTCATGTCCAATGTAGGAATGTTCCTTCATAACAGCAGGTCCTCTGTCTGGAAGGAATATGAGGTAACAGACACAGCACACTAGGATTTCTCCAGCATCCAAGACAAAGTAAGCCTTCACTGAGGTGGTGTCTGGACACAAGCCTCTGCCCTGCTCTCACAATAATGTGAAGATAGAATCAGCAGTATTTAGAAACACCACTAGTCTGAAGGAGGAAAAACATACTCTCCATATTTTAAAAAGTCTACCACTAATGACGATCCAATAAGCATTTGAGGAATGTCTAATTTAATCCTTGACATCATAAATAAGGATTTCCCAGGGCATAGTTTAGGGACTCCTTGGGACAAAGAGAAAGTGAGGTACCAAAGGAGAATAAAAGTAAAGCAAAGCCCTTTAAGAAAGCCTATTTCTGGGGCGCCTGGGTGGCTCAGATGGTTAAGCGTCTGCCTTCGGCTCAGGTCATGATCCCAGGGTCCTGGGATCGAGTCCTGCGTCGGGCTCCCTGCTCCTTGGGAGCCTGCTTCTCCCTCTACCTCTCTCTCTCTCTCTCTCTGTCTTTCATGAATAAATAAATAAAATCTTAAAAAAAAAAAAAAAGCCTATTTCTGGCTTTGCCACTCTGTCTCTGACAACAGTGTTTCTTCCCAGCACATAATTGTTCACTAGAGCTATACCTCTTCTAAGTCTTTATGAAAAACAAAATTTTAAAGTCTGAAAAAAAGAGAGACACCCCAAATCAGTGAATTTACTTCCTTCCCACTACCATCAAAAACAAAAAGAAACAAGGGAGCCTGGGTGGTTCAGTTGGTTAAGCATCTGCTTTTGGCTCAGGTCATGATCCTGGGGTCCTGGGATCGAGCCCTGAGTTGGGCTCTCTGCTTAGTGGGGAGACTGCTTTGCCCTCTCCCTCTGCCTGCAGCTCCTCCTGCTTGTGCTCTCTCTCAAATGAATAAATAAATAAAATCTTTAAAACAAAATATAACAAAACAGAAAACCAAAAAGAAACATCTTCCACAAATGATGTTGGGAAAACTGGACAGCTACGTGCAAAAGAATGAAACTGGACCACTTTCTTGTACCACACACAAAAATAAATTCAAAATAGATTAAAGATGTAAATGTGAGATATGAAACCACAAAACCCCTAGAAGAGAGCACAGGCAGTAATGTCTCTGACACTGGCCGTGGATTGGTCCCCTGAGGCAAGGGAAACAAAAGCTAAAATAAACTATTGGAACTACATCAAAATAAAAAAGCTTCTGCACAGTGAAGGAAACAATCAACAAAACTAAAAGGCAACCCAGAGAATGGGAGACTTGCAAATGACATATCTGATAAAAAGTTAGTACCCAAAATATGTAAAGAACTTATAAAATGCAACACCCAAAAAGCAAATAATCCAATTAAAAATGAGCAGCAGACATTTCTCCAAAGAAGACATCCAGATGGCCAACAGACACATGAAATGATGCTCATCATCACTCATCCTCAGGGAAATGCAAATCAAAACTACCATGAGATATCACCTCACACCTGTCAGAATGGCTAAAATAAAAAACACAAGAAACAATAGGTGTTGACGAGGATGTGGAGAAAAAGGAACACTCATGCACTACTGGTGGGAAAGCAAACTGGTGCAGCTACCCTGGAAAATGTACGGACGTTCCTCAAAAAGTTAAAAATAGAACTACCCTAAGATCCAGCAATCATACGACTAGGTACTACCCAAAGAATACAAAAATACTAATTCAAAGGGATACATGCACCCCTATGTTTATAGCAGCATCATTTACAATAGTCAAGATATGAAAGCAGCCCAAGTGTCTGTCGACAGATGAATGGATAAAGAAGAGGTGACATATTTATATATACCAGAATATTATTCAGCCGTAAAAAAAGAATGAAATCTTTCCATTTGCAATAATATGGATGGAGCTAGAGAGTATCATGCTAAGTGAAATAAGTCAGTCAGAGAAAGACAAATACATGATTTCACTCATGTGGAAGTTAAGAAACAAAACAAAGCAGCAAAGGGAAAAAAGAGAGACAAACCAAGAAACAGCCTCTTTTTTTAAAAAAAATATTTTATTTATTTACACAGAGAGAGAGACAGAGAGAGCTCCAGCATGAGCAGGGGGCAGGGGCAGAAGCAAACTCACGCTGAACAGGGAGCCAGACACAGGGCTTGATCCCAGAACCCTGGGATCATGACCTGAGCCAAAGGGAGACGTGTAACCAACTGAGCCACCCAGGGGTCCCAAAACAGACTCTTAATTATAGAGAACAATCTGATGGTTACCAGAGGGGAGATGCGTGGCGGGATGGGTGAAATAGGTGATGGGGATTAAGGAGTATATGCCTAGTGATGAGCACCAGGTGATTAAAATAAAAACTTAAAACAAAGAAACAGTTCAATCCCAAAAGATATATGGTATGTTGATTTCTAAGAGAAAAGTTACATGGTTTTTCTTTTTGTCTTTCTTTAAAACTTAACAGAAGAATGGTATTAGTTCAGTACTAAATAAGCAATTTAAATTCACTCTCTCAGAGGAAATTAAGAGATAAAGCAAATACAACAAAAAGGAAACTGATAAACATAGGCAGTGTGGACAGACATTTGATAAATGGAAGGTAATGATAGATTCGTACAGATTTTCATAAATGCAGAGGTTTCTTTCTCTCTAAAAATGATACTCTTCTACCTTAGAGAAATCAGGGCCATAAATATCAGAAAACAAGTAGAACTTCACAGCGTGTTTTTAAAGGACTATTTCAAATTCTATAGCGAAATTCAGTCCTAACATGTGTACCTCTGTCAAAAGACATAAGCAGCCTCCAATGCACACTTCCTTTACCAAAGTATCAGTTATTAATGAGGGCTCTCTCTGCCTCTCCCTCTAAATATAAACCAAAATCAGCCCTTGGAATTTCCCCACTTGAAACCTTTCAATGATTTCCCACTGCATTTGAGAAAAAGTCCTTGTCTCCTGGCAGGGCATACCAAGGTCTCTAAGGGCCTGCCCTGGCTCCCACCCTCCTGCCCAGCACTATCTGCCACTACTGCTTTCCTGATTACTACTTTTCACGGAGTCCTATCAAACTGCCACACTTCACTACACATAAGGAATTATTTCCTACCACTGTGTCTTTACTTCCCATGTAGTTCGTTCTGTCTGGAATATTCTTCCCTCACCTTCATCAGGTTGACTCAATCATTTTCTAGGAAGTACCACCTCTTCCAGGAGAGCTAAGTAACCCTGCTTCGTGTTCCCTGAGCATAATATGAAGATCCAGTCATTTTACTGAACAGCTGCTATTTTGTCAGGCACCACTCTAGGCATTGAGGGTATAAGCAATGTACAAAACAGAAGTCCCTGCTCTTACAGAGCTTATAGTACAGCATGGGGAGACCAAGAGTATATAAGAAATGCCAGTTAGGTATTGCTAAATAAGAAAAATACAAGCAGGTTAAGAGAATCGTGGGGGCGGGGGGCGCCTGGGTGGCTCAGTCGGTTAAGCATCTGCCTTCAGCTCGGGTCACGATCCCAGGGTCCTGGGATCGAGCCCAGCATCCTGCTCCCTGCTCAGCAGGAAGCCTACCTCCCCCTCTCCCACTCCCCCTGCTTGTGTTCCCTTGTTCGCTGTGTCTCTGTCAAATAAATAAATAAAATCTTGAAAAAAAAAAAAGAGAGAATTGTACGGGACAGAGCTGTGCTATTTGAGATCAGCTGGTCAGGGAGGTATCCCCAAGGGAGAGAGCCACAGAGCTAACCTGGTGCATTCCAAAGAGGGACAACAGTTCAGAGGCCTGAGGTGGGAGCGTGCTTGATGGGTTTCGGGAACAGCATGGAAGGTTTTTTTGTTTTGTAAGTAAACTTGAGTTCTTACAAACTGGCTCCTATGTGGAGAATAAACTATAGGGGGCAAGGGTAGATTCGGGGAGACCAAACAGGAGGAAGACATGATGAAGGCTTGAACTAAAGTGAATGGTGTAAGGAACAGTCAGATTCTCTCTGTGTTTTTGCAAGTACTACTGAAAGAAAAAAAAAAAAAAACCCAAAAGACTAGATGTGGGGTATGGGAGAAAGAAATCAGGGATGACTCTGAGGTTTTTTTCCCCAAGCAACTGGAAAAAAGGAGCGATGGAAAGCTTGCAGAGGAGATGTGACAGTAGAGGAGGGGCCGGGGAAAGGTAAGGGAGGCGATCAGAAGTTTGGTTTTGAACACATTAGGTTTAAACATCCAGGTGGAGATGTCAAGTAGGCATTTGGAAATACTAGGCTGGAATTTCGGGGCAGATAAGAGCTGGAGGCGTAAGTTCGGCAGGTATTGGAATACAGAAAGCATGCAGAGCCCCACGACTGGATAAAAGTATCTAAGGGGCGAGGACAGAAGAGAAGGGGTCTGAAGACCAAATCCTGCAGTAACTTTATTTTTAGAGGTTGGGAACATGAAGAGGATCCAGCAAAGGAAATATGTCTCAAGAGTAGCCCAGGTGGCAAGCTTCTTGAGAGTAGACACTACTTTTTTGTCTTTTTGTCTCCAGCTTCTGACCCAGTGCCTCTTGGTTTGTAGTAAGTATTCAGTAAATAAATTAAAGTGTCCTTTGAAACCCAGCTAGAATCCAGAATTATTTCCTAGAAGTTCCTCTGGTAAAATATAAGGGCCCAATAATTGAAATATGACCGGCCCAATGAGGACATCTTTCCAACCCCCTGCAGCACACACTGAATTTATTTTGAAATAGCACACCACTCCTACACAAGCCATGAAAAGACAAGGCACAGATGAAGGCTTTAAAAGAAAGAGTCCATTGATTAGAAAAGCAAACACTATGATGTTTAAAGCCCAAGAATCGGGAACAGAGATCTTTCACCTTCTGTTATTTCACAAAGTAAATAAACATGAAACACATAAGAGATTGCTCAGATTTTCGTGTTAGCCCATTATTACCATAAACATCTACAATAGAGAAGCTAGACTTCCAGCTCCACACATCAGTAGAAAACAATAAAAAAGGATGATCAAGCACATGTAAGAAATTATAAAACTCTTAATTAAGTACATCTCCCTTTTGCCCTCTAAACATTTTATTCTGTTCATCATAAAAAATTGAAATGATTCAGGTAACTGGAGCCTGTATTTTATTCTGAGGTAGAAAAATTGAATATGTAAATTTCTAGATCATCTTTAAAGTCTCCTGTTGCTAAAACGACTAATCACATGGAAACAGATGTGTGTGAGTAATCCAACTGACTCACAAAATAACTGTGCTACCATAAAGGACATTCAACTGATCATAATGGCTTTTTATTCATGCCCTCAAAAGACATATTGGTTAACTTTTCTTATGTCTAAGTTGAGTAGAGGTATTACATGTTTAATGACACAAGACAGGAAAATAGAAGAAGGAAAAGCTCAGGGAACCTAACAACTGGAAAAGGATGTTGTAGCAGTTAGAATTTATAGGAAAATCAAGTTAAGTACTGACTTAAAAAAAACCCCATGGTCAAATGAAAAGAAATGTTTCCTCCAAAACAAATGGATACCTCCATCCTACCTGGAAACCAAAGCTCAAATGTGGTTCTGTATGAAACACTGAATTATCCAGAGTCAAATTTTCACCTTGTACTAACTACACACTTGGCTAATCACTGTTCATTGGTATGTTAGGGAGAGATTATGCATATAATTCGGAAGACAATTAAAAAGATATTAGGTATAGTAAACACCCTGTTTATATATCAGTATTCTTAATTCATAATAAATGTATTTTAATACAAAATCCTCTACGTTTATTCACCATTCTATCTTGAGATCAGCATGAATGCTATTATAGCTCTTTTTTAAGTGCCTAACACAGTTCCTGACATATCACAATGGCTCAAAAAATATTTGCTGAGTACATTGATCATTCTACCAGAGGACTTACTAGGAAAACAAAAGAAAACAAAACAAGGGATGCCTTGGTGACTCAGTTGGTTAAGCGTCCAACTCCTGATTTTGTCTCAGGTCATGATCTCAGGGTTGTGAGATCGAGTCCCCCGCCCCCCCAACAGGCTCTGCACTCAGGGCTGGGGGGGTGGTTTCTGCTTGAGATTCTCTCTCTCCCTTGTCCTCTGCCCCTCTCTTGCTTGCATATGCTCTCTCTCTCTCTCTATCAATCCATCTTAAAATAAAAATAAATTTAAAACAAACAAACAAAACCAAACAGACAAAAAACTATTAGGGAACAGGTATTACAGTGGATATATGTCAACTTTGGCTATCCAGCATCTGAATGCCCTTCTGAATTGGGGGAAACCCAAGATAGACAAGAAGGAGGAACTACTTTCCACTAGAGAAGCTAAAGAGAAGTAAATGTTCTCTTTCTTCTTTCCCTGAAAGCCAGAACACAGAAAGGTAACAAACCTACCTAACCACAACTGTAAATACAAAGACACGAGGTCTAACAAGCTTATTCAGAGCAGATATAGAAGAATCAAGAATTCGAAGGCATGGCTATAAATGTCGTGGGGTGGGGCAGGAGGCAATGAAGTCTAGCAGTGTGTGATGACTGGCTGGTGAGCAGTGTCAGAAGCATACTGTCTGTAGAGTGAGATACAGAAATCTTGGCTGTGCCCGGCTTTCCATCAATCCTGCCCAAGCCCAATTCTCTAATCTTCTTGTCAATTCTGTGGGCCACACAGTATTCATTATTCTTTTACTCACTTCTTACCTTACTTAAGTTGGTCAGAGTTGGTTTTTGTTGTATGAACTAAGAAATCAGCAGCAGGGAGATCATCAGCCAGAGCCCCTCAGATAATTACAGGCAATTTGAAATTGGTTTCTGGCCTAGTAGGGCCCAGTGAGTGTCGTATTAGTGTTCATGGAAGAGATTCTGCAAAGGTCTTAACAAGGAGCAGTGAAAAAACTGTTGACCACTTGTGGTCCCATGGAAAGCTCCAGGTGAGCCATGAATAAACCAATGTGAAGGGCAGGAAGAAGGCAAGACTATGAAGTAAAGCATCTGCTATTCTAAAGGCACAAGACAGCCTAAATCAAGAGAATATTAAGGTTGAATACCTATGAACTAGGCTCAAAGCACAGACTGAAACCCAGGTACTTTTAAGAAAAGGCTCTTTTCTCTCTTACATCAATAAAGCTGAGGTAGCTATAAAAACAATGCACAGTTTGATGCTCCAGATTGCTGAATTACAGATCAGTTAAATTTGTATCCATATTGGGACGATTATGTGAAAGTTGAAGCACTGGCTGGAAAGAGAGCAGGGTGGGGGGAGAATGAATTGGAGTGGAGGTTTACATACAGGAAGACGCTGAGGGATGGGAACATCCTGAATCCCTAATCCTCACGTAGGCCCTCTTGTGAGCAGTTTGAATGAGAGTGTTCCTCTCTTGCTTAAGGAGGCAGTAAAATCCCCCTGACTGAGGGAATTAGCTTGCAAGAGTAAATGAATTCCCACCTGCCTCATCCTTCCACATATACACTCCGCTCTCCTACCATCAGATCACGGCATGCTCTGTGGGGTTGACTACAAACACATCAAAAGAATTATAAGAGTTTGGTTAAATGGACAAAAATATAGGAAATTAGTAAAGGAACAGATTCTGAGCATGCTGATCAAGAAAGGAGAAGCAATTTTAGATTTCGCTGATGTTGTTGATATCGGTACATTACCAGAGATTCTGAGTTCAAAGAGCTAGCTTCGGTAGCTGGGAGTGGTTCTAAATTTTCATCTAGTTGGATGATTAGAAATTGGACTCATGGTGGTCTATGCTAAAGGAAGCTGAGATGCCATGAATTTGGGGGATAATGTAGAAGGAGAAAATAAAACACTTCAGGACACAGGAATCATGGAAATTATTGTCACCCATGACCTCTTACCCATTCTCCACCCATGAACCCTAAAAGGACCCAGAAGACACTTCTTTTTCCAAGGCCTTGAAAAATACATTACTGAGTAGAACACTCACATCTTTGAAATATATTTTATAGGCCAGGAAGATACTGAAATCAGTTTGCCCACTTCAATTTCAAGAAGAATGGAAGAGACTAAGCAGTGACATTTAACCACTAGTGAGTGGTAAAGTAGGCATCATTACATAAACAGGCAGCAAGGCCAGAGTGGTAATTAAAATAGCTTGAATCTTTTACAGTAGCTAATTGGTCACAGTCTTTAGGATTAGAATAAATAGTTTATCTCATTTCATGGAGAAAGAAGTGTTTTCATTTGTAAAAGGACTACATTAGGATAGGTGAGAATAATTTTTTTATATATACAACTATGGGGAAAAGGTATACGCATAGATGTTGGATAGTCAAAGTGGCAGACTACAAGAGATGCTCTTTTTGCTGAATTGTTCCTATTTGGGGAAATGTCCCAAGACAGGGGAAGATTCTACCTTCCTCTCCCTATCTCTCTGAAGACAATATGTGAGCATATACCCTCAACATAGCCAATCAATTGGTCACAGATTTCTGACCCTTGGGGAATGAGGCAAAGGTCAGTGAGCGATCATTTTCAGCACAGCCCGTGGTACAGCTACAAGCATCCGGGGTGAAAGCCTGGCCTTGTGGTGTCTAGGGAGGACAGTGTCAGCAGAGACACATGGGGCCAACTACAAGGTGAAACCTTGGCTGTCCTTGCTGCCCCCGGTTCCTGTCTACATCTGGTTACTCAGCTTGCCTAACAATTCTTGTAGTTTCTCAACATCCTTCTAATAAAGTCCTCCTATGACTGAAGATGATTTCTGTGACCTGCATTTAAGAACATAGACCAGTGCAGAGGCCTTTATCCACTTTAGGATAATTATGCTATCAGGACAGAAAACAACATACTCCCTGTATATATGCACTAGTCCCTGTAGCAGATGAAATTAAATAAACTGTAATGAGGGACTTATGCTCAAAGCCCAAATCTTTACTTCTCCCACTAATAAGTTAGACGGAATCAAATGAAACTATAGATATTAGACTATTTTTTACCAAAACAAAACAAAACAAAATCCATGCTGCTTACCCTGGTATTTCTAGGTTGTATTAAAGGCATAGTAATATTTATTTCTCCCTACTTGGTTGTTCTTAGCTAACTTTAAAAAGCAATCTTCAAAATTCTTAATTTTTTAAATGTTTAGGCTTTATTTTTTATTTATTTTTGCTAATGAACAAAATGTATTATTTATTTATTTTTATTATGTTCAGTTAGCCACTGTATAGTACATCATTAGTTTCTGATGTGGTGTTCAATGATTCATTAGTTGCGTATAATACCCAGTGCTCATCACACACGTGCCCTCCTTAGTACCCATCACAATGTTACCCCATCTTCCCACCCCCTTCCCCTCTGAAACCCTCCGTTTGTTTCCTGGGGTCCATAGTCTTTCCTGGTTCATCTCCCTCTCTGATTTCTCCCCCTTCAGATTTCCTTCCCTTCCCCTATGGCCTTCTGTGCTATTGCTTATGTTCCACATATGAGTTTAGGCTTTAAATACTACTAACCAAATCACAAAATCTTTTTATAGAGTACTGATTAAGCCTTACAGAGGGTTAACCCCCCTCAAAGCTTGTAAATAATGGAAAAGTCTGGGGAAAATTAGGTATCTTTAGTAAGAATGAATTAGAATTGCAGAGATTTGTAACCAGAAGGACCAACTGATTTGACTCACACACACTCCTAATTTGCATCCTATTTGTCTAATGTGATTTCATATTATTTGTTAAAGTTATTAAGGAAAGCATATAACATTTTTGGTAAGTGGTTCTAGTTACCAAAACCTAGAAACCAGTTTTGGGGGGTATTTTTTTTTTCCCGTGTGTTTTACCTATATCATACCTGCTACATTTCCTTTACATTTATGGAGTATTAAATGTAGCTCCTTCCCAGCCATCATGCACTGTTGGTGGGAATGTAAATTGGTGCAGTCACTGTGGAAAACCGTGTGGAGGTTCCTCAAAAAATGAAGAATAGAACTACCATATAATCCAGCTATTCCACTTTTGGGTATTTACCCAAAGAATACACAAACATTCATTTGAAAAGATGTATGCACCCCTATGTTTACTGCAGCATTGTTTACAACAGCCAAGATATGGAAGCAACTCAAGTGTCCATCAATAGATGAACGGATAAAGAAGATGTGGCACACACAGACACACACACAAATACACACACGGACACACACAATGGGATATTATTCAGCCAAAAAGAAGGGGGGATGAGATTTTGCCATTTGCGACAACATGGATGGACCCAGAGGATATTATACTCAGTGAAATAAATAAGACAGAGAAAGACAAATGCCATACAATTTCACTTATATGTGGAATTTAAAAACCAAAACAAACAAGCAAAAAGCAGAATCAGACCTACAAATACAGAGAACTGGCACTTGCCAGGGAGAAGGGGGCTGGGAGATGGGCAAAATGGGTGAAGGGGAGTGGGAGATACAGGCTTCCAGCGATGGCATGACTAGAAGGCACGGCACAGGGAATATAATGAACGGTACTGTAAGAGTGGTGTGTGGTGACAGATGGAAGCTGTACTTGTGGTGAGCACAGCACAACACAGAAACTTATGGAATCACCATGTTGTACACATGAAACGACCGTGACATTGTGTGCCAACCACACTCAAATAAAAAAAATAAATGAATATAAAAAAAGGCAGTTCCTCCTCAAACCATGTATATTACCTCTTCATATACTGAAGGCAATTACAAATTCAGCCCTCAGCATTTCTCTTCATACTCAACCATCCTAATTCCTTTAGTATTTCCCCAAAGAGTCTGTTTTCTAGTCCTCTATTCTCTAAACCTAATGCCTATTTGCCAAATCTTCCAAACTGCAGAACTTAGTATATCCTGAAAGCAGATCAATGTGAAAGAAGACACCAGTTTTGGGGGTAGGTGGAGATGTGTCCCTGGAGAAGAGGCTCAAACAGGAATCAATGATATGGAGTATGGAGTGGAAGTAGTCGAATACTTACCCAAACATTCTTAATACAAGTGCAAGGCTAGAAGAAATACACTGTGGAAAATGAGATAAAATGGGTTTGCTTTGTGTTTCTTCGGTTTTTTTTTTTTTTACCTATCACCAAAGTCCTCTAAGAGGGTCCAGTAACAAATTATTAGATTTGCTCTAAAACAACAGTTCTTAAATTGCCTCAATACTTGCTAAAATGTTATTAAACCGATGAGGGGTTTTTACCTGAATGGCACTTCTTCCTGTGGAACATCCACATAGTAACGGATAAAAAATCTCTCAGAATCTTCTCGCTCACCATCGGTAACAACACTGCCATTAAGTTTGGAAACTGATGGCAATCTGTAAGTAAAAGACAAAATAAAGGCATTTTAAGACAGTGAGAATATTTAGCTTTAGAAATAAAATCATTGGTTTGAGGCCCCGTCTTACTCTCTTGAGAGGACACGTTTGATGTAACTCTGCTCATGTACAACTACTTACATGAACTAAAGTGGTATAGAACAAAAGGACCAAAAATATCTAAAGTTTCATTTTTACATGGGACACGGACCTTTTATAATTATACCTTACCTTTCAAAATAAGATTCTAGCCAGCACTGTCCAACTTAAATATATAATACAAGCCACATATATAATTTTAAATTCTCTAATAGCCATATTTAAAAAAATAAAAATAAAACAGGTGAGATAGTTTTATTAATATATTTTATTTAATCCAATAGATCGAGGATTTAATCATTTCAACCTGCAATCAATACTAAAAAATAACTAAGAGGATATTTTACATTCTTTTTTCATATAAAGTATTCGAAGGCCAGTATATATTTTACACTTAGAGCACCTTTCAGTTCAGAATAACCATAATTCAAGTGCTCAAAAGTCACACAGGGCTAACAGCACCATAGTGGACAGCGCAGGTCTCCAAGTAGTCAGGACAAATGGGTTCTATTGTTCAGCAATTAATTTATTATCTTTACAAAAGAATTATGTAAAGAAAATAAAGCATAAGGTCTACTACAAGCCTTATTCTTTTTAGAAGAAAAGTATGCTGAAATGTATTTCTTCAGTGACATATTAGCATGTATGTCCACAACCGGAAAGCACTAAGGATCTGCTAGGTGTTAGCTGGGCAGGAAGATCAACACCCTGTTTGAAGAACCACTCTTCTTTAGGGAACTGTAAAGCCCCTTTCAAAACTACTATGCATAGTACACAAAGAAAACGAATGAAAGCTCCATGGCCCTTTACATCTTAGCCATAATCTTATCGTTGCTGAAGGCTCAAACCTAAATCAACACTCATTTCAATGGTCTTGGGAGGCAGAGTCAGTGACACAAAAGGCTGGGGAGTCAGAGGAAGAATATAACGATGCGGTGGTCATGTTTGAGTCAATCTGTATTCAAGACGAAAACACAGATGCTGCTCTCTTAAGTTTCACACTAATGAAACAGCCCACTTTTTACATAAAATTTATACTTTACATTACCACTATGTTAACAGAGAAAATAAAGACAACTAAAATAGAACTCATTCTCTATTACACCTAATTTTTCTTCATAATCCAAAATAGGACTTCAAATATTGTAAATATTAAAAAGTATAAAAACAGAATAGATTTGTGAGGGAATGTTTCAGTGGTCTTGGCAAGCCAATTACCTTTTACATCTTTCTTACCATATTGTGTTTCTTTTCTTCTAGGATTTGAAGCTACAGAAGCAGCTCCTTCAAGCACTGTCTGTTCAAGAGACAGATAAACTTACAGTGCACTCCCCCCAATAGTGCATTGTCCCTCTAATGAAACAAGGCCCAAGAGAAGAAAGGAGAGTAATCAGGACAACAGACCTGGCTATTACCAATTTCCTCCGCTCCTCGGTGGTATATGGCTGCAGAAGAGGAATTCCTAACAATCTCACTTCTTCAAGTTTGGGAAATGAATTTAGTTTGTCAATGTCTTCCCAGGACTGCAAACCTAATTTGAGAAATATATTGTTTAAGTAAATCCATAAAAGCACACCAATAAGAAGATGAACATAAAAAAAAATTACTTCAATTAATTTCTGAAATGTTAAAGTCCTTATAATCTAGTTAGAGATCCTGAAAATTTTCTTCATCCAAGGAAAGAACAGAATACAGCTAAACACCATAAAAACTTCCCCATAGCCTCCCGTATCCCTGTGATCCCAGTGGTCAAGGAGATAGAACTTTACTTCCAGCATCCCACGAATGTACTGATTCTCCCCCCACAGGATTTGTAAAGAGGGTCTCTGGTGTTTTCAATAAGACATATGCCGTGATTACATAAAAAAGGTGATGTGGTCAACTCTTTCATCAAAGACAGACTCACAGAACAGAACTACTGATCAGAGTTGATACTGTCAGACTCAAATTTTTACCTAACAAATTCTAAAATGGGGCAAGTTCAGTAGAACCAAAAACTAAGTATTATCTTTCTTACAAACTGTCCTCATTTTGGGGACAGGGAAAACAGATTTTAAAAGTAAAACAAATAAAAACAAAAACAGAGAACCTGAACCATTGGGTAAGAAGAACATGCAACAAATTAAAACTGTTTCATGCTAAAATAAAATATTCTTCTTATAGCTGTGAGCAAATATATCATCCAAGTCGATACTTGGCACTGCCAGGAAAAGTATGCCTATAATAACGAAGCTGGTCAATTTTATAATACGTTAAATCTATTTAGGAGAAAGCAGTCCCTTCCTATTTCTATCCACCTGCAGCAAGGGCAAAAGCAGAGGGGCAATATACGAGGGCTCTGGTGCATAACTATCCCAAGTCACAACTGTTCTCTTCCCCTCAGAATGGTATTTCCATCTAGGAGGAAGAACAGAGTTAGCTCAAGGGGTGTTGAGTTGTGCAATCACCAGCTTCCTTATGCAAAATAATGGTTTTTAAAACCTAATTCCTACTCTTATGACTTCTATGGCAAATTAAACTATGTTTTTTCAATTGTAGATTAGAGTTATTTTTAGTTATGAAGTTATTTTAAGAAATAGGCTGAAAGACAATGTCAAGAGAATGAGAAGAAAAGCCACAAACTGGAAGAATATATTTGCTAAACATATATCTGATAAAGGATCGTTATCCAAAATATGCAAAGAACTCTTAAAACTCAACAATAAGAAAAAAAAAACCCAAATAAAAAAACGAGCAAAAGACCTGAACTGACACCTCACCAAAGAAGATATACAAATGGGACGTAAGCATATGAAAAGATGCTCAGTGTCATATATGTCATTAGAAAATGCAAATTAAACAAGGTTCCACTACACACCTATTAGAATGGCCAAAATCCAGAACACTCACAGCACCAAATGCCGATGAAGGCGTGGAGCAAGAGAAACTCTCATTTATTGCTGGTGGGAATGCAAAATGGTGCAGCCACTTTGGAAGACATTTGGCAGTATCTTATAAGACTAAACATATTCTTACCATATGATCTAGCAATTGCACTCCTCGGCATTTACCCAAGTGAACTGAAAACTTATGTTCACACAAAACCCTGCACACGGAGGTTTACAGCAGCTTTTTTAATAATGCCAAAACTTTGAAGCAACCGAGATGTCCTTCAGTTTGTGAGTGGATAAACAAACTGTGGTGCATCCAGACAATGGGACATTACTCAGTGCTAAAAAGAAATGAGCTATCAAGCCATGAAAAGATATGGAGGAAACTTAAATGCATATTCTTAAGTGAAAGAAGCTGATCTGAAAAGGCTACATGCTGTATGATTCCAGCTATCTGACATTTTGGAAAAGGTGAAACTGTGGAGCCAGGAAAAAGATCAGTGGTTGCCAGCGATTGGGGGGTATGGGGAGATGAACAGGCAGAACACAGAAGGTTGTTAGGGCAGTGAAACTACTATGAATGATACTATAAAGGTGGAGACATGTCATTATACGTTTGTCCAAACCCACAGAATGTACAACACCAAGAGTGAACCCCCATGTAAACCGTGGACTTTGGGTGATGTGACAACGTAGGTTCGATTACAAGAGACGTATCACTTTGGTGCTGGCACGATGACAGTGGGGCGGCTGTGCATGTGAGAGCAGGGAGGACGTGGGAATGCTGTACTTCCTGACCAGTTCTGCTGTGAATTTAAAACTGTTCTAAAATATGAAGTTTATTAATTTAAAAAAATAGGCTAAAAATATGCATTCCCGTGAGACACAGAACCGGATGGCAGCAAACTGGCAATCGATCATCCATAAATACTAGAAAAGAAAAGTAAGCATTTATAAGGCATAGTAGGGTGAAATTCCTTAACCTAAATCCAGACAAAATAGTCTAGTGTGTAGTTCTTCGTACTCCTCCCACTCTGCATTTTACTGTCCAATTCATCAATTTCATCTCACTCCTTTCATAGCAGGACCTCTTCAATAGATAAAATATAAATAGCTAATAGGATGCTCTGCCACTTGATATTTATCAGAGCATTTATGAAAACAAATGCCTTAAATTTAGCTAATCAATAGGTATCTGCATATCACTCGTGAAAATGCATCCCGTAAGAAGGCAGAGCCACGACTACAAGAAATAGGCTTTCATTTATTTCATGCATAAGCTCAGATCGATTTGCACGTAGAACGAGAACAAGCCTGGACCTCACCTGACTTGTGGAGGCTGATGGATCGCAGATTAGGGAACAACCTGGCCAGTGAATCATCAGGCTCCTCAATAGCATTCAAATGATTGTTAGCCAGGACGAGAGTATCCAGTGAAGGAAACATAACTCCTAACTTTCGGATTTCAGTCCAGTCTTGGAGGTTATTGTCTGTTATATGTAGTAGCTTAAGAGAATGACAGCAAATAGAAGGACAAGACACTGTTTCATAGTCATTAAGGCACAGGAAGAGCTCCTCCAAACTGCAGAGAAAAAAGGAAATATTTCATTGTTTAAAGCAGTTAAGTTTCTACTTTGCAGCTACTTTCATTTGTTCAGTAAGTGCCTACTATGTGGGAGACTCCGGTAGGGATTGTGGAGAAAATATAAAGATGTCTTCCTAAAGCTTAAATACGGCTGGGAAGACAAAACCTAAAACACATAAAACAGCAGAGAATGATATAACCCAGGACTAAATTAATTTTGTGCTTAAATAACTAAGTGCTAAATAAAGCTTTACTAACTCCAAGTACAATAGCAGTTCATACAGGAATGGAACTGAAATTGCAGTTAGAATACTCCGGAAAGAATACATGGCCTGGAAGGAAGGGTAGACTTGCATAAGTTGCAAGGACATAAAGGAAAATCCCCTGAACAGCATGAACAAAATGTTTAGAAACAGAAATAATAACTATCATTTACTGAATTCCTACCCTGAGGCAGGCCCTGCTCCAAGTGCTTCATAGACTGTCCTGCTTTTTCTGCAAGGTAGATACAGTTATGTCCATTTTACAGACAAGGAAACAGAGCTTACTGAGTGAGGCTAATTACCTTATCAGAGGTCATATGGCAGTAAGTGGAACTGGGACTTAAAAGCTCATGCTACGCCATGCTAGATGCTGCATGTGGTGAGGAAACCAATCTCATTAGAGGGATAGTGAGAAACTTGGATGGAATAAATGGGGAGAGGCCTTGATCATTTCTGTAGTTAGACAAAGAAACTATAGTTTCATATATTTCTTTAAACTACTTCCTTTGAACACTTACGTGCATACTCTAAGCTAGATACAAACAAATCTAAGAAAGTATTTCTAAACTGACAAACAAAAACATAATTTCTTGTTTAAATTATTGAAAAGAGTTCCATTTTCCCATCAGGTCAGCGAGGCACTTAATCATCTGAGTGTTAATATATTTTATAGATACCATGATTTTTTCCTCCCAAAGAAAAGCACTGAGGCAAAATTCTCAAATCAGGTAACCAGAAGATTAAAATGGAGAAAGGGTAGGTTGATGTTGAAATGATAAGGGCTTCTCAGGGATATTTTCTAGCCAAAGGATGACAGATCCTATGTCTTGGTGCTACTCAACACTGAACAAGTCTTGCAATGAAAACGCTACTAAATGACCTTCACACCCTCGTTCTAATTACTTCGTTCTTCTGACCTCACTCTCTGTCCATTCTGCTGTTCTAGTGTTTCTGAGATGGGAGATCAGCAGTAATTCTATGTACTAACAAAGATGGCGACATTGCCCCCTCTCCATCATGCCTCTGGGCTTACTCTGGTAACTCCTGCAGTATCGTGTGGACTGTCTCCCAAGAAGCTTTGCTGTTGTTGAGGACAAGTTTGCGAACCCCAGAGAAGGACCCAGCACATGTTCTTTCTAAAACCGACAAATTCAGAGGGTTGGAACTCAGGTTTAGAAACTCCAACTGGGGAACATTTGACACAATTTTACTGACCTAGGGAGAAAAAAAGAAATGCATATCAGGCAGTAATCAGAGTTTTTAAATAGCAATCATGCTCACAAAGCTTAAGCGAGTGGGTCTCTAGGAAAGGGGCCATTCATATTAGGGAGTCCTGTGTTAGTGATGGTACCTACAGAGGGGCAAAAGTAATTTCAACAAATCTTGGCAAATAATTTAATCTTTCTATGAAATAGTGACATAATTGAAAATTAATGGTACAAAAGAAAGACGTTCCATGTTGCCTTGGGCAAGGTTTTTGATTTTGTTCTATATGATATTCTCTTTGATAAATGGAGAAAAAACAGTTCAGAGGACATTTTAGACTGCAGGTTTCTAAAGAGCTGAGACTGGGTCATGTAATTCTCTTTGAATTTCTCCTTCCTTCTGTCCTCAGTACAACATTAAGGCTAATTAAAGAAAGGTTTACTGAAGAACACATGGTAACAGCTCAAGTGTTCAAAACTGACTACATAGCCACGATCACTTAGAAACAGTTTCAGCTTGGTTAAAAGATGACCACACTTCAAAATATATATACTCAAAAACCAAAAAGCATCTGTAACTACATCAGAAAAGAGAAAACATGATCATCAATTTAACGATTTAGCTAGCACCTTCGTAGGCAAGATTTTTTTAAAAAAAGGAAGTCAGCATTACTGACCTTAACTATTTGCTCTGTATAGTACTAGCCTCTTTGATACAGATTATTTCACTCAGTTCTCAAAACAACTTGTAAGATAACTATTTTCATGTTAAATAATGAAGAAACTGACGCTCGGAAATGTTAAATAATTTGACTAAGGTCTCAGCGACACAAAAACCAAATCTAGGATTTAAAAATCAGAGCCACTACATCAAAAACTAATAACATAATAAAAAATAAATAAAAATCAGACCATTGTTCTTCCAGCATACCACCACCAGTAAATTATAAATATACCCCGAAAAAAAAAAAAAGAACGAGCTTAAACAAGTAGGAAGTAAATGTTAGAAGCCCAGTAAATGGATTAAGCATCAATGTGGTAACTAAACTTTATGAGAAAAGAAGTACAACAGAATAGTTAGGATTGGTTTCACAGTCAAAAAACCTGGGTTCAAACCAGGTTCCAACACTTCCTAGCTGTGTGGTCTGATGGGTTATTTCACCTTCCCAGGTCTCAGTGTTCTCATTTGTAATACAGAGAAAACAGGACCCATCTGTTTCCCAGGACTGTGGATTGGATTAAATGAGATACACGTGTAAAGCACTTAACACAGTGATTGGTACACCTTTTAGAAATTTATTTCCTTACCTATTCCCTAATAGGATATAAACTCTATGAAAGCAGGGATAGTACTTACCTAGTTCACTACTGCATAGTAGGCGCTTAATGTTTGCTGAATAAATTAATGGCACAAAATCATTCAGTAAATGTAACTAACAAAGTAAGTATAGTATGAACCAACATGTCAACCCTAGTTATATGTTATATCGTATTTATTTTTATTTTAATATGTCCTATTTAAAATCATTGGTATGGGGCGCCTGGGTGGCTCAGTCTGTTGAGTAGCTGCCTTTGGCCTGGGTCATGATCTCGGGGTCCTGGGATTGAGTCCCACATCAGGCTCTCTGCTCAGCAGGAAGTTGGCTTCTCCCTCTCACTCTCTCTCTCTCTCAAATAAATAAATAAAATCTTTTAAAAAATAAAATAAAATCCTTGGTATAATTTCAAAAATACACGAATTCCCAGGTTCTACCATAAACTACTAAATCAGGAGCTTCAAAGATTAGCTAAGCTTCATGGTTGGGACCTGGATTCGGTTTCTTGTCGGAGCTCCATAGGTTATGCCAAAAAGGCAGCCAGCGTTGAGAACTACGGGTGGAAAGAAAAAGTAATGTGCACTTCACCTCAGGTTTGTGTGGACCACACAGGTCAGGAGCTCTAAAATCACTGCGAAGTGGACTAATTCCAAGAAGGTTCAGAGTAGGTCAGAGGGGCCGGTCCTCGTACTAGTTCAGCTATGCCACATACTAACCTTGTGAAGTGGGACCATTTTTATTTTCATTTTGCAAATGAAGAAATGAGCTATTTTTTTAGAGAAAAACACGTTAGGCTTCAGTTTAAAATGGAAGTAATTTATACCAGTCTGCGCATATTCTCTTGCCTGATCCCTGTAGTGATCAAATGGTACCAAGCATTTGTGTGATGTACGGCCAGCGTTTGGAGTGGAGTCTGTGGCTACAACACAGCTAACTGGTCCACACACTGATCAGTCCTCTACTGCCTAAATACCAGTGCTGTGAAGGGCTCCCACACAGGGATGACGGCCGCCTGGCTTCAACTCTTTTAAGGGCAAAAGAAGATGGAGAGGAATTGCACTCCAAGTACAGCATGAAGAATAACCAATTATCATATAACCCCAGTTAAATAAAAACAAAACATAAACCTCTTGCTAACCACCGTTCCTCGTATTTTATTTTTATAATAAAAAGAAAAAATATCCCCAAATGGATAATTTAAAGGTTTTTGAAGGAATTCTCCCAGAAATTATGTGATAAAATCTTCATATTTTGCATCTATGCTGCTGTCCCGTGATAATAAACATTTAGAATAATGACTCATTAGCTTTGGAATAGTCTAAAAAATTGCAACTGGACTACAGTATAATAGTTCAAACAGGAAAAAATAATGTATTTTAGAAATAAATAAATAAATACATTCTTTAAGAGGCAAAAGTTAAAAAGGATTTGGGGGTAACCTTAAATTAACGATAAGATTTTAGAAAGTATATTAATTACACAGGGAAATTTACTAAAAAAAATGTCCTAACAGGAAAGTCTGCCAAACAAACATTCAAGAAGTCTCTGGGACAGTACACGGACTTACCTTTCTTAAATTCTAAAAATCAATAAGAAAAAGACCCGTCTAGCTACAGGGATACGGTTGACCCTTAAACAATGCAGAGGTTAGGGGGCACCAACACCCTACAAAGCTGAAAATCATCAGGTAAATTTTGACTCCTCCAAAACTTAATTACTAACAGCATACTGTGGACAGGAAGCCTTACAGATAACATAAACAGTTGATTAACAGTTTGTATTTTGCATGTATTATAGACTGTATTCTTACAATAAAGTGAGCTAGAGAAAAATTTTTGTTTTGCTTTTGTTTTGTTTTAGTAACGTGTTTTATTTTGTTTTCATATAGAGAAATATAAAGAAAACTAAAAAACACTATAAATTCAACAGCCCCCCACTATCCTCAGTGATGTCAAAACAAAACAATAACAAAATGTTCACAGTTATGATATTTGAACAGAACAAATGAAATTTTTGTGATTCTTCCCAGAAAAAAAATGTATGCATATTCCAACATATACACTTACATCTCTAGATATTTTAGAATTTTACACAAAAGAGACCCTCTTGGGGCACCTGGGTGGCTCAGTCGGTTAAGTGTACGACTCTTGATTTCAGCTCAGGTCATGATCTCAGGGTTGTGGAATTGAGCTGTGCTGGGCTCTGTGCTGGGCGTGGAGCCTACTTGGTACTCTGTCTCTCCCTCTGCCCCTCCTTGCCCTCTCTCTCTTTTTCCCCATCTCAAAAAAAAAAAAAAAAAGAGAGCAAGCCTCTTTTACACCAAACCTTTTTTTTTATGTTTCAAGTTTTAATTTAAATTTGAATTAGTTAATAGATAGTGTAATATTGGTTTCAGGAGTAGAATTTAGTGATTCATCACTTACATATAACACCCAATGCTCATCACAAGTGCCCTCCTTAATTCCCATCACCCATTTAGCCCCTCCCCCACCCACCTAGAGAAAATATTATTAAGAACACCATAAGGAAGAGGAAATTTATTTACAGTACTGTCCTGTAAGAAGTCTGCATGCAAACAAACCCATGCAGTTCAAACCTGTGTTGTTCATGTGCAAAAACATGGAGATGAACTTACATGACCTTCTAGGTCTCCACAATTCTATGATTTAATTGAGGACCCTCTAACTCTGGTTTCTAAAATTGAAGAAACTAAAGTTTTAAGAAAAATGGGGAAAGGGTTGTAAGATAACCATCTGTAACTTACACCCAAGCTATTCTCTGCCTCACCTGAGGGGCTAATTCCTCTCTCCTCTCAACTACTTGGTTTAATTTCTTTTATAAAATGGTTTTGATAAGGAAGGGAGGAAAAAGGAGATGCCCTGAGAAAGGTGAGACGAAAATTACTTAGCTAAAATTCAAGAGCTAAAAAATGCATCTTTTTTCACACGTGGATGCCCAATTTTAGAAGGATGGAGACAGATCTTTGCCTCCCTCCACAGTATTAACACCTCTCAGTGGTATTTATCTTTATCTCTGGATATCCAGCAGCCAGTAGTTTAAACTACAAAAGAGGTTACTTATAACATTAGTGACCACTCAAAAGACTCAAAGAACAAACTATATTATTTTTGTCCCACATCGCTCTCTCAAATACAGGCCAAAATAAACTTACTTAATGGCCAGGGACAAATTATCTTTTTGGTAATCAGGTATACGGGTTGCAGTGGGGTTGAAATGTAATGCCTTAAAACTGTGACCTATGAGGCATTGGTAGCCTGGCAAAGAGTTTAATCAATCCTAAAAATCAATATGCTTCTGCTGTCAGTACTTCTCCCACCTCTCTGTGCTCTGATAGATATTCTAGAAGATTGGAATCAACTACAGTTAAAGCAAAGACAAAAAATAAAGGAATGATGAAAACAAAAATAAATTGGAAGATAGAAGCCTGAAGGGTAGAGCAGCGAAGACTTATTTGAAAACTGCCTGGAAACAGACTATAGAGCACATGTAAGAAGATACAAACTGAGCACAATGGAACATAGGGACCTCTGTCCATATATGTCCATGTGGCCTGGAAAATATTTAGCGTAGACCTTTGTCTAAGCAGAGAATAGGCTGAACTGCCTAGTGTTAACTTTGTGTTCTGATCCATATTGACATAGATTGTTCTTCGGAGGCAGCAGCTATAACACTGAAACTGTCGGCAGTTGGCAAAAGCCTAGCTTATGTACATGGTCAGAGCACAAAGCACAAAACCTTTCTGAAATTTTACACTCCCAAAGAAACACATTTAAGGGAATCAGCCTACGAACATAGGTGAAAAGATGCAGAGGAAGATGTGGTCTGACTTGTCGCCCATGCAGGTTAAAAACTCTCACCAGACGTTCAGCAGCAGACTACTGTGGGAATCAGGCAGGAGGATGAACAAGGCAGTTCTTTTGGCATCTGTGCAGTGTGGACGGAGCACGCACGTCACTTAAGCATCTCAAAGGACCAAGAAGGCACGGATTGTAATTTGTGGCACAGTGAACTAGACCCATTGTTTAGATAAATGAATTAATAAATAAACACATGTACAGAGACTATTTCTTGGAAGAGCCCAGTAAATCTGCATATATTAACAAGTCACTTAAAAATCAAACAACATGCATCTCAAAGAATTTGGTAAACATCTCAATAAAAATAGGAAATATAACCAGAAGCACAGTTATCAGATTAAGCTAGACTATGAAATAGATAAATGTAAGAAAAGCTGAAGAAAACTAGGTTATAAAGAGATTTTTCTCAAACAAAAAAGCTGTCTTAGAATTTGTATAGCATTTAATATCTACAAAGCACCTCCATGATTAATTTTATCTGCAGCCCTGTCTTAGGGTTGAGCAAAGTGAAGCACTAAAGGATTAAGTGAGTTTCTTAAGATCATAGGAAAAGTTGAAGCAAGTCGTCTTGATCAATCCTTAAGATGCAATCATTTGTTCATTAATGCATTCAACAAACATTTGAGTACCTAGTATGACACTCTGGGTGCTGATGGTATAAAGACAAAAATCTCTACTTTGAATAAACTCACAGTCTAGTAGAAAAACTGTCAAGTAAGCAAGAGATTGCATCACACTGTGATAAGTGATAGCATTTATCACAGCATCGTGATATAGGCACTGGGATAATCTGCCTCTGCCTGAGCGAGAGCCAGGGAAAGTTTCATAGAGGAATAGTGACTTGGACCAAGTCTTGAAAGATACATAGGAGGAGATCAGGTAGACAAGGAAAAAGAGCAGTCGATTCAGAATGAATAAAAGCAAGGAAGCTTTTCATGTCAAGAGTTTATCATGAGCTGCAAGAAAAAGCATACAGCTAAAGATGGAGATAAAGCTCTAAAAGTAGGCAAGAGCCATATGGTGGAAGGCTACATTTAGAGAGTTCAGGCCTTAGTTTCTTGGCAGTGAAAAGCAACTACAGGACTTTAAGAAAGAGTGTCATAATCTTATTTCATTGATTAAAAGGAGTCTGGTCGCACTATAGAAGATAGCTTACGGGAAGCAGAATAAAACCAGAGTCAGGAAAATCCATCAGGAAGCTTTCTCAAGAAAGAAGATCCTAAATTAAGGCAGGGGAATGAATCAAGGAGAAAGAACTATTTTTCCCTGATTCATAAGCATAGCTTCCATGAGGTAATGTTATCATCAGGTAGGCAATGTTACATATAATAATAAGAAAGAATATTGTAATACTTTTATTTGTGTACCTGGTGTGCCTTACTCTGAGGTCAAAAGACATCAGTTATGTCAAAACAACTAGGAGACTTCATAAAATAAGGAAAAGTTCTAAAATATTTGGGTGAATTTCAGTACCAAAAATAAATATTTTTGTAATCTGAGTTTTGAGCTCAAGCAATTTTTATGTCAATTTAGAGCACTAAATGCTGAAGTGGTGGTACAGAATGAACACAGGATGTGCACACTAGTGAGACAGTAAAAAGCCCAATGTATTGTTAGCAGCCTAAATCTCTGTGGTCTTATTAACCTCTTGATACCTGGAAAAAAGCTCCCCAGTGCTTTCCATATTAATGAAAAACAAATTAGCAATAGCAATGTTAACTGAAAAAATCACCACAGAACAGCTGAAGCAGTCAGTTATTTATCTTGAGACACAGAAACGAGAATCTCAAGTGAGAACCAGAATTCAGCAGAAGTCGCCAAAATGCAGGAATATAAAAACTACCTCATGCCAGTCTTCGAGTTTGTTGTCAGAAAGATCTAGTTCCGACACATGAGCACAGAAGGCAGCAATTTCTTTTTCGTCTCCTGCACATGTTATTCCACAGCTGTTCAACACGAGCACACTTGGGAGGTTGAGGCGATCTGAATCATGGGGGAAACACAACACTTTTTAAATCAGCCTAATTCTTGTCTAACATATATTCAGCCCCCAGGAATCAAAATCAAATAGTTGGAAATTACACAAGGACCTGAGGAAAAAACAAGAGAATATGTTGGAGTCCAAGGGTACTGAATTCTAAGGGGAAACAGCCAAATATGGCCCAGAAGGAGATTAAAAATACTGGACCAGTACCACCAAAAAAGTCTTGGAGGCTTTACCTCTGGCAGGATGGTTGATCTCAACTACCAACAATACAACTATGATCCTTGCTGTCATCTCATCATCTGAACACTAGAACATGTGACTCATCTGGACTCCCACTGTCTTCTAATTGGCCTCAATTTTTTCTTTTTTTAAAATTAGTTCAAAAGTATCATTCTGGAGAGCTCTCTTTTTGTCTGATGTATATTTCCACCTATTGCTGCCCTTGAAAATCATCTCAAACCATTAGATGGTCTACTATGAAACCACTTCTGTTCCTCAAATTCCTATCATTGAAGAAATCTTCCTTGCTTAAGTGGATCCATTTAAAAATCTAGGTCTCTTTCTTGTCTATCAATCATTTCTATTTCATATCCACATAGAATGTGTCCCTTATGAAAATCAGACTTTTAAAAATACATAATTGTAGTGGGAGAAACTGTTTCAGAGTCTTAAACTATTTAATGAATTTGGTCAAACTGGCGTAAACTACTGCCTGATTCAAAAACACATGTGTCAATAACCACGTTTGTCCTCTTAGAAAGGACAGACATGAGAATTCAACCACTTTTTCCCTCTTTGGTATAAAATAAGGACTCAGGAAATATTTTATTCATGCAGGCCTCAAATTACATAATTTTTCAACTCAGTACTTTTCTCTATCAAATTTTTCAGAATGGGAATGGATCCTGAAAAAAAAAATGACCAAGTAAGAAATCTACCTCTTTCTGCCATTCCAGTTTATATGGAGTGGTAAGACCAGTTGTATCAAGGAACACAAGAACTAAAACACTGTTCCATCCTGATCTCCCATACTCACAAAGAACTACTTCTAAGAACTATTAAATACAAATGAGGCTAAGATGTAAGTGAGAGACACACCTTGCACATTTCTCCATGTTGTAGATCTCTCTCACACCATAACCTTTCTCCTAGAATGTCTAGATCTCCCCTCTGACCAAGTTCTATATTCTTAAAGGGTTAGTTTGAGTCTCATAGCTTTGAATCCTTTCCTGATCATACTAATTAACTCCTAAATTTTTGTGCCAATCATTTGGTTCAACATAAGCTGCCTTGTGTTATATGTCTGTAAATGTGAATATCTTGTAATCCAGTCAGGCTGTAAGGTTTTTGAGGACACAGACCAGTCTTGTACTGTCTTGCATCCTCTAAGTTCCTCGACAGAACACGTATTTGAAACCTTACCACTCAAATATTGTGTCCTGTGCAACTAAGATGCCTTCTGGCCAGTCAGGAGGAAAAGAAATCCTTTTGTGTTTCAAAAAATTTAAGTCATGACAAGGGAGACTATGCAATTCTAATTCCGAAATAAAGGAAATAATCTGCAAACAAGACAATATTCTGGTTTGAGGTCCTAAGTACTAAGTTCCAGTAAGTAAATGTTTTAAGTCACATCTTTCTTACCTTTCATAGGAGAGCCCTGAGGTGTGGCTGGGACATGGACTCCCATCCCAGGACCACGACGGTAAGGGAAATTTTCAGGACTATATTTTTCACATAATACTTGCATGAAACTCCTTCCACTAGGCTGATCCATCTTCCTTTCCTAAAATTCTAGAAGAAACCAAATCAAAGTTATTTATTTGCCATATAAGAAAATTTTATTGCTAACCCATTATTTATAAGACACTAGCCCAGGCCTTGCAGACATATAAGACATGGTCACTGTCCTCGGGAATTTACACTGTGGTGAGACCTTATGATTTAGGGGAGCTATATATGCAGAAAAATGACAGCAATGCAGTTCAGCATATAATAATTTTACAATACAGATTAACAGTGCCACAAGATGTAGATGAGGAGACAATCATTTCCAGTCAAGGGTAACAGGAAGACTTTTTGCTGGTATATAGGGTTTATGTGGTAAGTAAGAGGAAAAAGGACCAAAAAAAAAAAAAAAAAGTGCAGACTCAACATCAGACTAAAGAGTTTGTATGAATCCTTTGATATTTATCCCTCAAAATCCATTCTCCTCTTCTTCCATAGTAAAAGAATTTTTTTTTAAGTAGGCTCCACACCCAGCATGGAGCCCAATGCAGGGCTTGAACTCACAACCCTGAGATCAAGACCTGAGCTGAGATCAAGAGTTGGACATATAACTGACTGAGCCACCCAGGCACCTCAGTAAAAGAATTTTTAACTGTGTACATAGTACTTAGGAATGAGTATATGGCTAAGTTCTAGTTGATGGGATAGAAATAGTCTATGGCAGCTTCTGGGAATCATCCTTAAAAGACAGCCAGAGTGTACCTTTTGCCTCCTTCTTTGTCTCTGGGTCGATTCTTTTGCCTAGAAAACAAATGCTACTTGGCACTATGGGCCCAAGGAACACACCCTCAGGAAGGTGGAGCAAAGAGCTGAAAGGAATTTTTTTTAAAGATTTTATTTCTTTATTTGACAGAGAGAGACACAGCGAGAGAGGTAACACAAGCAGCGGGAGTGGGAGAGGGAGAAGCACGCTTCCTGCTGAGCAGGGAGCCCGAAGCAGGGCTCAATCCCAGGACCCTGGGATCATGACCTGAGCCGAAGGCAGATGCTTAACGACTGAGCCACCCAGGTGCCCTGAGCCAAAAGGAATTTAAGTCCCTGAGGACTTCATGGAACTGAGCTGCCACAGTGGTGCTGGACTGCATATCTCTGGAAATTTCAGTGAAAGATACATAACCCTCTGTTTTATTTAAGCCACTGTTCAATTTTTCAGTTACTTACAAATGGACCCAATCCTGACTAATACAGAATGTCATTTCTTTTGGTTTTGAGTTTGGGTAGAGCCTTCACTGTCTAACTTCAGCTACGGGTTCAACTCCAGCATCCTCTCAGTACTCACACATAGGTTAAAACAGGTAATATTAAAAACATGCTAATTTCTGACAGCCTGCTAACCCATTATCTTGAGGGGCTGGCCTATGATCTATATTAAATATAAATCAAAATACAGGCAATTTACTTCTGTAGTTTGAACTATCAGATGACAAGCTTTTTACTATAATAATCAGAAAAAGGAAGGAAAATAAAGAGTACTCTAAGAAGAAGGGATATCATGAAAAAAGGTATAACAATGTGAATATACGTGGTCTGACAAAAAACAGCATCAGGAGTAACTCAACAGGAACCGCAGAGGAGATCATGTGGCTACATTAAGAAGCTGAACTTTATTCCATAGAAAACAAGAAGAAATTAACACGTTTTAAAGAAGGGAATATAACAACCAAATTTTCTGGAAAACTCATTCTGACAATCAAATAGCTGTTGAATACGAAGGAATATATACTGAAAGTAGGGAGAAGAGCTAGAAGGATACTACAAAAATATAGGAGGTCTCAGGCAAGGAAAATAAAAACAAAAATAAACTATTGGATCTACATCAAAATAAAAAGCTTTTGCACAGCAAAGGAAACCATCAACAAAACAAAAAGGCAACCTACTAAATGTTTCCCATTTGCAAATGATATATCCAATAAGGGGTTAGTATCCAAAATATATAAAGAACTTATACAACTCCACACTAAAAAAAAAAAAAAAAAACAAATGATATGATTAAAAAATGGGCAGAGGATCTCAATAGACACTTTTCCAAAGAAGACTACAGGTGGCCAACAGGCCCATGAAAAGATGCTCAGTATCACTAATCATCAGGGATGATCAAAACCACAATAAGACACCACCTCACATCAGTCAGAATGGCTACTATCAAAAACACAACAAATAAGTGTTGGGAGAGGATGTGGAGTAAATGGAACCCTCATGCACTGTTGGTGGGAAGGTCAATTGGTTCAGCCACTGTGGAAAACTGTATGGTGGTTCCTCCAAAAATTAAAAATAGAGAAACCATATAATCCAGTATTTTCTCTACTGAATATTTACTCAAAGAAAATGAAAACAAATTGTAAATATCTATGCCCCGAACATGGGAGCAGCCAATTATATGAGGCAATTAATAACAAAAGCAAAGAAACACATTGACAACAATACAATAATAGTGGGGGACTTTAACACCCCCCTGACTGAAATGGACAGATCATCTAAGCAAAAGATCAACAAGGAAATAAAGACTTTAAATGACACACTGGATCAAATGGACTTCACAGACATATTCAGAACATTCCATCCCAAAGCAACGGAATACACATTCTTCTCTAGTGCCCATGGAACGTTCTCCAGAATTGATCACATCCTAGGTCACAAATCAGGTCTCAATCGGTACCAAAAAATTGGGATCATTCCCTGCATATTTTCAGACCACAATGCTTTGAAACTAGAACTCAACCACAAGAGGAAAGTCGGAAAGAACTCAAATACATGGAGGCTAAAGAGCATCCTACTAAAGAATGAATGGGTCAACCAAGAAATTAAAGAAGAATTAAAAAAATTCATGGAAACCAATGAAAATGAAAACACAACTGTTCAAAATCTTTGGGATACAGCAAAGGCAGTCCTGAGAGGAAAGTATATAGCAATACAAGCCTTTCTCAAGAAACAAGAAAGGTCTCAAATACACAACCTAACCCTACACCTAAAGGAGCTGGAGAAAGAACAGCAAAGAAAGCCTAAACCCAGCAGGAGAAGAGAAATCATAAAGATCAGAGCAGAAATCAATGAACTAGAAACCAAAAGAACAGTAGAACAGATCAACGAAACTAGGAGCTGGTTCTTTGAAAGAATTAACAAGATTGATAAACCCCTGGCCAGACTGATCAAAAAGAAAAGAGAAATGACCCAAATCAACAAAATCATGAATGAAAGAGGAGAGATCACAAGCAACACCAAAGAAATACAAACAATTATAAGAACATATTATGAGCAACTCTATGCCAGCAAATTAGATAACCTGGAAGAAATGGGTGCATTCCTAGAGATGTATCAACTACCAAAATTGAACCAGGAAGAAATAGAAAACCTGAACAGACCTATAACCACTAAGGAAATTGAAACAGTCATCAAAAATCTCCCAAGAAACAAAAGCCCAGGGCCAGATGGCTTCCCAGGGGAATTCTATCAGACATTTCAAGAAGAATTAATACCTATTCTCCTGAAACTGTTCCAAAAAATAGAAATGGAAGGGAAACTTCCAAACTCATTTTATGAGGCCAGCATTACCTTGATCCCAAAACCAGACAAAGACCCCATCAAAAAAGAGAATTACAGACCAATATCCTTGATGAACATGGATGCAAAAATTCTCACCAAAATACTAGCCAATAGGATCCAACAGTACATTAAAAGGATTATTCACCACGACCAAGTGGGATTTATTCCTGGGCTGCAAGGCTGGTTCAACATCCGCAAATCAATCAACGTGATACAATACATTAACAAAAGAAAGAACAAGAATCATACGATCCTCTCAATAGATGCAGAAAAAGCATTTGACAAAGTACAACATCCTTTCTTGATCAAAACTCTTCAGAGTATAGGGATAGAGGGTACATACCTCAATATCATAAAAGCCATCTACGAAAAACCTACAGCGAATATCATTCTCAATGGGGAAAGGCTGAGAGCTTTTCCCCTAAGGTCAGGAACGCGGCAGGGATGTCCACTCTCACCACTGCTATTCAACATAGTATTAGAAGTCCTAGCCACAGCAATCAGACAACAAAAAGAAATCAAAGGCATCCAAATCGGCAAAGAGGAAGTCAAACTCTCACTCTTTGCAGATGATATGATACTGTATGTGGAAAACCCAAAAGACTCCACCCCAAAACTGCTAGAACTCATACAGGAATTCAGTAAAGTAGCAGGATATAAAATCAATGCACAGAAATCAGTGGCATTCCTATACACCAACGACAAGACAGAAGAGAGACAAATCAAGGAGTCTATCCCATTTACAATTGCACCCAAAACCATTAGATACCTAGGAATAAATCTAACCAAAGAGGCAAAGGATCTGTACTCAGAAAACTATAAAATACTCAGGAAAGAAATTGAAGAAGACACAAAGAAATGGAAAAACGTTCCATGCTCATGGATTGGGAGAATCAACATTGTGAAGATGTCAATGCTACCTAGAGCAATCTACACATTCAATGCAATCCCCATCAAAATACCATCCACTTTTTTCAAAGAAATGGAACAAATAATCCTAAAATTTGTATGGAACCAGAAGAGACCCAGAATAGCCAGAGGAATACTGAAAAAGAAAAGCAAAGCTGGCGGCATCACAATTCCGGACTTCCAGCTCTATTACAAAGCTGTCATCATCAAGACAGTATGGTACTGGCACAAAAACAGACACATAGATCAATGGAACAGAATTGAGAGCCCAGAAATGGACCCTCAACTCTATGGTCAACTTATTTTTGACAAAGCAGGAAAGAATGTCCAATGGCAAAAAGACAGTCTCTTCAACAAATGGTGTTGGGAAAATTGGACAGCCACATGCAGAAGAATGAAACTGGACCATTTCCTTACACCACACACAAAAATAGACTCC
The DNA here is from genome assembly GCF_037043125.1 of Eumetopias jubatus. Lineage (NCBI taxonomy): Eukaryota > Metazoa > Chordata > Mammalia > Carnivora > Otariidae > Eumetopias > Eumetopias jubatus. The sequence goes on from NW_028274819.1 coordinate 96,797,466, forward strand.
AAATGGTTGAAAGACCTAAACGTGAGACAGGAGTCCATCCAAATCCTAAAGGAGAACACAGGTAGCAACCTTTTCGACCTTAGCCGCAGCAACTTCTTCCTAGAAACATCGCCAAAGGCACGGGAAGCCAGGGCAAAAATGAACTATTGGGATTTCATCAAGATAAAAAGCTTCTGCACAGCAAAAGAAACAGTCCACAAAACCAAAAGACAACCGACAGAATGGGAGAAAATATTTGCAAATGACATATCAGATAAAGGGCTAGTATCCAAAATCTATAAAGAACTTATCAAACTCAACACCCAAAGAACAAATAATCCAATCAAGAAATGGGCAGAAGACATGAACAGACATTTCTCCAAAGAAGACATCCAAATGGCCAACAGGCACATGAAAAAGTGCTCAACATCGCTCGGCATCAGGGAAATCCAAATCAAAACCTCAATGAGATACCACCTCACACCCGTCAGAATGGCTAAAATTAACAAGTCAGGGAACGACAGATGTTGGCGGGGATGTGGAGAAAGGGGAACCCTCCTACACTGTTGGTGGGAATGCAAGCTGGTGCAACCCCTCTGGAAAACAGTATGGAGGTTCCTCAAACAGTTGAAATTAGAGCTACCGTTCGATCCAGCAATTGCACTACTGGGTATTTACCACAAAGATACAAATGTAGGGACCCGAAGGGGTACGTGTACCCCAATGTTTATAGCAGCAATGTCCACCATAGCCAAACTGTGGAAAGAGCCAAGATGCCCATCGACAGATGAATGGATAAAGAAGATGTGGTATATATACACAATGGAATATTATGCAGCCATCAAAAGGAATGAGATCTTGCCATTTGCAACGACGTGGATGGAACTGGAGGGTGTTATGCTGAGTGAAATAAGTCAATCAGAGAAAGACATGTATCACATGACCTCACTGATATGAGGAATTCTTAATCTCAGGAAAGAAACTGAGTGTTACTGGAGTGGTTGGGGGTGGGAGGGATGGGGTGGCTGGGTGATAGACATTGGGGAGGGTATGTGCTACGGTGAGCGCTGTGAATTGTGCAAGACTGTTGAATCACAGATCTGTACTTCTGAAACAAATAATGCAACATATTTTAAGAAAAAAGAAAAAGAAGAAGATAACAGGAGAGGAAGAAAAGGGGAGTATGTCAGAGGGGGAGACGAACCATGAGAGATGATGGACTCTGAAAAACAAACTGAGGGTTCTAGAGGGGAGGGGGGTAGGGGGATGGGTTAGCCTGGTGATGGGCATTGAGGAGGGCACGTTCTGCATGGAGCACTGGGTGTTATGAACAAACAATGAATCATGGAACACTGCACCAAAAACTAATGATGTAATATATGGTGATTAACATAACAATAAAAAAATTAAAAAAAAAAGAAAAGAAAATGAAAACACTAATTTGAAAAGATATATGCACCCCTATGTTTATTGCAGCATTATTTACAATAGCCAAGATAAGTAAGCAACCTAAGTGTCCAGCAACAGATGAATGGATACAGAAGATGTGGTGTATATATACACACACATATATAATACACACATATAATGGAATATTACTCAGTCATAAAAAAGAATGAGATCTCGCCATTTGGGACAAAATGGATGGACCTAGAGGGCATTAAGCTAAGTGAAATAAGTCAGAGAGAGAAAAACAAACACCATGTGATTTCACTTATATATGGAATTCAAAAAACAAAACAAACAAAAAACGGACTTTTTTTTTTTAAAGATTTTTATTTATGTATTTATTTGGGAGGGGGAGGAGGGGCAGGAGAAGAAGGAGAGAATCTAAAGCAGACTCCCCACTGAGGACAGAGCCCGATGTGGGGCTTGATCTCATGACCTGAGCAGAAATCAAGAGTTGGATGCCCAGCAGACTGAGCCACCCAAGTGCCCCCAAAACCAGACTTTTAAATACAAAGAAAAACTGATGGTTGACAGATGGGAGACAGGTGGGGAGATAGGCAAAATAGATAAAAAGGTTTAAGAGATATAGACTTCCAGTTATAAAAAAGTCATGGAAATAAAATAAAAAGAACAGCATAAGGAATATAGTCAATAATATGGTAATAATGTTGTATGTATGTCGTGTGTATATAATATTGTAATAACGTTATATGTCCGTAATAACATTGCACGCTAACCACACTTATCATGGTGAGTATTGAGTGATGTACAGGATTGCTGTGCATTTGAAACTAATGTAACATTATATGTTAGTTACACTTCAATAAAAAATAAAGTGCAAGGGGGGCGGAGCAAGATGGCGGAGGAGTAGGAGACCTGGATTTCGTCTGGTCTCAGGAATTCAGCTGAATAGGGATCAAACCATTCTGAACACCTACGAACTGAACAGGAGATCGAAGAGAATAGCAACAACTCTCTGAACAGAAAAGTGACCACTTACTGGAAGGTAGGACGTGCGGAGAACTGAATCCGAGGCGATATTCAGGAGGATAGACGGCGGGGGAGGGGGCCTCCGGCGGCCGCTTCTGGCAAGTGCTAGAGCCGCGGAGCACAAAATCGGACCTTTTAGAAGTCGGCTCCGCTGAGGGACGTCGCTCCAGTGGCTAATCTGGGGGTGGAACCCTCGCGGGACAGTGTGGTCTCAGGACCCTCGGGGTCACAGAAAGACCAGGGGTGCCTGAGTGCGGCAGAGCTCCCAGGTATCGGAGCGGGGAAGCCGGCTGCAGAGACGGAGCCGAGGCACAGGCTCTCAGCTCGGGGTTGCCGTAAACCGTGATCCGCGGCCCAGTCGGGCCACTACTCCTCCAGCAGGGACCCAACAAGCAGCAGAGCTCAGGAGACTCCCCTTCCTCCCCTGGGAGGAGCGGCGCGGGACTGCACCGCAGGGATCTGCTGGGTTTGAAGACTCCACATGGGGTCGGGTGCCAGAGATAGAAATGCTCGGTCACAGGCCAGGTGAGCACGGAGTGCGGCCGGAGACCTGGGAGACGGGAGTGACTGCTTTTCTCTGGGGGCGGACTGAGGAGCGGGGCCCCGAGTTCTCGGCTCCTCCGGGCAGAGATTGGGAGGCCACCGTTTTCACTCTGGTCCTCCAAAGCTGTACTGAGAGCTTGCAGGGAACAAAAGCTCCTGGGAGCAAACCCAAGCAGATTGCTTACCCCAGACCGACAAGGGCGGGGCAATTCCGCCTCCGGCAAAGACATTTGGGAACCACGGCAAAAAGCCCCTCCCCCAGAAGATCAGCACGAACAGCCAGCAAGCCAAGACCAAGTTTACTGATCAAGAACGGGAGAACTCCAGCGCTAGGGGAATGCTGCACATAGAATTCATGGCTTTTTTACCATGATTCATTAGTTTTCCAAAGTTAATTTTTTTAACTGTTTTTTTTTGAATTTTTCTTTTTCCCTTTTTCAACCAACATCTTATCAATCCCTTTTTAAAAAAAAATTTTTATTTTTCATTTTTAGAGTTATATTTTAACCCTTCAGAGTAGTTACCCTTATTTTTGGCATATATATATAAGTTGTTCTCTCTTTAAAATTTTGAGATACAGTTTCTTCTAACAGATCAAAATATACCCTAAATGACTAGTGTATGGCTTTGTTCTAGTCGCCTACCTGATCACATTCTCTCCCTTTTTTTTTCCTTTATTAAATCTTCTTTCTTTTTTCAAACAACTTCTTATCTTCTCAATTCCTTTTATAAAATCTTTTATAATTTTCATCTTTACAGTCATCTTCCATCCCTTCATTGTATCAACCCTTATTTTGTACATATATGTCTTTCTTCCTTTAAAATTTTAGGAGGCACTTTCTTCTAACAGACCAAAATACGCCCAAAATCTAGTGTGTGGCACTGATCTATGCACTAGCCTGATCATATTTGATCATATTCTGGTTTTTTTTGTTTTGTTCTGTTTTGTTTGTTTTTATCTTTTTCTTCTTTTTTTTTCTTTCTTTTTTCTTTCTTTCCCTTTCTTTTCCCCCGGTTTCAGGTCTTTTCTGATTTGTATACCGTATATTTGCTGGGGACATTGTTAACCTGTTAGCATTTTGTTCTCTCATTCATCTATTCTCCTCTGGACAAAATGACAAGACGAAAAAATCACCTCAGCAAAAAGAACAAGAGGTAGTACCGTCTGCCAGGGACCTACTCAATACAGACAATAGTACGATGTTGGACCTAGAGTTCAGAATCATGACTTTAAAGATACTAGCTGGGCTTGAAAAAAGCATTGAAGTTATTAGAGAAACGCCTTCTGGAAAAATAAAGAACTAAAATCTAACCAAGTCGAAATCAAAAAGGCTATTAATGAGGTGCAATCAAAAATGGGGGCAATAACTGCTAGGATAAATAAGGCAGAAGAGAGAATCAGCGATATAGAAGACCAAATGATGGAAAATAAAGAGGCTGAGAAAAAGAGAGGGAAACAACTACAGGATCACGAGGGCAGAATTCGAGAGATAAGCAATACGATAAGATGAAACAACATTAGAATAATTGGGATCCCAGAAGAAGAAGAAAGAGAGAGAGGGGCAGAAGGTATATTGGAGCAAATTATAGCAGAGAACTTCCCTAATGTGGGGAAGGAAACAGGCATCAAAATCCAGGAGGCACAGAGAACCCCTCTCAAAATCAATAAAAACAGGTCAACACCCCGACATCTAATAGTAAAACTTATGAGTATCAGAGACAAAGAGAAAATCCTGAAAGCAGCTCGGGAGAAGAGATATGTAACCTACAATGGTAGAAACATTAGATTGGCAACAGACCTATCCACAGAGACCTGGCAGGCCAGAAAGCACGGGCATGAGATCTTCAGAGCAATAAACGAGAAAAATATGCAGCCAAGAATACTATATCCAGCCTGGCTGTCATTGAAAATAGAAGGAGGATAAAAAGCTTCCAGGACAAAGAAAAACTAAAGGAATTTGCAAACACGAAACCAGCCCTCCAAGAAATACTGAAAGGGGTCCTCTAAGCAAAGAGAGAGCCTAAAAGCAGCATGGGAGACCCGGGATCGAGTCCCGCATCGGGCTCCCTGCTCGGCGGGGAGTCTGCTTCTTCCCCTGAACCTCTTCCCTCTCATGCTCTCTATCTCTCATTCTCTCTCAAATAAAAAAAAAAAAAAAAATCTAAAAGCAGCATGGACCAGAAAGGAATACAGACAATATACAGTAACAGTCACTTTCCAGGCAATACAATGGCACTAAATTCATACCTTTCAATAGTTACCCTGAATGTAAATGGGCTAAATGCCCCAATCAAAAGACACAGGCTATCAGATTGGATTCAAAAACAAGACCCATCAATATGCTGTCTGCAAGAGACTCATTTTAGACCCAAAGACACCCCCACATTGAAAGTGAGGGGGTGGAAAACCATTTACCATGCTAATGGACACCAAAAGAAAGCTGGGGTGGCAATCCTTATATCAGACAACTTAGACTTTAAAACAAAGACTGTAATAAGAGATGAGGAAGGACACTATATCCTACTGAAAGGGTCTATCCAACAAGAAGATCTAACAATTGTAAATATCTATGCCCCTAACATGGGAGCAGCCAATTATATAAGGCAATTAATAACAAAAGCAAAGAAACACATTGACAACAATAAAATAATAGTGGGGGACTTTAACACCCCCCTGACTGAAATGGACAGATCATCTAAGCAAAAGATCAACAAGGAAATAAAGACTTTAAATGACACACTGGACCAAATGGACTTCACAGACATATTCAGAACATTCCATCCCAAAGGAAAAGAATACACATTCTTCTTAGTGCCCATGGAACATTCTCCAGAACAGATCACATCCTAGGTCAGAAATCAGGTCTCAACTGGTACCAAAAGACTGGGATCATTCCATGCATATTTTCAGACCACAATGCTTTGAAACTAGAACTCAATCACAAGAGGAAAGTCAGAAAGAACTCAAATACATGGAGGCTAAAGAGCATCCTACTAAAGAATGAATGGGTCAACCAGGAAATTAAAGAAGAATTTAAAAAATTCATGGAAACAAATGAAAATGAAAACACCACTGTTCAAAATCTTTGGGATGCAGCAAAGGCAGTCCTAAGAGGAAAGTATATAGCCATACAAGCCTTTCTCAAGAAACAAGAAAGGTCTCAAATACACAACCTAACCCTACACCTAAAGGAGCTAGAGAAAAAAACAGCAAATAAAGCCTAAACCCAGCAGGAGAAGAGAAATCATAAAGATCAGAGCAGAAATCAAGGAAATAGAAACCAAAAGAACAGCAGAACAGATCAACAAAACTAGGAGCTGGTTCTTTGAAAGAATTAACAAGACTGATGAACCCCTGGCCAGACTTATCAAAAAGAAATGAGAAATGACCCAAATCAACAAAATCATGAATCAAAGAGGACAGATCACAACCAACACCAAAGAAATACAAACAATTATAAGAACATATTATGAGCAACTCTATGCCAGCAAATTAGATAACCTGGAAGAAATGGGTGCATTCCGAGAGATGTATCCACTACCAAAACTGAACCAGGAAGAAAGAGAAAACATGAACAGACCTATAACCACTAAGGAAATTGAGGCAGTCATCAAAAATCTCCCAACAAGCAAAAGCCCAGGGCCAGATGGCTTCCCAGGGGAATTCTACCAAACATTTCAAGAAGAATTAATACCTATTCTCCTGAAACTGTTCCAAAAAATAGAATGGAAGGAAAACTTCCAGACTCATTTTATGAGGCCACCATTACCTTGATCCCAAAACCAGACAAAGACCCCATCAAAAAGGAGAATTACAGACCAATATCCTTGATGAACATGGATGCAAAAATTCTCACCAAAATACTAGCCAATAGGATCCAACAGTACATTAAAAGGATTATTCACCATGACCAAGTGGGATTTATCCCTGGGCTGCAAGGTTGGTTCAACATCCGCAAATCAATCAACGTGATACAATACATTAACAAAAGAAAGAACAAGAGTCATATGATCCTCTCAATAGATGCAGAAAAAGCATTTGACAAAGTACAGCATCCTTTCTTGATCAAAACTCTTCAGGGTATAGGGATAGAGGGTACATACCTCAATATCATAAAAGCCATCTATCAAAAACCTACAGTGAATATCATTCTCAATGGGGAAAAGCTGAAAGCTTTTCCCCTAAGGTCAGGAACGCGGCAGGGATGTCCACCATCACCACTGCTATTCAACATAGTATTAGAAGTCCTAGCCACAGCAATCAGACAACAAAAAGAAATCAAAGGCATCCAAATCGGCAAAGAGGAAGTCAAACTCTCACTCTTTGCAGATGATATGATACTGTATGTGGAAAACCCAAAAGACTCCACCCCAAAACTGCTAGAACTCATACAGGAATTCAGTAAAGTAGCAGGATATAAAATCAATGCACAGAAATCAGTGGCATTCCTATACACCAACAAGACAGAAGAGAGACAAATCAAGGAGTCGATCCCATTTACAATTGCACCCAAAACCATAAGATACCTAGGAATAAATTTAACCAAAGAGGCAAGGGATCTGTACTCAGAAAACTATAAAATACTCATGAAAGAAATTGAAGAAGACACAAAGAAATGGAAAAACGTTCCATTCTAATGGATTGGAAGAACAAATATTGTGAAGATGTCAATGCTACCTAGAGCATCTACACTTTCAATGCAATCCCCATCAAAATACCATCCACTTTTTTCAAAGAAATGGAACAAATAATCCTAAAATTTGTATGGAACCAGGAGAGACCCCGAATAGCCAGAGGAATGTTGAAAAAGAAAAGCAAAGCTGGCGGCATCACAATTCTGGACTTCAAGCTCTATTACAAAGCTGTCATCATCAAGACAGTACGGTACTGGCACAAAAACAGACACATAGATCAATGGAACAGAATCGAGAGCCCAGAAATGGACTCTCAACTCTATGGTCAACTCATCTTTGACAAAGCAGGAACGAATGTCCAGTGGAAAAAAGACAGTCTCTTCAACAAATGGTTTTGGGAAAATTAGACAGCCACATGCAGAAGAATGAAACTGGACCATTTCCTTACACCACACACAAAAATAGACTCCAAGTGGTTGAAAGACCTAAACGTGAGACAGGAGTCCATCAAAATCCTAAAGGAGAACACAGGCATCAACCTCTTCGACCTCAGCCGCAGCAACTTCTTCCTAGAAACATCGCCAAAGGCAAGGGAACCCAGGGCAAAAATGAACTATTGGGATTTCATCAAGATAAAAAGCTTTTGCACAGCAAAAGAAACAGTCCACAAAACCAAAAGACAACCGACAGAATGGGAGAAAATATTTGCAAATGACATATCAGATAAAGGGCTAGTATCCAAAATCTATAAAGAACTTCTCAAACTCAACAGCCAAAGAACAAATAATCCCATCAAGAAATGGGCAGAAGACATGAACAGACATTTTTCCAAAGAAGACATCCAAATGGCCAACAGACACATGAAAAAGTGCTCCACATCTCTCAGCACCAGGGAAATCCAAATCAAAACCTCGATGAGATACCACCTCACACCAGTCAGAATGTCTAAAATTAACAAGTCAGGAAACGACAGATGTTGGCGGGGATGCGGAGAAAGGGGAACCCTCCTACACTGTTGGTGGGAATGCAAGCTGGGGCAACCACTCTGGAAAACAGTATGGAGGTTCCTCAAACAGTTGAAAATAGAGCTACCCTACGATCCAGCGATTGCACTACTGGGCATTTACCACAAAGATACAAATGTAGGGATCTGAAGGGGTACGTGCACCCCAATGTTTATAGCAGCAATGTCCACAACAGACAAACTGTGGAAAGAGCCAAGATGTCCATCGACAAATGAATGGATAAAGAAGAAGTGGTATATATACACAATGGAATATTATGGAGCCATAAAAAAGAATGAGATCTTGCCATTTGCAACGACGTGGATGGAACTGGAGGGTGTTCTGCTGAGTGAAGTAAGTCAATCAGAGAAAGACAGGTATCATATGACCTCACTGATATGAGGAATTCTTAACCTCAGGAAACAAGCTGAGGGTTGCCGGATTGGTGGGGTGTGGGAGGGATGGGGTGTCTGGGTGAAAGACATTGGGGAGGGTATGTGCTATGGTGAGTGCTGTGAATTGTGCAAGACTGTTGAATCACAGATCTGTACTTCTGAAACAAATAATGCAATATATGTTAAGAAAAAAAAAAGAAGACAGCAGGAGGGGAAGAATGAAGGGGAGTAAGTCGGAGGGGGAGACGAACCATGAGAGACGATGGACTCTGAAAAACAAACTGAGGGTTCTAGAGGGCAGGAGGGTGGGGGGATGGGTTAGCCTGGTGATGGGTATTAAAGAGGGCACGTACTGCATGGAGCACTGGGTGTTATGCACAAACAATGAATCATGGAACACTACATGAAAAACTAATGATGAAATGTATGGTGATTAACATAACAATAAAAATTTAAAAAAATAAATAAAGTGCAATGCTCTAAAATGTTTAAAAAAAAAAAAACACCCAAAACAAAACAGGAGAGAGATGACGAGGGCCTGAGGTGATAGAGTAAAACAGTGGCAGATTCAAGGTCAATTTAGAAAGCAAGCTTTTCAGGAATTATGGGGGCTGAGGAGAAGGTAAAGACTGACCCTGAGGTTTCTAGTACAAGTGACCAGGTGACTGATGATACCATTAAGTAAACAGAAAATATGAAGAGATTGAGTTTTGCAGAAGAAATTATGAATCCCACTGTATACACATTCAGCCTGAGGCATTTGTGGACTATCCAAGGAAACAGTCTGCAGTTGGGTGAGAACTGTGAGCTGGAGGGGTAGATTGTGACATCATCACCATATAGGAAATATTATTAGTAAGAACAGCAGAACAAGAGAACTCTCTGGGACACCAATGTTTAAAGGACAGGCAGAGGAAGCAGGGTCATGAAGGAAAAGAATAGAGTGGACAGTCAACATTTTGAGAAGTTTTGATTAGAAGGGCAGCTGACAAGCAGGGGAGGATGAAATGGGCTGATAAATGAGGCAGGAACAGGAAGGAGTAGTGAACCAGGGGCAACTGTCCAGATTTTTCCTCTTAAAATAGAAGAGGGCTGAACATGGTTATAGATTACAGAGAAGCAGCACGTGGATCTGAAGAGGCTGAAGATGACTACTGGTTATGGTCCTAGAAGCAACCAGCGGGTATGAGCATTAAAAACTTCTCAGAAGGCTGCTTGATACCAGCCAGATAATGCTCTGAATTGTTTACCATTGGAAGTGACACATTTACTTCACTGTGGTTACACTGGTTTACTTTTGCTTATACAGTTTAATGATACTGAGCATTAGGTATTTTTCTCATGTGACTGTCCTAACTCCACCATTACATTATAAAGGGGAGCGGAGGTGTGTCATTTTATTTCTCCCCTATGAATTCACAGCATCTGGCACGGTGCACTACACATAACTCAATAAATGTTGCTAAGAAGTGATACTAGCCTTCAGTGTGCTGAGTAGAAAGAGCAGAGAATTCAGGATGGGGAGTAGGTGTAAGCCCCACTCAGTTCTACAGTTTTGTGTCATCGGGCAAGACATTATTTCTCTAGGACTCCCAATGTCTTCGTAAAGTAAGGTATGAATATCTATACTACTTGGATTTCAGGGTTGCCATAGAGCTCTAAAATATACAAATGCATTATTGGGATTATAGGGCTGTTGTAAAATTCTAAAATATGCAGATGTTACTAATTATATATTACAGGAGGTTGTAGCACGGTAGAAAGCACATGAACATAGAAGACTTAGGCTGTTATTTACCAGCTGGGTAGAACACAAGCTAGTTACGTAACCTCTCTAATGGGCTAATTTTTTCTCTCGGGTTTGTAATTAGAATTTGAAAAAACTCATGAATATAAAAGTGGACTTTAGGGTTGCCTGAGTGGTGCAGTCAGTTGAGCATCAGACTCGGTTTCAGCTCAGATCATGATCTCAGGGTCGTGAGACGGAGCCCCACATCGGGCTCCACACTGGGCATGGAGTCTGCTTGGGATTCTATCTCTTTCCCTCTCCTTCTGCTCCTCCTCTCTCTCTCTCATAAATAAATCGTTAAAAAAGAAAAAGTGGTCTCTAAACTTGGTTCATTCCCTAGATTGCTACCAGGACCATATCCACTGTACTTTGTTAAATCAATTCACAAATGCTTAGAACATAGACTAAGATACTAATAAGTACATGTCCATCTACTGAACAGAAGTTTCATTTACCAAGGCTTAGACTATCAAGTACATTTCATAATAAGGATATCACAAGTCATCTTGAAAATTCATGGCTGCCCTCAGTCAGGATCCTTATTTGTAAGCTTAAAGACAGAACCAGTTTTAGCACAAGACAGTGTGTTCTTTCTGTCCACACAGAGTGATAAATATCAGCTACTGTCATCTATTCCAGCAATGATTGTGTCAAAACTGAACTGTGTGTGTTTATCTAAGACTCCAGGAATCTTCAGGCGGAAGGTTCTTTTACAATGTAAACTTATCGCCAACAGCAGACGACACAGAGCAGTGGCAGACAGTACAGTTCTCATCAAGGACCTATCTCCAGCAGAATGCCAACAGAATTTGTAGATATGTTTAACAAACGTCAAAGAAGTTACACTGCTACCTTCTATACAATTAGCAGTTCCAAAGAATAAAAAGTGTGTGGGGAGGGTGCTACACTGTCAAAATAATACTCACCGAGTTTAAATGGCATCTTTAAACTGGAGGCTTTAGAACCACCTCCACCAATTCAAGGGCAATAATCTTATACACAATTTAAATATAGGCAAACCGAGGGATGGCAACATTAGAGACACACTCAAATAAGTGTGTCTCTTAAAATAAGTGTTAGTAAGCCAGCAATCATGGGAACTTAACAAGTTGTTTCTCATGGCCTCATGCCTTAACAACTCTGCCGAATACTCTGGGTTTTGTTTTTGTTTTTGTTTTGTATCTTCTTTTTTCCCCCTAAAGACTTAAAAGCAATGCCAGGAGCCTTCCCTGGTCATTTTCCAGGATAGTTTACTGGAATAACTTTGCAGGAATGTAGACAGTGTACGCATTAATACACAAGTTTTGAATTAGAACATTAAGACTGCAAAATGGATCAGTAACATAAATCTGTGTAAAATCTGTTGGGGCAGTTTTAGGAGGAACCGTAGGTGGGAAAGGAAAACTGAAAACCAAACAGACTGAAAAATGAGGAAATACAGGATGGAAAAAGATCTTTAACTGGAGCCTTTTAAAAGGTTTTTTTGGGGGTGGGGAGGTAATCTATGATTTCTGGAAAGAACTGGTGTCAAATTACATCTGACTACCTCTACAGCTGGCAGAGTTTTAATGCATTTCTAAAGTATTCTGAATTGGTTCTGAAAGCCAGCAGCCAGGAATCTTGGATGATGTTGCTAGGTTCCATTACCAAGTCCTGGAGTGTGCCTGTGAAAATCTCAACTGCTTTGTGCCTCAGATCCTAACTATAATGCGCTCTTATAAAGTGCTTGGAGAAAGTCAGGATGAAATGAAAATTGGAGGATAAGCTGCTTGGTACATTTCTGCCAAATAGATTAGTATCAGAATAGAACATCCAGTCACCTAAAACTCCACATACCTGTCAAACTATTTGTACTTTATGTTCCCAATCAAAGGGTCAGGTCAAAGTCAGTATGAAACTGAACACAACTGAAAACAGAACATTTCTGATCACTAACACTGGAAGGTATACAAGATAGATCTTTATGCTGGTATGCAAGATCAGTATTGACTTCACAGATAAACTTTATGGTAGAGTACCATACTCCATAAAGTGTGAATACTACTGGCCTCACTCACAACTTAAAAAAAACCCCAAAATACCACCCTATAGACTCTCAAGATATACATTTAAATCTTACAAAGAAATAGATTCATCTGCTTATATATCCATAGGATAAAATAGAAATTAGTAATATTAGTACCTATGGTTGATGCCAGAGAGAGGAAAGGAAGAATAAGGGTGGGAAGGAGCTTTGCTTTAGGAAATAAGTTCACCCACTTGAACCACCTGCACTCACTGCATACACACATCATCTTTTGCTTTCATATATTATCTCTTTGAAATATAAACATTTTTAAGCGATATATCTGGAAATGACCTAATAGTTTGTCCCATGGCTTTGTAATTACTCATTATTGTCAATTGTCTGTGGAAAAAATTCCAAACTGGACCATGTGAAATATATAATATTAATTTAAAAAAGGAATCGGGGAGTGAGGAAGCCAAGAGAAATAAAAGAGGGGCCGAAAGGAAATAAATAGTTTTATAAAACAGCATGGGAAAGAAAAAGAAAGAATGAAATATCAGAATAAACTAAATTGAAATGAGAGGAGGGGGTAAGACAACAGAGACAGAGCACAGTATTCTCTCGGGTTTTCCATGGCCTTAACAAAGGCAAAGCAAAAGTCCACTAGGATGCGTACAGAAGGGCTGAAAGAATACCCTTCAAGCCTGCTGGGTCCCTTCCTTTGCAAGCCAGGTCAAATGTGTTAATAAAAGTTAACTAAACATTTCATACAAATTACCCAAACTGTACCAGAACCCTTGTGACTTTGGAACCACACGGGCTCCAGGAGGCTAGGGATGCTCTGGGAGCCCCAGGCCTCCTGGTCACCTCTCACTGTGGAGACTAACAGCAAGAGTGGTGCCTCCTGCCGCAGGAAGCTGAACGTGCAGGATTCACATCCCTGCAGTAGTCAAGAGTTGGGAACGATACACAGTTCTAAAAAATAAATCGTAATCCTTCAAAGTATGCATTAATTTAGGATGAGCCTAAGTATCAAAGGAAGAGTTTTCATAGCATTAAAAATAATGGAGAAGAGGGAAACACTCCAGGGTGGTTTAAAATTATTTTCAGTCATCTGACATGGACCCATTTATATACAACCAACCCATCTTATCTATTCATCAGAGAAGGGCAGAGAAACTACACTCTAAAAGCTACCTGCCAATATTTTGCTAACAAATATTTGAAAACAGAACTTGAATTAAACATTTTGGCAAAGGCTCTACAATGTCACCACCGGGTCCTTTGGCCAAATGACACTTCATTCCAGTCTGCTTTTGCCACTTAGCTGCCTATTTCTTTTACAAGACAAACTGAGACCAGGAATGTCTTTATCACTTGTTTCATAAAAATGGAGACAACAAATATGTTTAGTTTTCTCTACTATTTCTTTTTTCACACTTTATCAAGTGGTTCCCATTAGGCCTATTTGCCCATTCATTTATTCATAAAATGTGTGCCCTCACAAAGCTTACCATCTCATTTAGTTTCATTCAACAAAGATGAACCTAAAACAAACAAATAAAAACAAAGATGAACCAGACATTCAATCTGTGCCAAATGTTGCACTAAACACGAAAGAAAGTGAGAATGAGTACAATCCATACTCTGCCCTCAGGGCATCCACAGTCTAGAAGGAAATACATGGAGATAACACAATACCTGAAATAAGCCACACAGAAATAGTGAATTCAAACAGAAGTGATTCACTTTTGGAAGTATGACTGAGGAGGCTGAAGGTAAATCCTGAGCCATTTTGAAAGATGATGAAGACTAGGTTAACAGGGTGGAGGAGCGCATTCCAGGCACAGGAAATAATAGAACGTGAACAGGCACAAGAAAAAGGAGACATGGTACGATGTGATATGCTAAAATATACATGTGGGGAGAGCAGGTGAGGCAGGAGGTGGACAATGGTCAGCTCACGACTGACCTTGCTCAGGTCTAACTTCCTCTTATAGAGATAAAAGACAACTTTTGATAGATTGCTATGAATGCAGTACAAGGATGGAGGGCACCGATCTTTACCAAGTATATCAAGAGATCAAAAATGATGAGAACTTTTTAATCCCTAAAGGACTGGGCAGTTAGGAGTTTGTTCCTCTTAAGGGAAGCACTTTCAGTACAGACAGGGGGTAGAAATCATAGCATGAGGAATTCAGGAGATAAGTGAAGACTGATTATAGACCAGCCATTGAGAAGCTCAGATGGAAGAAGAGAGACAACTGATGAAGAAACACCAAGGGTTTAGAAAGAGAGTTTTATATTTTATTCTTTTTTAAAAAGGACAAAAGAGAAATTTATAGGCTGAATTTGGGGGTGTGAGTAGGGGGAAGAGGTTGACAAAAGAAGTCTAAAGAGGAAAATCTCCTGAATAGCTTCAAAGAAATCTCTTAGATTAGTAGCTTTCTCAATTTTTGCAAGTTTGTTTGTTTGTTTTTTAAAGCCCATTTAACTTTTGCTTTGTGGACTCCTAATATCATCACCAGAGAGCTTCCTTTTTAGAAAAATCCCCACTATACCCAAACCCTGCCAGATTCTTAAGACATTTTAGGTAGCTGGGACTCCAGTCTGTTTCATTTTCCAAATCTTTCTGATTTTCAGCATAAGTACACCCCAATAAAACATAATTACTCTGGGAAAGTATATAGGTATGTTATATATTTTTCCCTTCAGGAAAGATTAAATAAATGAATGAATAAAGGTCTATTAATAAGCTTCTTTCTAGGAGCAGCAAGATGGCGGAGGAGTAGGAGACCTGGATTCTGTCTGGTCCCAGGAATTCAGCTAGATACGGATCAAACCTTTCTGAACACCTACAAACTCAACAGGAGATTGAAGAAAAGAATAGCAGCACTCTGAATAGAAAAGCGACCACTTTCTGGAAGGTAGGGCATGCGGAGAAGTGAATCCGAGGCGATATTCAGGAAGATAGACGGTGGGGGAGGGGGCCTCCGTCGGCCGCTTCTGGCAAGTGATAGAGCCGCGGAGCACAAAATCGGAACTTTTAGAAGTCTGCTCCACTGAGGAACGTCACTCCAGTGGCTAAGTTGGGGGTGGAACCTCGCGGGACAGTGTGGTCTCGGGACCCTCGGGGTGACAGTAACACTGGGGGTGCCTGAGGGCATTAGAGCTCCCAGGTATCAGAGCGGGGAAGCCGGCTGCAGAGACGGAGCCGAGGTGCAGGCTCTCAGCTCGGGGTTGCCATAAACCGTGATTGGCGACACAGGCCACTGCTCCTCCAGCAGGGACCCAACAAACGGCAGATCCAGGGAGACTCCCCTTCCTCCTCTAGGAGGAGGGGCACGGGAGCGCACCGCAGGGATTTGCTGGGTTTGGAGACTCCACACGGGGTCGGGTGCCAGAGATAGAAACGCTCGGTCACAGGCCGCGGGAGCACGGAGTGTGGCCGGAGACCAGGGAGACGGGAGTGATTGACTGCTTTTCTCTGGGGGTGCACTGGAGCGGGGCCCCGAGTTCTCGGCTCCTCCCGGTCGGAGATTGGGGGCCGCCACTTTCACTCTCATCCTCCAAAGCTGTACAGAAAGCTTGCAGGGAACAAAAGCTCCCGAGAGCAAACCCGAGCAGATTACTTAGCCCGACCCGGCAAGGGCGGGGCAATTCCACCTCCAGCAAAGACATTTGGGAACCATGGCAACAGGCCCCTTCCCCAAAAGATCAGCAAGAACAGCCAGCCAAGACCCAGTATACCGATCAATGAGAACGGCAGAACTCCAGCGCTACGGGAATACTGCAGATAGAATTCATGGCTTTTTCCCCATGATTCTTTAGTCTTTCGAAGTTAATTTTTTTTAACTTCCTTTTTCTTTTTTTTTTGGTTCAATTTTTTTTCCTTTTTTCAACCAACATCTTACCAATCCCTTTTTTAAAGAATCTTTTTTATTTTTCACTTTTAGAGTCATATTCTATCCCTTCAAAGTAGTTAACCTTATTTTTGGTATATATATACATATATATAAGTTGTTCTCTCTTTAAAATTTTGGGATACAGTTTCTTCTAACAGACCAAAATATACCCTAAATCTCTAGTGTATGGCTTTGTTCTACGCTCCTGTCTGATCACATTCTCTCCCTTTTTTTTTTAATTGTCTACTTTCTTTTTTCAAGTAACTTCTTATCAGTTCCTTTTATAAAATTTATAATTTTCATCTTTACAGTCATAGTCCATCCCTTCATTGTTATCAACCCTTGTTTTTGTACATATATAAATTTTTCTTTCTTTAAAATTTTGGGAGGCACTTTCTTCTAACAGACCAAAAAAGCCCAAAATCTAGTGTGTGACACTGATCTATGCACCAGCCTGATCATATCTGATCATATTCTGGTTTGTTTTTGTTTGTTTGTTTTTAACTGTTTCTTTTTCTTTTTCTTTTTTTTCTTTTTTCTTTCTTTCCCTTTCTATTCCCCTGGTTTCAGGTCTCTTCTGATTTGTTTAGTGTATATTTTTCTGGGGATGTTGTTACCCTGTTAGCATTTTGTTCTCTCATTCACCTATTCTCCTCTGGACAAAATGACAAGACAGAGAAAATCATCTCAAAAAAAAGAACAAGAGGCAGTACTAACTGCCAGAGACCTAATCAATATGGACATTAGTAAGATGTCGGAACTAGAGTTCAAAATGACGATTTTAAAGATACTAGCTGGGCTTTAAAAAAGCATGGAAGATACTATAGAAACCCTTCCTGGAAAAATAAAAGTACTAAAATCTAACCAGTCGAAATCAAAAAGGCTATTAATGAGGTGCAATCAAAAATGGAGGCTCTAACTGCTAGGATAAATGAGGCAGAAGAGAGAATTAGTGATATAGAAGACCAAATGATGGAAAATAAAGAAGCTGAGTAAAAGAGAGATAAACGACTACTGGACCACGAGGGCAGAATTCGAGAGATAAGTAATGCCATAAGATGAAACAATATAGAATAATTGGGATCCCAGAAGAAGAAGAAAGAGCGAGAGGGGCAGAGGGTATATTGGAGCAAATTATAGCAGAGAACTTCCCTAATGTGGGGAAGGAAACAGGCATCAAAATCCAGGAGGCACAGAGACCCCCCCCCCCAAAATCAATAAAAATAGGTCAACACCCCGACATCTAATAGTAAAACTTACGAGTCTCAGAGACAAAGAGAAAATCCTGAAAGCAGCTCGGGAGAAGAGATCTGTAACCTACAAGGGCAGAAACATTAGACTGGCAACAGACCTATCCACAGAGACCTGGCAGGCCAGAAAGGACTGGCATGAGATCTTCAGAGCACTAAACGAAAAAAATATGCAGTCACGAACACTATATCCAGCAAGGCTGTAATTGAAAATAGAAAGAGAGATAAAAAGCTTCCAGGACAAACAAAAACTAAAGGAATTTGCAAACACAAAACCAGCCCTACAAGAGATATTGAAAGGGGTCCTCTAAGCAAAGAGAGAGCCTAAAAGCAACATAGACCAGAAAGGAACACAGACAATATACAGTGAGAGTCACCTTACAGGCAATACAATGGCACTAAATTCATATCTTTCAATAGTTACCCCGAATGTAAACAGGCTAAATGTCCCAATCAAAAGACACAGGGTATCAGATTGGATAAAAAAAAACAAGACCCATCGATATGCTGTCTGCAAGAGACTCATTTTAGACCCAAAGACACCCCCACATTGAAAGTGAAGGGGTGGAAAACCATTTACCATGCTAATGGACACCAAAAGAAAGCTGGGGTGGCAATCCTTATATCAGACAAATTAGATTATAAACCAAAGACTACAATAAGAGATGAGGAAGGACACTATATCCTACTGAAAGGGTCTATCCAACAAGAAGATCTAACAATTGTAAATATCTATGCCCCTAACATGGGAGCAGCCAATTATATAAGCCAATTAATAACAAAAGCAAAGAAACACATCGACAACAATACAATAATGGTGGGGGACTTTAACACCCCCCTGACTGAAATGGACAGATCATCTAAGCAAAAGATCAACAAGGAAATAAAGACTTTAAATGAAACACTGGACCAAATGGACTTCACAGATATATTCAGAACATTCCATCCCAAAGCAATGGAATACACATTCTTCTCTAGTGCCCATGGAACATTCTCCAGAACAGATCACATCCTAGGTCACAAATCAGGTCTCAACTGGTACCAAAGACTGGGATCATTCCATGCATATTTTCAGACCACAATGCTTTGAAACTAGAACTCAATCACAAGAGGAAAGTCAGAAAGAACTCAAATACATGGAGGCTAAAGAGCATCCTACTAAAGAATGAATGGGTCAACCAGGAAATTAAAGAAGAATTAAAAAAATTCATGGAAACAAATGAAAATGAAAACACCACTGTTCAAAATCTTTGGGATGCAGCAAAGGCAGTCCTGAGAGGAAAGTATATAGCCATACAAGCCTTTCTCAAGAAACAAGAAAGGTCTCAAATACACAACCTAACCCTACACCTAAAGGAGCTAGAGAAAAAAACAGCAAATAAAGCCTAAACCCAGCAGGAGAAGAGAAATCATAAAGATCAGAGCAGAAATCAAGGAAATAGAAACCAAAAGAACAGCAGAACAGATCAACAAAACTAGGAGCTGGTTCTTTGAAAGAATTAACAAGACTGATGAACCCCTGGCCAGACTTATCAAAAAGAAATGAGAAATGACCCAAATCAACAAAATCATGAATCAAAGAGGACAGATCACAACCAACACCAAAGAAATACAAACAATTATAAGAACATATTATGAGCAACTCTATGCCAGCAAATTAGATAATCTGGAAGAAATGGATGCATTTTTAGAGATGTATTAACTACCAAACCTGAACCAGGAAGAAATGGAGAACCTGAACAGACTTATAACCACTAAGGAAATTGAGGCAGTCATCAAAAATCTCCCAACAAACAAAAGCCCAGGGCCAGATGGCTTCCCAGGGGAATTCTACCAAACATTTCAAGAAGAATTAATACCTATTCTCCTGAAACTGTTCCAAAAAATAGAAATGGAAGGAAAACTTCCAAACTCGTTTTAGAAGGCCACCATTACCTTGATCCCCAAACCAAAGACCCCATCAAAAAGGAGAATTACAGACCAATATCCTTGATGAACATGGATGCAAAAATTCTCACCAAAATACTAGCCAATAGGATCCAACCATACATTAAAAGGATTATTCACCACGACCAAGTGGGATTTATCCCTGGGCTGCAAGGTTGGTTCAACATCTGCAAATATAATACATTAATAAAAGAAAGAACAAGAACCATGTGATCCTCTCAATAGATGCAGAAAAAGCATT
This sequence comes from Eumetopias jubatus, assembly GCF_037043125.1. Classification (NCBI taxonomy): domain Eukaryota; kingdom Metazoa; phylum Chordata; class Mammalia; order Carnivora; family Otariidae; genus Eumetopias; species Eumetopias jubatus. The sequence goes on from NW_028274819.1 coordinate 96,817,601, forward strand.
TGACAAAGTACAGCATCCTTTCTTGATCAAAACTCTTCAGAGTATAGGGACAGAGGGTACATACCTCAATATCATAAAAGTCATCTATGAAAAACCCACAGCAAATATCATTCTCAATGGGGAAAAGCTGAGAGCTTTTCTGCTACGGTCAGGAACGCAGCAGGGATGTCCACTATCACCACTGCTATTCAACATAGTACTAGAAGTCCTAGCCACAGCAATCAGACAACAAAAAGAAATAAAAGGCATCCGAATTGGCAAAGAAGTCAAACTCTCACTCTTTGCAGATGATATGATACTGTATGTGGAAAAGACCAAAAGACTCCACCCCAAAACTGCTAGAACTCATACAGGAATTCAGTAAGGTGGCAGGATATAAAATCAATGCACAGAAATCAGTGGCATTCCTATACACCAACAAGACAGAAGAAAAAGAAATTAAGGAGTTGATCCCATTTACAACTGCACCCAAAACCATAAGACACCTAGGAATAAATTTAACCAAAGAGGAAATGAATCTGTACTCAGAAAACGACAAAATACTCATGAAAGAAATTGAAGAAGATGCAAAGAAATGGAAAAATGTTCCATGCTCATGGATTGGAAGAACAAACATTGTGAAGATGTCAATGCTACCTAGAGCAATCTACACATTCAATGCAATCCCCATCAAAATACCATCCCCTTTTTCAAAGAAATGGAACAAATAATCCTAAAATTTGTATGGAACCAGAAAAGACCCCGAATAGCCAGAGGAATGTTGAAAAAGAAAAGGAAAGCTGGCGGCATCACAATTCTGGACTTCAAGCTCTATTACAAAGCTGTCATCATCAAGACAGTATGGTACTGGCACAAAAACAGACACATAGATCAATGGAACAGAATCGAGAGCCCAGAAATGGACCCTCAACTCTATGGTCAACTAATTTTTGATAAAGCAGGAAAGAATGTCCAATGGAAAAAAAACAGTCTCTTCAACAAATGGTGTTGGGAAAATTGGACAGCCCCATGCAGAAGAATGAAACTGGAACATTTCCTTACACCACATACAAAAATAGACTCCGAATGGTTGAAAGACCTAAACGTGAGACAGGAGTCCATGAACATCCTAAAGGAGAACACAGGCAGCAACCTCTTCGACCTCAGCTACAGCAACTTCTTCCTAGAAACATCGCCAAAGACAAGGGAAACAAGGGCAAAAATGAACTACTGGGACTCCATCAAGATAAAAAGCTTTTGCACAGCAAAAGAAACAGTCCACAAAACCAAAAGACAACCGACAGAATGGGAGAAAATATTTGCAAATGACATATCAGATAAAGGGCTAGTATCCAAAATCTATAAAGAACTTACCAAACTCAACACCCAAAGAACAAATAATCCAGTCAAAAAATGGGCAGAAGACATGAACAGACATTTTTCCAAAGAAGACATTCAAATGGCCAACAGACACATGAAAAAGTGCTCAACATCGCTCGGCATCAGGGAAATCCAAATCAAAACCTCAATGAGATACCACCTCACACCAGTCAGAAGGCTAAAATTAACAAGTCAGGAAACGACAGCTATTGGTGGGGATGTAGAGAAAGGGGAACCCTCCTACACTGTTGGTGGGAATGCAAGCTGGTGCAGCCACTCTGGAAAACAGTACGGAGGTTCCTCAAACAGTTGAAAATAGAGCTACCATATGATCCAGCAATTGCACTACTGGGTATTTACCCCAAAGATACAAATGTAGGGATCTGGAGGGGTACATGTACCCCGATGTTTATAGCAGCAATGTCCACAATAGCCAAACTATGGAAAGAGCCAAGATGTCTATCGAGAGATGAATGGATAAAGATGTGGTATATACATACAATGGAATATTATGCATCCATCAAAAGGAATGAAATCTTGTCATTTGCAACGATGTGGATGGAACTGGAGGGTGTTATGCTGAGCGAAATAAGTCAATCAGAGAAAGACAGGTATCATATGACCTCACTGATAGGAGGGAATCTTAATCTCAGGAAACAAACTGAGGGTTGCTGGAGTGGGGGGGTGGGAAGGATGGGGTGGCTGGGTAATAGACCTTGGGTTGGGTATGGGCTATGGTGAGCGCTGTGAATTGTGTAAGACTATTGAATCACAGACCTGTACCTCTGAAACAAATAATACATTATATGTTAATAAAAAAAAAGGAGAAGAAGAAGATAGTAGGAGGGGAAGAATGAAGGGGGGTAAATCGGAGGGGGAGACAACTATGAGAGACTATGAACTCTGAGAAACAATCTGAGGGTTCTAGAGGGTAGGGGGGTGGGGGGATGGGTTAGCCTGGTGATGGGTATTAAAGAGGGCACGTACAGCATGGAGCACTGGCTGTTATACACAAACAATGAATCATGGAACACTACATCAAAAACAAATGATGTAATGTATGGTGATTAACATAATAAAAAAATAAGCTTCTTTCTAAATAATTGTTTTAAAAAATACAAGTGATAGACATTCTGAATTTTTTAAAATTTCCAATTGAAAATTAGCAAAAAACTTGTAATCCCATATAGTTTTCATTTAGGTATAGTTTCCCTTTTTATTACGTGAGCTAAGAGTATAAATAAGTGTTACCAAAAGCTTTTCATATCTGAAGCATATCATAGCATATTTAGAGCCACAGCCAAACCAGGAAGCTTTGGTCAACAGATTTAGCAAGTAGGTTAAGCCTGAGGATGCACCTAATGGTATGTATTTTTTCTGGGCCATTTTCCCACGCTATGTAGACACATTTTTTTAAACAAAACTGATTTACTTTTAGGTCCTTGTGTAACCTGCCTTTTTGCTAAATATTTAGCTCACGAACAACTTTCTATATCAGTAAATATATATCTACAAAATAATCATTTTTAAGGTTTGTAAAGTATTCCATTAACAAGCTTTTGCAGCTAAAGTCATAAATGGCAGCTATCTCACCCATGAAAACACTTCAGGGACATTGTCCAACGCAATATAATTAAGCTTGACAGTGTCATCCTGTATGACTTCTAATTTCATTTATCATACAGTATGTATAGCTGCAATTTCATCTTACTTAACCTCCCCTGACCATTATTTAATACACCTAAGTGAATGGCTTCTTTGGATGAAAAATAAGGAAAATAAACTATAAAGTTTCAGAATTAGTCTGTAGAATTACAGTTCAGCAATTCATAAATTTACTCTGGGCATTCCAAGTCCCAACTTGACTGTAGCTGATAAATCCATTATCAGAACATACCATGCCACCACAATTTCACACCCTACTCTGAACCACCCTATTTCTCAGTCTCAGCTGTACCCTAAACTACATCCAAGTGTAATAATGTGGCACATCAACTCTTCTTGGTAGAAGATTAAAAAAAAAAAACCAAACAAACCCAACATTGCCAAATGAAATGTGAATTCTGACTCTTGGTCGGTCCTTGGGATTATGCTTTTTTAGTAGGGCACTGCTACTCTCTTCACTTAGCACAGCACTTGGCTTCACCTTAAAAGCACGACAGACATTAAAATAACCCAGATTCATTTACTTCATTATATTAGTGGCACCGAAGATGTACATAAAACTGTGACTCTATGCTATCGGCAAGTAGGACTTCAGAGCTGTCTGTATCGTCTACTAAAGAACTATACTGTATACACGCAGCACGTCTGATGTTGGACAAAGAGTCTGTTTTCTCATCTACAACAGCATGTTAGCAAATGTGACTTCCTGTCATGCCCAGGGTCTACTAGATGTAAACACAGCACTTGAAATTTCTGATCTGAATGCTCTAGCCCACGAATTTTATGATTTTGATGGAAAAGTATTTGAGAAGACAAAAATTAAGAAAACACTGCTATTTAAAAAATAAAATAAAAATGAACACATACATAAAAAAGAAAATACTGCTATTTAGACTTAAGTACCTCCTTATGTGAAAATATTTCTAAGCACTTCTTTCTTGATTTGCACAGCGTCTTACTGTCCAGAAATGTTGGCTTAAGTGAGTTGTCTATATCCTATGAAATCAGGCATTCTGAAATATATATAAAAAAAGCACTTTCCATACACTTTCAGCAATCACAAGAACAATGAAAAACGTTTAACATTCACTATACCCTTTACTTCAATGGCTTCTAAGGAGAGTTCCCCTCTTAATTTCCCCTCTTGACTCCTTCAAAGAATTTGCATCCAGCCCTACCTTTCTATGTGGACAGATTCCATTTGGGAAAATCTCAAGGCTTTAATGTTGCACTCACTCAAAATTCAAGAGGTAGATACATTTATTCTTGAGTTGAAGTTCCCCAAAAGCCAAGTGTCCCCACACTGAGATTCACAATCTTTTAAAGCCTAGTAATTCCCATAACCACCTTCTGAAATAGACAAACTAACACTTATCTCTGTTTACAGGACACTAGACTGTGGTGACTTGTTTGGGCTTCCATGGCCCAATCAGCATGCTAAGTCATGCTTTTTGTACCCCTACTCTGTTGAGTCATGCATGCTATCTTTACTAAAAACAAGAATATTTCATGTCAACAGTATATGGCATCACACACAAATCATAGAAATACAACTTATTAAAATAACTGAAAACCTTTACAGCCAAAACACCTCTTACAACCACATCAATGTACCCGAACCACAAAACTAAGTAGCAGGACTGACTGGTCTAGTCACCAAAGGCGCAAAAATTATCAACTTCCTGTTCTCACCAAAAAGCAATGGATATTAGTCTCTTTTTTTTTGTTTTTAAAGATTTTATTTATTTATTTGACAGAGAGAGCGAAAGAGCACAAGCAGGGGGAGCAGCAGAGGGAGAGGAAGAAGCAGGCCCCCTTCCGAGCAGGGAGCCTGACGCGGGACTCGATCCCGGGACCCTGGGATCATGACCTGAGCCGAAGGCAGATGCTTAGCCATCTGAGCCACCCAGGCGCCCAGATATTAGTTTCTTCAACAGAGTAGTTTTCATTAGAAGAAAATCATATATGCAGGCTATCTTCCAGCTGTGAATACACAAGTTTAAGGTCATTACTCAGCTGTTTACAGAAGAGATTACCCCCATTATCTCTCCTCCTGAACACCTACAGAAGTTATCAAGTTAAAACAAGGCCTCACTAGGAATAAACTACTAGTTCATTACTCTGCATGCAAACTTCTAGAGTTGTTTACAAACCATTCTGGCTCATAACCAGGGATTACCAGAATGTTAAACACCAGCCACACAGAGAAGTTGCAAAGTTTACAAGTCATTAAAAAAAAAAAAAAAATTTCACTAGCCCCTTCACATTTAGTGTTATGGAGGTATTGCCCAAGGGTAACACCTGCCATTCTAAAACCAAACTGCCTGGAAGTAAGTCAGGACTGACTCCAGTACTCCGTGTGGTGGTGAGCAAATTACTTGGGTTCTCTGAGTCTCGTCCATAAAAAGGGGTAAGAGATAGCCCCTAGCTCATAGCCCATAGGGTTGCTAAAGAATGGAGATAAAATGGGTAAAAAGTGTTTAGTACAGTGTCTGGCACCTAGAAAGCACGTAATAAATATCCATTTACTATTGCTTCTACTGCTACCCCTATCACTACCACCATCACTACCCCAGGAGCATGGGAGCATTAATGTACACCTGGGGGTATATTTTTGTTAAATAGATTGGATCTAATTTTTTTGGGTCCCAGGACTATGCCAATTAGCGCCACTTAATTTTATGTATTCTTCAACACCTTGCTCAGAATATATACTTCACAGATAAAGGTTTTCAGATACTGCGTGCCCTAATGATCTGTTTGCTTTGAGCTGAGCTCATGGAATCTATTGCCTAAAACATTCAGCGGGCAATTAATCAATCACATGTTGGCATGGCATCATTTTTGTCCGACATGCCATTATCATTTGAACTGTGCAGTGATGTGATTTTCACGTGTTTGTGTCTCATGGCTGTATAGATCTTGAGGGTAATGACCATACCATAATGCTTCTTTGTATCTATCAAGGGCTGGAATTTTGCATATAATTGGCACTCCATAAATGTGCTAATCAATGAGTTTTCTAATTACTTCTGAGTGTGTATATCAAATGTATTTTACAAAATAAAAAAAGCAGGTTTATTAATAAACTCAGAGATCTGAGTACTTGTGAACAAAAATGCTTCGTAGCTACCACTGAAATGCATAATTATGTGTACCTCTCCATGGAGATTCCAAAAATGAGATGAAATGATAGAGCAATGAATCAGGAGCAGTCAGAAATACTTGCTACCTAGCACAAATTAAATTCTTCTGCAAAAATTATAGCCACAACAAATTTTATACCGATTATTTTAGTATCCATATACTTTACATTTCATACACAAAAGCTAATGATTTCTGCCATACTTCAGAACAACAGGCACTGTTCGGTAACTAAAGATGAATATATGTGCCTTTCTGGTGAGAAGGTAAAATGGTATAGCTGCTGTGGAAAACAGCATGGCAGTTCCTCAAAAAATTAAACCTATAATTATGGTATGATCCAGCAATCCTACTTGTAAATATATAAAAAAACTGAAAGCTTGGACTCGGGAAGATTTGTACACCAATGTTCATAGCAGCATTATTCACAACAGCCAAAAGATGAAAATGACCCCACTATCCATGGATGGATGAGTGGATAAGGAAAATGTGGTCTATCCGTATAATGGAATATTATTTAGCTTTGAAAAGGAAGGAAATTGTGACACATGAATGAACTTTGAAGACAATGTTAAGTGAAAGAAACCAGATACAAAAGGACAAATACCATATGGTTATGCTTATATGAGGTAGCTGGAGTAGCCAAATTCATAGAGACAAAAAGTAGAACGATGGTTGCCAGGGGCTAGGGAAGAGTGGGGAATAAGGAGTTCCTGATTCATGAAGACAGAGTTTCAGTTTGGGAACATGAAAAAGTTCTGGAGAGGGATGGCACCAAGAATGTACTTCATGCCACTGAACTATACACTTAAAAATGTTGCTTAAATGGTACATTTTATATTTTACCACAATAAAAATATTTCAAAAAATTAAGGAATACAATACATGCTATGTAAAAAAAAAAGATGAATATAGGTGTAGCCCAAAATTTCTGGTTATTACTCTCTCTGTACACTTATCAAATTAACACCAACAATTCACTTAAGAATCTTAAATGGTGAGTAAAGGATAAACTAGCCAAGTCTCAATAAATGCATTTTGTGAGAGGTTTGATTTATGAAGTATACAATCTTCATTTATCTTTCTTGGACTCCTTTACCGATGTTCACATGGAGAAATATCACTAACGGATGAGGAATTAATAGAGTTGACATTTTAAAAACCTCTAAAGGGCACTTGCCTTTACAAAACTTACGCCTTAAGTTACTAAGAGCGCCTATGAGAAAATATGATCCTCACACAAAAGTCACAATAATAAGGGTTTAATAATTTACACTTGTTTTCAACATTTTAAGGGCTGCAATTCTTTCCTAAAGTTCATTTATCTATGAACTACATAATGATACTGAGATTATAAATAAAAACATTCTCTAACAAAAAGTGTTTTTATTGAGACAATGGCATTTAGCAATCAGAACTTAGTATCTGAGAGATCCATTGCATTAAGTTATTCTCTTAAAATAAAATGTTATAAAGACATGTGTAAGCATGAGAGAGGAAAAAAAGTGCTGAAGGTAATGGTTTCCTGAAAAACTGCTTCTCACAAGATTTCATAGTATAGTCGAGCGTCATTATTACGGCATTATTTGCAAATTCGCCCTCTCCATAAAATTTGTTTCTAACCCCAAAATCAGTACTTGCAACATGTTCCTAGTTATTTGCAGATGCCAATTTGAGGTGTCCAACGTGCATGCTTCCCACCAAGATAGAACAGGACAGCACTCTGTCATCCCGCGTCAGGTCTCCTACTGTAAACAAGTGCCCTTTTCATGATTTAGTGCCATGTTTTTCATATTTTTGTGTGTTTTTGGTTGGTGAATTCACTATTGAAAACAGCTCCAAAGTGAACTGCACAAGTGCTGCCTAGTCTTCTTAGACACAAGAAGCCTGTGGTATGCCTTATGGAGAAAATCCATGTTAGATAAGATTTACTGGGGCATGAATTATCAGTGCTATCCACTCTGAATTCAAAGTTAGTAACTCAACGGTATATATTGAATAACACGTCCTTAAACAGACACACATACAAAAATGTAAAAAAAAGGGGCGCCTGGGTGGCTCAGTTGTTAAGCATCTGCCTTTGGCTCAGGTCAGGATGGGATTGAGCCCCGCATAGGGCTCCCTGCTCGGTGGGAGGCCTGCTTCTCCCTCTTCCACTCCCCCTGCTTGTGTTCCCTCTCTCGCTGTCTCTCTCTGTCAAATAAATAAAATCTTAAAAAAAAAAATGTAAAAAAAAAAAGTTAAAAAAAATGTAGCAATCAGTTGACCAAAATGTTATGATCAGAAGCTGGCAGGAACCTAACCTTGTATCTCCTGTAGGAGCAATGGTTCCATATTCACTCATTCAGTGTTCATGGCAACTTTACATAAGTACCATAAAAAACAAGAATCAAGAACCGACTGTACTTTGTTAAACAATGGGGTGGGGGGAATCAATAGAATAGAAAAGACAGCCCACAAACAGGCCCATGTGAATATGGCAGCAAATGGCAAAGACATCAGTAGGAAAAAGGTAAACTTCAGGAACTGGTCTTGGGACAAGTGATTATCAATTTGGGAAAAGGAAAGTGAATCGTCACCTCACAACACAGAAAAACTCAACTGAAATGTGAAAGTCAAACTTTATCCCTATGAGAAGAAAATAGTTGTTTTTTTTTCTAACAGGAGAAGAGCTTTAAGATCTTGATTTAGGGAAATATTTCATAAACAAAACAAAAAGAATCCATTAAGGAAAAATCAACAAGAAAAATAAAAAATTTTGATCAAAAGACATTAAACATGAAAAACTACAAATCAGAAACTGGAAAAAGATGCTCCCAACACATGTAACTAATATGGAGAACTCCTAAAAATAATAAGAAAAAGACAAACAATCCAATAGAAAAATGACAAAAGACATGAACAGTATTTAATAGAAGATTCAAATGACTAATATATGTAAAAGATGTTAAAATTTAATAATATTCAGAAGTGAAAATGAAAATCTCAGTAAAATACTACTTTATATAAATCAGCAAAACTTAAAAACTCTGGGGCACCTGGGTGGCTCAATCGGTTGGGCATCTGCCTTTGGCTTGGGTCATGATCCTGGGGTCCTGGGATCGAGCCCCACATTGGGCTCCCTGCTCAGCCGGGAGCCTGTTTCTCCCTCTCCCTCTGCCTGCCGCTCCCCCTGCTTGTGCGCACTCTCTCTCTCTCTCTTGCTGTCTCTGTTAAATGAATAAATAAAATCTTAAAAAAAAAAAAACTTAAAAATTCTGATAATACCAAAGTGTCAGAGAAAATGTAGAACAGAAACTCTTTCACTGCTAGTGGGAATACAAATACCTTGATAAAAACTGATATGAATACCTTGGAAAACACTTTATCATTGTCTAGTGAAGTTGAAGATGCATGTACCCTGTAATATAGCAATTCTACTTCTCAGTGTAAAATCTACAGGAACTTGTAATATGTGCACCAGGAAACAAGCACAAGAATGTCCACAACAATACTGTGTGAAATTTTGAAAATCCTTGCCCAAAAAAGGCCCTTATATCCAAGAACAGGTAATGGGATAAATTACATTATACTCGTAAGTGAATTGTTACAGAGCAATGGAAATTAACAACTGATAGTTCTCTATGGTTTTCTAATCAAAATGAATGACCTTTAAAATCAAGAAATTGAAGACACAAATACATGGAAACATATTCCATGCTCATGGATTGGAAGAATTCAGATTGTTACAATGTCCACACTGCCCAAAGTAATACAGATTCAATGCAATACTTAATCAGAATTCCATTGGCATACTTCACAGAACTAGAACAAATTATTCTAAAATTTGTATGGAACTATAAAAAACCTGGAACAGCCAAAGCCATCTTGAGAAAGAAGAAAGCTGGAAGTATCATGCTACCTGATTTCAAATTAGACTATAAAGCTACAACAATCAAAACAGTATGGTATAAAGGGGATTAAGTGTACTTATCTTGATGAGCACTGAGAAATGTAAAGAACTATAGAATCACTGTATTGTACATTTGAACACCGTACATTAATTATACCGTACATTAATTATACTTCAATTTTTTTAAGTGTGGTATTGGTACAAAAACAGACACACAGATCAATGGAACAGAACTGAGAGCCCAGAAATAAACCCACACAGATATGGACAACTAATCTACAATAGGAGTGTACAATGGAGGACCGTCTTCAATAAATGGTGTTGGGAAAACCGAACAGCCACATGCAAAAGAATAAAACTGTATCACTGTCCTATACCATACACAAAATTAACTCACAATGGATTAAAGCTTGAATGTGAGACCTGAAACCATAAAATTCCTAGATGAAAACATAAATGGTAAGCTCCTTGACCTCAGTCTTAGCAAAATCTTTGTGGATCTGACTCTAAAGGCAAGGGAAACAAAAACAAAAATAAACAAATGGGACTACATCAAACTAATGTGCTTATGCTCAGTGAAGGAAACCATCATCAAAACAAAAAGGCAACCTACTGAGTGGGAGAAGATATTTACAAACCACATATCTGATAAGGGGTTAATACCCAAAATATACAAAGAACTCATACGACTTAACAACAACAAAAAATCCAAACAACCCGATTAAAAAATGGGCAGAGGATCAAAATAAGTATTTCTCCAAAGAAGACATACATATGGCCAACAGGCATGAATGCTCACCATCACTATTAGGGAAATGCAAATCAAAACCCACAATGAGATATCATTTAACACCTGTTAAAATGGCTATTATCAAAAAGCAAAGAAACAAATGTTGGCGAGGATGTGGAGAAAAGGGAACCCTTATATACTGCTGGTGGGATTGTAAATTGACACACCCACTGTGGAAAACAGTATGGACATTCCTCAAAATATTAAGAATAGAACGACCATATGACCCAGCTATATCCCCACTTTTGGGTATTTATCCAAAGAATACAAAAACACTAATTCAAAAAGATATGCACCCCTATGTTCACTACAGCATTATTTACAATAGCCAAGATATGGAAAACAACCTAACTGTCCATCAGTAGGTAGATGCATAAAGATGATGTGGTATATTCATACAATGGAATAGTACTCAGCATAAAAAAGAATGACATCTTGCCATCTGCAACAATATGGATAGACCGTAAGGGTTATGCTAAGTGAAATAAGTCAGACAAGCACCATATGATTTCACTCAAAAGTGGAATCTAAAAACACAAAACAAATGAACAAACAAAATATAACAAAAATAAACTCATAGATACTGAGCATAGAATGATGGTTATCAGAGGGGAAAGGTGGCTCTGGGGAGTGAGACAGATGAAGGAGGTCAACTGATTGGTGATGGATGGCAACCAGACTTATGGTAGTGACCACTTTGTAGTGTATGCAGATGTGAATTATAAAGCTGGATACATGAAACTTGTATTTTTTTTAAAAAACACTGTTGAAAGGATAAAATAATCACAAATATATAGTACAATTCCACTTACACAAAATTCAAAAACAGAATATTAATCATCATATTGTTTAGGGTCTCATACATATGTAATACAAACTATGAAGAAAAGTCAGACACTAACAAACCCCAAATTCACAGTTGTGGTATCCTTGGAGGGCAGGGATGTATTATCAGGGAGAGGCACACAGCGGGCAAAAACAGAACTGTTATTTCCCTCTTCAAGCCTGTTCTTCCTCCACCAGTCCCCACCTTTGGAACTATATTTGGTTTCTCTCTTCCTCTCACACCCTCATGTAATAATTAATCAGCAAGGTTTATCAGCAGTATCTCTCAAACCCAACTCTTTCCGTCTCCATTACTTTACTCTGGTTGAAGCCTCCATCAACCTCTCACTAGGACTGCTGCAATAGCTCCCTTCCTGGTCTCTCCCGACTATACAATGCATCCTCCACAACAAAGCCAAGTGATCTTTTCAAAATAGTAAGTCAAATCATGTCCTTTAAGTTCACCAACGGCTTCCTTCCCTTCACACTTAGAATGAAACCCAATCTCTATCGGGGTCTTCACGGCTCCCTCCAATCTGTTCTCTGCTCACCTCTCTGACCTCACCTCCTCCCACCCACTAGGTTTCAGCCAGCATGGTTTTCTACTTCTCAAAACTTGCCAGGCTGATTCCCTCCTAAGACATTCTCACAGGAATGCCTTTTACCTGGCTCTTGGTTTTGCTGGCTTCATCTCAGCATCCAAGCCTCAAATTTTTAAACATAAATGTTACCTTCTTGACAAGGCTGCCTCTGACCAACTCATCAAAAATAGCCCCACTGCTACCATCAATCACTCCAGCCTCTCTCATTCTTTATGGCACTTTCCACTCTATGTTAATTTAGGGCTTCAGTCCCTTCCCCCAGAACCTAAGTCCCACAAAGGTAGAGATTTGTCGGTCCAGCTCAGCGTTACATGCAGGAACATCTGGCACAGGGCAACAAATAGTTGCTGAATGAATTAAAGAGTGAATTTTACTTTGATGTAACAACTTCTGGCAGTGAAATGAAAAGTATACTGGTGATGAGCATGACAGAATCAAAAGAGAAATTATGAAAATCACTCGGAAGAGCATTAATCTCAGAACTTTTAAATTATCCTTTTCTTAACAGTGCTAGTAATAGATCACATTTCTAAAGGCCATTAATGAATTATTAGTAAAAGTTTCACACAGCCACAGTCTGGAGTTTTGGAAGTGTGTCATCTTGTTCAAATCTGTTTCTAGGAGAGCACTGTGAATAAGAGCCCGGGGCTTCAGTTAGGCCTAAGTTCAATCACAGATCTCCACTGGAATTTGAACAAGTTACTTACCTCTTTATGCCTGCCTTGTCATTTGTAAAATGGAACTATTAATAGCTATTTCGTAGTCATTAGTCACTGTGAAGATTAAATGACGTTTTTAAAGCATCTAGTTGTATCTGGCATGCAGTAAGGAGTCAACAAATTGTCATTATTATTATTATGAATGCTGAGAATAGGAAGGTCCAGACAAATGGGACAGCTCAAAAACTGTGTGTACCTACTGTAATATAAAGCATGCTAGGTAAGTAATTCTCAAATTTTAGTGTGAGCAGAAGATCCACCTAGGCAAATCCCAAGATTCAGATTTACTAAGTCGAGGGTGGAATTTTCAGAGACCTGCAATTTTCACCATAAATTCAGTCAATTCTGATTCACTTGGTCCATTAACTCTGATAAACCCTGTGCTAGGTGTCCTAAAGATTACAGAGGTTATTTGAGCCTCCTGTCCTCTATGAATTTACAATCTAAAAGGGGTACAAACAACATATACAAATAATACAAAGCAATGTAGGAAAATTAGTGTAGATTGTACAGGCAAGAAAGACTTTAAGGAAGAAAGGTCATCTGTAATAAAATGATGAGTAGGAATTCATGAAGAACACATATCCCAGACTTTCAGGAATAATGTTACAAAAGAAAGTACAATGAGCAGACAGCTTGGCAGGAACAGAGGATCTGCAGTTAGGATGGAAAAACAATGTTAGGAAAAAAAAATAGAGGCTCTAGGATACCATCAATGCCAACCTAAACAGTATGGGCTTTATTCAGTGCTGGCACTACGAAGTTAATGGTTTTTGAGGAGAGAAATGATAAATTCGGGTGTTGTTCTTTGGAAGAGTACTCTGATGAAGCTATGCAAGATCAAGTAGAACGAGAACAACAGACAATGGCAATAGTGAGGCTGTTAGCACTCTAATCTCAAAGAAATGAAAGTCAGGAGAGGGTAATGAAAATGATTGAAGAGGAAGGAATGGCAACTCTTAATGACTCAGGCATGACAATCACAGCTGACTGCTTCACTCCTTAAGTCCAAACTGTATCACTGTCAGTTTCATGTTACTTTTTAGAACTTTTTCTTATATAACTAATTAGAATAAGTATCTAGAGTTCACTTAAAACACAGCCCACAATTAAGAGGTCAGTAAATAGGCCTCTGACTAGTCAAAATACATGTCACATAGTTCATACACTAAAAAGAGTATTTGTGTATATATGATAAACATATATACATATACAATTGAAAGAACATTATTCAGAGCTGCACAATCTTATTTTACACAAAGTTCTAACAAATATAAGCATCTAATTTCCAAACCCACAGCAGTTTGGAAGCAAAAATTAGGAGAAAAGAGCCTGCTATAGGTGGACATACCTAAGAGTCTGAGGTTCAAGAGAAAAAATGAAAACTATAAAAAAGCACACACAATCACTCAGGGTAAGTTCTCCACAACTGTTTATTGACAGGTACACAGGATTCCTAGAAAAACGAAATTAATGAGATTCTTCCTTCATGTTCCAAGCAACTACCACAGAAAGAAAGCTTTTAAACATTCTTTAAAGCTAAAGATTTCAAAACAAATATTCACCTGATAGAAAGATAATTTTTAAAAGATGGCTGATACATGCCAACATAGACCCTCTCACCAGTACCCAAGATATAGTCAATAAATATATAATTTACAACACACAAAGTTTGAAGATGATTAAAAATGCTCTCATAAGGCATCTCATCAAGAATATGGCCCCAATGATGAAGTTTAATTTGGGTAATTCTTTCCTGATGGCTATGACTTGGAATTCCAGGTCCCAAATAATATGAAAGCATCCTCAACAAGAATTAACACCAATAAACTGGTCTTAAATACATACCCTATAAATTTACCTACTAAAATCAGGCAACATTACTTGACACTCAACATCATGTAACAATAGGCTAGATGACAATCTTTAAAAAGACTTTTAAACATAGCAATTCATGAAGGTCTCTCACTTTGTTCACCAATACTTATTAATGTTCATTATAATACTGTTCATATAAAGACCTAATCTATTTTATAAACAGTTAAAAACATCATTGGGGGGAATTAGATGTTAACTGACTGAAAGTTACACTTAAGTTTATGATTAAGTTTAAAATATATACTAAAGCCATGAACCTATATCTTTAATTATGTAGAATTATTAAACTATATATTATTGGAATAAGAAGAGTTTAGGTTTCAGCTTGAGAGTTTTTAAATAGCAGAAAAGCAAATCAGTGTATATTTACAACACTATAACATTAAAATTACCTTAAGTATATTGTAGGGATAAGTCAACTAAACGGAATTAGGCCTCTCATTTTCTTTCACATGGCCAAGGATAGAGAAAATTAAAGCATACACTTCAAAATTTCATAAAATAATCAGGCCAGATTAAGATATCAAAGATTAAGATTATGCTCCAAAATGCCAAACATGCTACGTTATAAATATGTAAACAAATAAAGCAGTCAGTTGCACCCCCACCCAAACCCATCTCCTTATAATCATCCTGCCTCTCTAGAAGCATACAACATGAGGACACTAACCGAAGCCAAAGAAATGTGCCTAGGAGACAGTGTTTTTCAAAGTGCAACCTGTGACCCACAAATCAATTTAGTGGACTTCAGTCAGCATTTTTAATGAAAGAGAATGGAACATAATAGAAATTATCAGAACGCATCATATGTAATAAGGGTAAACAGTGCTCTGTGAAACTTTTCATTCATATATAGGTATGTACTAGATCATAACATAAAAAGTACTTCTTAACATGGGGCATGATTTAAAAAAAAAAAAAAGTTTGAAAGCTCTTACCCTAGAGATCTAGTTCTAATGCCTCAGGACCCAAAGGCTGAGTGTTTTCATTAGTCCTCAGCACCTACAAGTAATCTCTTTGCTCAAGATGGCCTCTTGGAAACCAATTTAAGAGCTCCAGGGCAGCATAAAAAGAACAGGGACTGCCCCAGCTAAGCCTGTGTCTGGACCTAAAAGGGTTGCTGACGTCCCCAAACAACAGCCCTAGGCGGTGCCTACAAGCTCCCAGTAACTGAGCAACCTTCAGACTAGAGCTCCTCCTTCCGCAACTGGCTGTCAACAGTTGAACTCTTCCAACCAACTTTCCTTAACTACAACTTCTAAAATCACTGTTTCAAGAGAAGACAGTATGAAATCTTCTCGCTTCATCAATTCCCAGAATGTCTTCCTAGGAGAGGATCTAGAACTCTGTATTCCTCGTTCTCATCAAAGAATGAAGCACCACACAGGATCCTTACACTGCCCCCTTCCCAGATCCTAGGACAGGGTACTCCTCCCAGGCCCCATCTTACTCCAATCCCCTCACTCTGAGCGTCTCCCAACTCGAGGGCAAAACGGTTCTCCCAAAAGCCCGTCTTAAACTAACGCATCCTTTCATCAGCCGCCTGGAAGGAGCAGGCCTAGTGTCCCAGGAGCCTGGAAATGCCCGCCAGCTCCGTTCCCCACCAAACCTCCCTGGGGACATGTCCTCTACTCCCCCCCCCCCCCCACGCCCCTCACCTTTGGTTACAGGAGTTCAGAGACAAAGTTTCCTATTTCCCCAGCACTCGTCTCCATCTCCTACCACCCAGGGGGCACCTTTCCATTCCCCACGCCCCTCATAAGGTGAGAAGCCGGGATTCTCCCAGGGACTCAGGCACCTGCCTCCTCCCGCCCCCGCCAGGCCCTCCCCCTCCTCCCAGCCCAGGACCCTCCCCGCGCCTCCCCAGCCAGTCCAGGCCCCATTCTCCCTCCAGCCGCAGGCAGGTGGCCCATCCCCCCCTTCCTCCCAGGCAGGCCTCGTCCCGCTCCGAGTTCTTGCCCGCGTTCCTCCACACTGCGCCCCAGCAGGAACGGCCCTCCGCGCCTCGGCTCCGGAGGGGAGCGCTTGGGGCCTCGAGAAGCCGGCGGAGCCGGCGGGCCCGGGCTCCACTCACCCCTCAGCCCGGGAGGCGGGGGAGCTGCTGCGGCGGCTCCTCGGGCTGCGCCTCTCCTCCCCCCTCCCGGCCACCGCTGTCGCTGCCGCTCAGCCTCCGGCCTGGTCCCGGGCGGCCCCGGCCCGGCTCCGCTTCACCTCGTCCCCCACTCTGGCCGCCGGAGCCCAGTGTCCTGCATTGACCCGGAAGCAGCTTTCACGGCCCAACAACAACACGTGACCCTGCCGCACGTGTCACGTCCGCTGCGTGAATGGGAGGGGGCGCCGCGGGAGCGGGTCCTCCTCCACCAAGCTCGGGTTGCCATGGCAACGGGGAGGCCTGCACAGGCCTGGGCCTCGCTACTAACGCGCTGCATCTGCTCTTCCCCTTGGCGGTCCGGAGGGCACACCCTAGGTGCCAAGGAGGAGTACATTGTCCCATCAGAGTGCGGTGGAGACGGGTCAGAGCAGAGCCTGGGCAGCTGAGAGGCTGTGGCTTTACAGAAAGGAGCATTGGGCTGAACCTTTGCAGACTTACCTGGAATGTTGTCCTGGCTCTGTCACTAATTTTCTGTGTGACCCTGATTAACTCACTTACTGCCCCTGGCTTCAGTTTCCTCACCAGGCGAGCTCTAGGCTGTAATCTAATAAAAATCCCAAGATGCTTTTGCATGAGGTCGTGCTAGCACTCTGACCTTTCTTCTGTGCTCCCTTTGCAAGGCCTGTGTCATCCTGAGATTTCAGCGCTCGGGCACCAATGGAATAATACCAGTTTCCATGCATTGAGCACCTTCCAGGTACTAGGCACTGTACACAGGCTATTTCTAATTTTAACAACTTGCCAAAGTAAGCATTTTGTAGAATTGAAAACTGAAGCTCACGGAGATTCAGTGATCTGCCCAAGACCATCCAGCGAGTAAAAGTGATCAGACTGAGATTTGAATCCAGGTCAGTCTGGCGCCAAACTAAAGTCCATGCTCTTCACATTATGACATGCTATTGCTCTAGCTCCAGATACATTATATGTGACCATTGGGCTGTGATTGCTTATGTACTTATTTCTCCATTTCTTTTGCAGGAACAAAATGGAATAGGGATGGTGTTGGCTGGTCCTGAAGAGAATTCAGTCTTGTATGGATATGTCAGCTGAAGTGCTAGGAATCGGAAAGGTCTATGTGCTACACACATAAGATGTGTGTGTTTTTATGTGGTGTGTGTCATGGAGCTGGTGAGGAGTTGTGATATGCATGCACATGTATATATTGGTTCCTAGAGTGGGGGAGAGAAAATTCTTTAAGGGGGACCCAATGGTAGCTTATCACTGTAACTCCTAGGGACTTACTAACTCTCTCATCGTGTTTTGTCTTACCCCATAGGTAGAGCTTAGAGAAGTTAGGGGGGGACAAAAGCCCAAAAGAGCTGGCTTTTTAAAAAAGATTTATTTATTTTAGGGAAAGAGAGAGAGCAGGGGGAGGGGCAAAGGGAAAGAATCTCAAGCAGACTCCCCGCTGAGTGCAGAGCCCAAAATAGGGCTTGATCTCAAGATCTGAGATCATGACCTGAGCCAAAATCAAGAATCAGACGCTCAGCTGACTGAGCCACCAAGGTGCCCCTCCAAAAGAACTGGCCAAAGAAAATGCTTTGAGGATCAAGAGGAGGGTGAGCCAAGCAGGGTGACTTAGGTTGCTGAGGTGGGGACTTTCCTCCTCCTTCTGCAGAGAACAGAGCAGTACCTTCAAATTACCCTCAATGGCAAGAACCAGAGAAGAACAAAGGGATATGTACACAGAGGAGGAAGAACAAGGTTGATGCTGCATGGATATTTTGTTGATAGACTTCCCTGTGAGCTCAGGTACCACTGGGGACACACCGAAATACTCAGGAGGCTGGATATCCTGTGAACAGCTAGAAAAAGGCAAGAAATGTGGATCATTGGTGGACAATGTATATAAATACATATATGAGTATTGTCTGATTGGGTGTGATTAGTTATATATGTCTTTGTTTCTTTGAGGTATCGTTGAGTCATTTTGCTTTTGTTCCCATCTTTCTCCTTATAAAGCAAACTCCTGAAGACAAGATCAATTTCTCCACCCTTCTCCTATCTCCGTAAGATGGCCAGAATTATGTTTCTAAAACTCCTATCTGATCATGTTATTTTCTGGAATTTAAAATCCTTCTGAGACTTTACCCTCAGGGGTAAAGTCACAATTATTAACATGCTCCTCAAGGCTTTTCATGGTCTGGAACCCTGCTGACTTCTCCAGTCTCATTTCTTGCCCTTTTACCCTCTTGCTTTATTGTCCTATGTTCAGCCTGGTAGCCACTAGCCACATGTGGCTATTTACATTTAAATTAATTAAAATTGCATTTCCTGAGTTACATGACACCACATTTCAAGTGCTCAGTAGCCATATGTGACTAGTGGCTATCATATTGGACACTATTGATACAGAATATTTTTATCATCATAGCAAGTTCCTTGGGCAGTGCTGCTCTATACTCTCAATACCTCATGTACGATATATTCTATGGGAATTTGCTCAGCTAAGCCCTTTGCTTGAAACATTCTTCTTCCATGGGGTGCCCTGGTGGCTCAGTTGCTTAAGCGACTGCCTTCAGCTCAGGTCATGATCCTGAAATCCTGGGATCGAGTGCCCCATTGGGCTCCCTGCTCAGCAGGGAGTCTGCTTCTCCCTCTGACCCTCCCCCGTCTCATGTGCTCTGTCTCTCTCAAATAAATAAATGAATAAAATCTTTAAAAAAAAGAAACATTCTTCTTCCACCTCCTTGAATCTGAAAATTCTACATAATTGCTTATTTTGTTGTCTCCTTGATAAGCATGTAAGCCTCAATGAAGGCAGGAGCTAGGTCTATCTTGTTCCCCATTGATTCTCCATTATCTTCAAAGGATTGTCATGTAGAAGGAGAGAAGAAATGTTGAACTAAAGTAAGAGGCAGTAAAAGAAAGGCAAATTTCTGGTCTGGTTGGTTTTTGTTTGTTTGTTTGTTTTTGTTTTTAGAAATTGTTAATAATTCAATTATTTTGACCTAGAAACAGCCATTTCATATGGTTCAACCTAATAGTAAGGAAGAACTTTGGAAGAATTGGAGCTGCCTCAGTTGGTTCTAATGAGTTCCCTGTCACTGGGATAGGTTAAGCCAAAGCAGACTCTGTTGGAACAATGTGTGAATATTTCCTGGATTGGGTAGACTGCTTGACTGGTCCGAGTCTAAGAATCTAAATCAGGGTTTCTCCAACTGATTCTTTAATTCAAGGGTTGAGTAGACCATAATGACAGTCATAGCTAGCCAAAGTCTGTGTATCAGATACTGCTTAAGATACTTCACATAGATTATTTCCTTAATCCCCACAGTGATTGTATGAAGTCTATTTGGATTTACCAAGTGAGACTCAGATTAAGCAATATATCCAGAACATACAGCTAGCAAATGGCAGAGGCTGAATTCATATTTACGTCAGTATGAAGCTGAGCTCGTAATAACCCTGTAATTAAGGGATAGAGTTCTACCATGAAGTTTCAATCATATATTTGCACATCCTTTTAATGTAACAAACGTTGGTTTTATAATGAATAGATTCCTTGCACTTAGGTAGTTTGGGGAAAACAAAGATGGATAAGCCATGGCTCCTACAGTGTAGTTGGGAAGGTAATGCATATACTCAAATAATAGTGATAGAGAACAATTAATAGTATATTATTTTAAAAGGGAAGTCATCTTAGCTGAAGGCATCTCTCAAGTAAGCAATAGGGTGAGGACAGAATTATATGAGAATTCGATCATATATATGAGAATTATATGAGAACAAAACAGTACACATATGGGAACACAAGAGAAGGGAAAAACAACCACTTCACTTGAAAGAAAAATGATTGGTTTGGAAATTAAGTCTGCAATATTGGTCCTGGTTTTTCCACTAACCAGCCATGTCACTGGACCTCTTTCTGCTTTATCTACCAAATAACCTGGACTGGAAAAACTACCAGGGTGAATAATTATATTAAATAATAATTAAAATATTATGTATATACCTTTATTATACATACATGCCTTTTTTTTAATTTTTTATTGTTATGTTAATCACCATATATTACATCATTAGTTTTTGGTGCAGTGTTCCATGATTCATTGTTTGTTCATAACACCCAGTGCTCCATGCAGAACGTGCCCTCCTCAATACCCATCACCAGGCTAACCCATCCCCCTACCGCCCTCCCCTCTAGAACCCTCAGTTTGTTTTTCAGAGTCCATCATCTCTCATGGTTCGTCTCCCCCTCTGACATACTCCCCTTTTCTTCCTCTCCTGTTATCTTCTTCTTTTTCTTAAAATATGTTGCGTTATTTCTTTCAGAAGTACAGAACTGTGATTCAACAGTCTTGCACAATTCACAGCACTCACCGTAGCACATACCCTCCCCAATGTCTATCACCCAGCCACCCCATCCCTCCCACCCCCAACCACTCCAGTAACACTCAGTTTCTTTCCTGAGATTAAGAATTCCTCATATCAGTGAGGTCATGTGATACATGTCTTTCTCTGATTGACTTATTTCACTCAGCATAACACCCTCCAGTTCCATCCACGTCGTTGCAAATGGCAAGATCTCATTCCTTTTGATGGCTGCATAATATTCCATTGTGTATATATACCACATCTTCTTTATCCATTCATCTGTCGATGGGCATCTTGGCTCTTTCCACAGTTTGGCTATGGTGGACATTGCTGCTATAAACATTGGGGTACACGTACCCCTTCGGGTCCCTACATTTGTATCTTTGTGGTAAATACCCAGTAGTGCAATTGCTGGATCGAACGGTAGCTCTAATTTCAACTGTTTGAGGAACCTCCATACTGTTTTCCAGAGGGGTTGCACCAGCTTGCATTCCCACCAACAGTGTAGGAGGGTTCCCCTTTCTCCACATCCCCGCCAACATCTGTCGTTCCCTGACTTGTTAATTTTAGCCATTCTGACGGGTGTGAGGTGGTATCTCATTGAGGTTTTGATTTGGATTTCCCTGATGCCAAGCGATGTTGAGCACTTTTTCATGTGCCTGTTGGCCATTTGGATGTCTTCTTTGGAGAAATGTCTGTTCATGTCTTCTGCCCATTTCTTGATTGGATTATTTGTTCTTTGGCTGTTGAGTTTGATAAGTTCTTTATAGATTTTGGATACTAGCCCTTTATCTGATATGTCATTTGCAAATATTTTCTCCCATTCTGTCGGTTGTCTTTTGGTTTTGTGGACTGTTTCTTTTGCTGTGCAGAAGCTTTTTATCTTGATGAAATCCCAATAGTTCATTTTTGCCCTGGCTTCCCGTGCCTTTGGCGATGTTTCTAGGAAGAAGTTGCTGCGGCTAAGGTCGAAAAGGTTGCTACCTGTGTTCTCCTTTAGGATTTGGATGGACTCCTGTCTCACGTTTAGGTCTTTCAACCATTTGGAGTCTATTTTTGTGTGTGGTGTAAGGAAATGGTCCAGTTTCATTCTTCTGCATGTGGCTGTCCAATTTTCCCAACACCATTTGTTGAAGAGACTGTCTCTTTTCCATTGGACATTCTTTCCTGCTTTGCCAAAGATAAGTTGACCATAGAGTTGAGGGTCCATTTCTGGGCTCTCGATTCTGTTCCATTGATCGATGTGTCTGTTTTTGTGCCAGTACCATACTGTCTTGATGATGACAGCTTTGTAATAGAGCTGGAAGTCCGGAATTGTGATGCCGCCAGCTTTGCTTTTCTTTTTCAGTATTCCTCTGGCTATTCTGGGTCTCTTCTGGTTCCATACAAATTTTAGGATTATTTGTTCCATTTCTTTGAAAAAAGTGGATGGTATTTTGATGGGGATTGCATTGAATGTGTAGATTGCTCTAGGTAGCATTGACATCTTCACGATGTTGATTCTCCCAATCCATGAGCATGGGACGTTTTTCCATTTCTTTGTATCTTCTTCAATTTCTTTCATGAGTATTTTATAGTTTTCTGAGTACAGATCCTTTGCCTCTTTGGTTAGATTTATTCCTAGGTATCTAATGGTTTTGGGTGCAATTGTAAATGGGATCGACTCCTTGATTTGTCTCTCTTCTGTCTTGTTGTTGGTGTATAGGAATGCCACTGATTTCTGTGCATTGATTTTATAGCCTGCTACTTTACTGAATTCCTGTATGAGTTCTAGCAGTTTTGGGGTGGAGTCTTTTGGGTTTTCCACATACAGTATCATATCATCTGCAAAGAGTGAGAGTTTGACTTCCTCTTTGCCGATTTGGATGCCTTTGATTTCTTTTTGTTGTCTAATTGCTGTGGCTAGGACTTCTAATACTATGTTGAATAGCAGTGGTGAGAGTGGACATCCCTGCCGCGTTCCTGACCTTAGGGGAAAAGCTCTCAGCCTTTCCCCATTGAGAATGATATTCGCTGTAGGTTTTTCATAGATGGCTTTTATGATATTGAGGTATGTACCCTCTATCCCTATACTCTGAAGAGTTTTGATCAAGAAAGGATGCTGTACTTTGTCAAATGCTTTTTCTGCATCTATTGAGAGGATCATATGATTCTTGTTCTTTCTTTTGTTAATGTATTGTATCACGTTGATTGATTTGTGGATGCTGAACCAGCCTTGCAGCGCAGGGATAAATCCCACTTGGTCGTGGTGAATAATCCTTTTAATGTACTGTTGGATCCTATTGGCTAGTATTTTGGTGAGAATTTTTGCATCCATGTTCATCAAGGATATTGGTCTGTAATTCTCCTTTTTGATGGGGTCTTTGTCTGGTTTTGGGATCAAGGTAATGCTGGCCTCATAAAATGAGTTTGGAAGTTTCCCTTCCATTTCTATTTTTTGGAACAGTTTCAGGAGAATAGGTATTAATTCTTCTTGAAATGTCTGATAGAATTCCCCTGGGAAGCCATCTGGCCCTGGGCTTTTGTTTCTTGGGAGATTTTTGATAACTGTTTCAATTTCCTTAGTGGTTATAGGTCTGTTCAGGTTTTCTATTTCTTCCTGGTTCAACTTTGGTAGTTGATACATCTCTAGGAATGCACCCATTTCTTCCAGGTTATCTAATTTGCTGGCATAGAGTTGCTCATAATATGTTCTTATAATTGTTAGTATTTCTTTGGTGTTGGTTGTGATCTCTCCTCTTTCATTCATGATTTTGTTGATTTGGGTCATTTCTCTTTTCTTTTTGATCAGTCTGGCCAGGGGTTTATCAATCTTGTTCATTCTTTCAAAGAACCAGCTTCTAGTTTCGTTGATCTGTTCTACTGTTCTTTTGGTTTCTATTTCATTGATTTCTGCTCTGATCTTTATGATTTCTCTTCTCCTGCTGGGTTTAGGCTTTATTTGCTGTTTTTTTCTCTAGCTCCTTTAGGTGTAGGGTTAGGTTGTGTATTTGAGACCTTTCTTGTTTCTTGAGAAAGGCTTGTATTGCTATATACTTTCCTCTCAGGACTGCCTTTGCTGTATCCCAAAGATTTTGCACAGTTGTGTTTTCATTTTCATTGGTTTCCATGAATTTTTTTAATTCCTCTTTAATTTCTTGGTTGACCCATTCATTCTTTAGTAGGATGCTCTTTAGCCTCCATGTATTTGAGTTCTTTCCGACTTTCCTCTTGTGGTTGAGTTCTAGTTTCAAAGCATTGTGGTCTGAAAATATGCAGGGAATGATCCCAATCTTTTGGTACCGATTGAGACCTGATTTGTGACCTAGGATGTGATCAATTCTGGAGAATGTTCCATGGGCACTAGAGAAGAATGTGTATTCCTTTGCTTTGGGATGGAATGTTCTGAATATGTCTGTGAAGTCCATTTGGTCCAGTGTGTCATTTAAAGTCTTTATTTCCTTGTTGATCTTTTGCTTAGATGATCTGTCCATTTCAGTCAGGGGGGTGTTAAAGTCCCCCACTATTATTGTATTGTTGTCAATGTGTTTCTTTGCTTTTGTTATTAATTGCTTTATATAATTGGCTGCTCCCATGTTCGGGGCATAGATATTTACAATTGTTAGATCTTCTTGTTGGATAGACCCTTTAAGTAGGATATAGTGTCCTTCCTCATCTCTTATTACAGTCTTTGTTTTAAAATCTAGTTTGTCTGTTATAAGGATTGCCACCCCAGCTTTCTTTTGGGGTCCATTAGCATGGTAAATGGTTTTCCACCCCCTCACTTTCAATCTGGGGGTGTCTTTGGGTCTAAAATGAGTCTCTTGCAGACAGCATATGGATGGGTCTTGTTTTTTAATCCAATCTGATAGCCTGTGTCTTTTGATTGGGGCATTTAGCCCATTTACATTCAGGGTAACTATTGAAAGGTATGAATTTAGTGCCATTGTATTACCTGTAAGGTGACTGTTAACTGTCTGTTGTCTGTGTTCTTTTCTGCTCTTTGGTGCTTTTAGGTTCTCTCTTTGCTTAGAGGACCCCTCTCAATATTTCTTGGAGGGCTGGTTTGGGTTTGCAAATTCCTTTAGTTTTTGTTTGTTCTGGAAGCTTTTTATCTCTCCTTCTATTTTCAATGATAGCCTAGCTGGATATAGTATTCTTGGCTGCATATTTTTCTCGTTTAGTGCTCTGAAGATATCTTGCCAGTCCTTTCTGGCCTGCCAGGTCTCTGTGGATAGGTCTGTTGCCAATCTAATGTTTCTACCATTGTAGGTTACATATCTCTTCTCCCGAGCTGCTTTCAGGATTTTCTCTTTGTCTCTGAGACTCGTAAGTTTTACTATTAGATGTCGGGGTGTTGACCTATTATTATTGATTTTGAGAGGGGTTCTCTGTGCCTCCTGGATTTTAATGCCTGTTTCCTTCCTCACATTAGGGAAGTTCTCTGCTATAATTTGCTCCAATATACCTTCTGCCCCTCTCTCTCTCTTCTTCTTCTTCTGGGATCCCAATTATTCTAATGTTGTTTCGTCTTATCGTATCACTTATCTCTCGAATTCTGCCCTCGTGATCCTGTAGTTGTTTCTCTCTCTTTTTCTCAGCCTCTTTATTTTCCATCATTTGGTCTTCTATATCGCTGATTCTCTCTTCTGCCTCATTTATCCTAGCATTTAGTGCCCCCATTTTTGATTGCACCTCATCAATAGCCTTTTTGATTTCGACTTGGTTAGATTTTAGTTCTTTTATTTCTCCAGAAAGGGTTTCTCTAATAACTTCCACGCTTTTTCAAGCCCAGCTAGTATCTTTAAAGTCATGATTCTGAACTCTAGGTCCGACATCGTACTAATGTCCGTATTGAGTAGGTCCCTGGCTGACGGTACTACCTCTTGTTCTTTTTGCTGAAGTGATTTCTTTCGTCTTGTCATTTTGTCCAGAGGAGAATAGATGAATGAGAGAACAAAATGCTAACAGGTTTACAACGTCCCCAGCAAATATACTGTATACAAATCAGAAAAGACCTGAAACCAGGGGAAAAGAAAGGGAAAGAAAGAAAAAAGAAAGAGAAAAAGAAAAAAAAAGATAAAAACAAAAACAAAACAATACAAAAAAGGCAGAATATGATCAAATATGATCAGGCTAGTGCATAGATCAGTGCCACACACTAGATTTTGGGCGTATTTTGGTCTGTTAGAAAAAAGTGCCTCCTAAAATTTTAAAGGAAGAAAGACATATATGTACAAAATAAGGGTTGATACAATGAAGGGATGGAAGATGACTGTAAAGATGAAAATTATAAAAGATTTTATATAAGGACTTGGTAAGATAAGTTGTTTGAAAAAAGAAAGAAGATTTAAGAAAAAAAAAAGGAAAAAGGGAGAGAATGTGATCAGGCAGGAGACTAGAACAAAGCCATACACTAGTGATTTAGGGTATATTTTGATCTGTTAGAAGAAACTGTATCTCAAAATTTTAAAGAGAGAACAACTTATATATATATGCCAAAAATAAGGGTAACTACTATGAAGGGATAAAATATGACTCTAACAATGAAAAATAAAAAATGTTTTTTTTTTTTAAAAAAGGGATTGATAAGATGTTGGTTGAAAAAGGGAAAAAGAAAAATAAAAAAAAACAGTCAACAAAAATTAACTTTGATGAAATAATGAATCATGGTAAGAAAAAAAAAAAAAAAGAAAGCCATGAATCTATGTGCAGTATTCCCCTAGCGCTGGAGTTCTCCTATTCTCCTTGATCGATCAACTTGGTCTTGGCTTGCTGGCTGTTTGTGTTGATCTTCTGGGGGAGGGGCCTTTTGCTGTGGTTTCCAAATGTCTTTGCCGGAGGCGGAATTGCCCCGCCCTTGTCGGTCCGGGCTAAGGAAGCTGCTCTGGTTTGCTCTCAGGAGCTTTTGTTCCCTGCAAGCTCTTGGTACAGCTTTGGAGGACCAGGGCAGAAATGGTGGCCTCCCAATCTCCACTCGGAGGAGCCGAGAACTCGGGGCCCCGAGAACTCGGGGCCCCGCTCCTCAGTGTGCCCCCAGGGAAAAGCAGTCACTTCCGTGTCCCCGGTCTCTGGCCGCACTCCGTGCTCACCCGGCCTGTGATCGAGCGTTGCTATCTCTGGCACCCGACCCGGTGTGGAGTCTCCAAACCCAGCAGATCCCTGCAGTGCGTTCCCGCACCGCTCCTCCCCGGGAAGGAAGGGGAGTCTCCCCGGCTCTGCTGCTTGTTGGGTCCCTGCTGGGGGAGCCGTGCCCCGACTGGGCCGCGGATCACAGTTTATGGCAACCCCGAGCTGAGAGCCCGCGCCTCAGCTCCGTCTCTGCAGCCGGCTTCCCCGCTCCGATACCCGGGAGCTCTGGCGCACTCAGGCACCCCCGGTCTCTCTGTGACCCCAAGGGTCCTGAGACCACACTGTCCCGGGAGGATTCCACCCTCCGCTTAGCCACTGCAGCGACGTCCCTCCGCCAAGCCAACTTCTAAAAGTTCCGATTTTGTGCTCCGCGGCTCTAGCACTTGCCAGAAGCGGCCGGCGGAGGCCCCTCCCCCGCCGTCTATCCTCCCGAATATCGCCTCGGATTCACTTCTCCGCACGTCCTACCTTCCAGTAAGTGGTCGCTTCTCTGTTCAGAGAGTTGTTGCTACTCTCCTGTTCGATCTCCTGTTGAGTTCGTAGGTGTTCGGAATGGTTTGATCCCTATTCAGCTGAATTCCTGAGACCAGACGAAATCTAGGTCTCCTACTCCTCCGCCATCTTGCTCCACCCCCCCTACATACATGCCTTTTTAAAGATTTTTTTTTTTATTTGAGAGAGGGAGAATGAGAGATAGCACGAGAGAGAAGAGGGTCAGAGGGAGAAGCAGACTCCCTGCCGAGCAGGGAGCCTGTTGCGGGACTCGATCCCGGGACTCCAGGATCATGACCTGAGCCAAAGGCAGTCGCTTAACCAACTGAGCCACCCAGGCGCCCTACATACATGCCTTTTTAAGGGGAAGTGTCAGAGGGATTCCATCAGATTTACGAAGAAATCACAACTCAAAAAAATGTTAGGTTTCATTGTCACTTTAAATTCTGCAATTCTGAGATTCTATATTTTATTTTTGTCAACATTATTGACATATCTGTCAGGAAATGGACTGTCATGCCAAGCTTACTGACCAAGCAAAGGGCAGAGATATTTTTATTTTAAACTGGAGAGTCATACGTAGAACGATTTAGAAAGTATCCAGATTTCCTTACTGGGCAGAATATGGTCTTAAAAAAACAACTCTTAATTTGCTTTCCTGCAATTTACATAAATGGATCAGTCATGTGGAGCTTAATTTTCAAGGAGGCCTTGCATTATTAAAAATCATTGGCGACAAATTGATGTAAGACTTACTAACATACATACAGATTACTACACATACAAATGTACACAAATGTACAGCCCAATGAATTATCAAAAGCAAAAACCTGTGCACCACCACCCTACCAAGCCATCGAATGTTGCCAGTTTCCCAAAGCCTCTTCCCTAGTCACTATAGCCATTATTCTCCCCAAACTACTATTCTGACTTCTAATATTGTAGCTTATTTTCCCGTTTTTAACCATTTTTTAAAAGATTTTATTTATTTATTTGACAGAGAGAGACACAGTGAGAGAGGAAACACAAGCAGGGGGAGTGGGAGAGGGAGAAGCAGGCTTCCCGCTGAGCAGGTAGCCTGATGCGGGGCTCGATCCCAGGACCCTGGGACTACGTATGACCTGAGCTGAAGGCAGACGCCTAACGACTGAGTCACCCAGGCGCCCCCCCATTTTTAAACTTTATATAAGTGGAATCATATGAGATGATTTAAATACTTAATGCTGTGAGAGTTATCCACATTGTTGCATATAGCTGTAGTTTACTGATTTTTGTTGCTAAATAGTGTTTCATATTGTAATCACACTACCATTTATTTATCCATTCCCCTGTTGAAGGACATTTGGGCTATTTCCAGTTTTTAGTTATTGTGCATAATGCTGCTATAAACATTCTTGTGCTTAACTTTTACTGCACATATATACATACTTCTGTTGGGAATATACCCAGGAATAAAACTAATGGATCTTAGCTTTGGATCAGAACTGTCCTAGAAATATAGTACAAGTCGCCATCACATGTAATTTAAAATTTTCTAGTAGACACATTAAAAAAGTTTTTTAAAAAGTGTAATTGATGTTAAGCATGCATTTTAAAAAAGATTTATCTATCTATTTATTTATTTTTAGAGAAAGACAGAGAGTGCGAGCAGTGGGGAGGGGCAGAGGGAGAAGGAGAGACTCCCCAAGCTGACTCCCCACTCAGTGCAGAGCCCTGCATGGGGCTTGATCCCATGACCCTGAGATCATGACCTGAGTCAAAATCAAGAGTCAGACACTTAACCCCCTGAGCCACCCAGGTGCCCCAAGCATGCATTTTATTAACCCACGACATCCAAAATATTATCATTTCAACATGTTATCAAGATGAACATTATTAATCAGATATTTTACATTCTTTTATACATATTAAATCTTCAAAGTCCACTGTGTATTTTACATTTATAGCAATTTGGATTACCCACATTTCAAGTGTTCAATAACCAATGTGGCTATGAACTACTACATTGGATGGTACATCTTTAGGTAATACTACCTAACAGCATTCCAAAGTGGCTGTGTGCCAATTTACATTCCTGAAAGCAGTGTATGAGAGTTACAGTTGTTTCAAATCTTCATCAAAACCTGGTACAATGAGGGTGACTGGGTGGTTCAGTCAGTTAAGCGTCTGCCTTCGGCTCAGGTCATGATCCCAGGGTCTCGGGATTGAGCCCACCTGGGATCCAGACCACCTGGGAATCCCTGCTCAGCGGGAAGTCTGCTTATCCATCCCTCTCCCTCTGCCCCTCCCCACTAGTCGGGCTCTCTCTCTCTCTCTCAAACAAATAAAATCTTAAAAAAAAAAAAATCAAACCAACCTGGCACTGTGAGCCTTTTTAATTTAGCCATTCTGATGGTTCTGCACTAGTATCTTATTTTGGATTAATTTGCATTTCCTTAATGACGAGGAAGTTGAGTCTCTTTTTATGTTTTTTTTTTTTTTTAAGATTTTATTCATTCGCGACACAGAGATACAGAGAGAGAGAGAGCATGAGCAGGGGGAGAAGCAGAGGGAGAAGCAGAGGCAGAGGCAGAGGGAGAAGCAGGTTCCCCGCTGAGCCAGGAGCTGGACATGGGGCTCGATCCTAGGACCCTGGGACCATGGCCCAAGCCGAAGGCAGACACTTAACCATCTGAGCCACCCAGGCACCCCTCTTTTTATGTTTCTTGGCAAATTGATATTCTCTTTCATGAAGAGTCTGGGTCCTTTTTTCTATTGAGTTGGTCTTTTTCTTATTGGTCTCATAAGATTAACTCAAAGGCATTCTCTTTTTTTATTTTCTGGAAAATCTTGTATATTGGCATTTTTAACTCCTTAGCTGATTGTTCTCCAACAAAGCTGTTTGACCTAGAGTTTTCTATATGGGAAGTGTTAAATTATAGATTCAATTTATTTCTTAATTACAGCACTATTCAAATTTTCCTATTTCTTCTTGTATCAATTTTAGTAAGTTGTTTTTTTCTAGGAATTTGCCCACCCCATATAAATTTTCAAATGCATTAGTATGAAGTTGTTTATAATATCCTATTATCTTTATCAGAGCTGCAGGGTCTGCAATGACATCTCATTTTTATTTTAGATACTGGTTACTTATGCCATGCTTTTTTCCTTCATTAGTCTCACAAATTTTGTTGGTCTTCTGAAAGAATTAATAATCAGTTTTGTCAAATCTCTCCATTCTATTTTTTCTTATTTATTGTTTTTTATTGCTTCCTTCCTTTTGCTCTTATTGGATATAATTTACTATTCTTTTTCTAACTTCTTTTCTAAAAATACACATTTAGAACTACATATCGGCTTTTAAATACAGCTTTAGTTGTGTGTCATAGTTCTGATATGTAGCATTTTCATTATCATTCGATTTTAAATATTTCCTAATTTCTCTGGCCTATTGGTAGGGTGGATTACCTTAATTCATTTTTGAATGTTAAACCAGCCCCGCCTACTTTGAATAAACCCTTAGTGTCATGGTATATAATTATTTTTACACATTGTTGGATTCAATTTGTAATTTTTTTTTGAGGATTTTTGCATCTATGTTCATGAGCGATATTGGTCTATAATTTGCTTGTCTTATAATCTTGTTGTTTAGTTTTGGTATTAGGGTAATCCTGGCCTCATAGAGTTAGGAAGTACTCCTGCTTCTATCTTCTGGAAGAGATTGTAGACAATTTATATAATTTCTTCATTAAATGTTTGGTAGAATTAACTAGTGAATTCTGGGCTTAGTGCTTCTGTTTTGAAAGGTTATTATTGAGTCAGTCTCTTTCTTAGATGTAGGGCTATTCAGATTATCTGTTTCTTCGTATATGAGTTTTGGCAAATTGCATCTCACTGAATTGGTTCATTTCATCTGGGTCATCACATTTCTGGGCATAGGGTTGTTTGTTGTATTCTTTTATTCTCTTTCTCATGCATGGAGTCCATAGTGATGTCCTCTTTTTCATTTTTGATCATTGTAATTTATTTTTCCTTTCTTTTCTATTTAGATAGCCTGGCTAAGGACTTACCAATTTTATTGATCTTTTCAAAGAAATGACTTTTGATCTTACTGATTTTCTCTATTGATTTCCTGTTTTCAATTTCATTGATTTCTGTTTTAATTCCTTTTTCTTTTGCTTAGTTTGGATTTGATTTACACTTCTTTTTCTAGTTTCCTAAGGTAGAAGCTTAGATTACTGATTTTTACATCTTACTCCTTTGTCTAATACAGGCATTCAATGCTATAAATTTTCCATTAAGCACTGCTTTACTGTATCCCACAAAATTTGGTAAGCTGTATTTTTATTTTCACTCAGTTCATGTTTCACTTGTTGTCTTAGTCACTTCAAGGTGCTATAACAAAAATACCACACACTGAGTGGCCTAAACAACAAGCTGGAGGCTGAGAAGTCAGAGATCAAAGTCCTAGCAGATTGGTGTCTGGTGAGGACCTACTTCCTGGCTTTTGATACCTTCCTTCCCCATATCATCAACTGAAAGAGAGCAAGCTGTAGTCTCTTCCTCTTCTTGTAAGTACATTAACCCTGTCATCTGGTCCCCATCCCCAACACCTCATTTAAATTTTACCTCCCAAACCTCCTAAAGGCCCCACCTAATACCATTCTATTGGGGGTTAGGATTTCAACGTATGAATTTTGGCGGGACACAAATATGCAATCTATATAACCCTCGTGATTTCTTCTTTGACCTATATGTTATGTTATACACAATTAATGAATCATTGAACACTACATCAAAAACCAATGATGTACTATCTGTTGGCTAATTGAGCTTAATAAAAAAAAAGAAGTATATTTCTTAACATCTAAATGTATGGAGATTTTTAAGGGATATTTAAATCAATTTCTAGTCAAATTAAACTGTGGTCAGAGAACACATGTCATAGGATTTCAATCTTTTGGAAATTATTGAGCTTAGCTTTATGGCTAAGCATATGATAAACTTGAGAATTTTTCCGAGTGCTTGAAAATATGTATACAACGGTTGTTGAGTTCAATGTACTATTTAAGCAATAGATCAGGTTTGTTAATTGTGTTGTTCAAACTTCCTATATTCTTATTGACTTTTTGTTAGCAATTGATTTTATAACAATTCTTATAAGCAGATTCATTCCTTGTTTCATTAGATGCAGACAGAGGTATGTTAAAATTTCTGACTATGACTATGGATAAATTTGTTTTTCCTTGTAGTTCTGAAAATTTTTGATCTGTACCTTTTGATACTATGTTATAAGATAAACACCAATTTCAAACTGTATTCTGCTGGTAAGTTGAACTTTCTCACCGTGAAATACCCCACTTATCTCCAGTGGTGCTTATTAGCTTAAAGACTATTTTGTCCGGACTTTTCTTTGTTGAAAGGTTTTTGATTACTGATTCCATTCTCTTACTAGTTAGAAGCCTATTCAGATTTTATATTTCTTCAAGCTTTAGTCTTGGTAGGCTGTATGTTTCTATGAATTTGTCCATTCCATCCAGGATATCCATTGTATTGCCATACCACAGTTTCTCATACTCTTTTATAATCTTTCTTATTTCTGTAAAATCAGTATAAATATCCCTACTTTCATTTCTGATTTTAGTTATTTGAGTCTTCACTCATTTTTTCTTCATCAAACTAGCTAAAGGTTTGTCACATTTATTAATATTTTCCAAGAACCAACTCTTGGTTTCACTTGATTTTCTCTATTATTTTTCTATATTTTATCTTGGCTCTAATCTTTATCATTTATTTCCACCTAACATTTTGATTTAGTTTATTCTTCTTTCTCTAGTTCCCTAAGGTATAAATTAGTTTGTTGATTTGAAATCTTCTTTTTTAATGGAAGCATTTATAGCTATATACATTTCCCTCTTGGCACTATTTTCACTACGTCTCAATGTTTGGTATGTTTCCATTTTCATTTATCTCAACATTGTCTAATTTCCCTTGTGATTTCTTTCTTGATCCATTTGATTGTTTGAGTATGTTGTTTAAGTTCTACATATTTGTAAATCTTCCAATTTTCCTTCTGCCATTGGTTTCATTTCATTCCATTATGACAAGGAAGAACACTTTGTATAATTTTAGTCTTTTAAATTTATTAAAACTTGTTCTGTGGCCCAACAGATGATCTATCCTGGAGATTGTTACGTGTGTACTTGAGAAAAAGGTGTATGCTGATATTGTTGGGTGGAGTATTCTTTGTATGTCTGTTAGGTCCAGTTGGTCCACAGTGTTGTTGGAATGAATGTTTATGTTGAAGTCCTAATCCCAATGTGATGGTATTAGGAGGTGGGGCCTTTGGGAGGTGATTAGGTCATGAGGTTGGGGTCCTCATAATGGGATTAGTGCCCTTATAAAAGAGACCCCAGAAAGCTCCCTTTCTCTTTCTACCATGTGAGAACATGGTGAGAAACTGGCCATCTATGAATCAGGAAGTGGGCTGTCAGTATCTTGATCTTGGGCTTTCAGCCTTTACAATTGTGAGAAATAAATTTCTATTGTTTATAAGCCAACCAGTCTATGGTATTCTGTTACAGCAGCCCAAATGGATCAAGGCAGTTTCCCTAGTGCTCTCCTGTTTGTCCAGTCTTGAAACGGGGATATTGAGGTCTCCTAGTATTATTGTAGAGCTGTCTATTTCTCCCTACAATTCTGTCAATATTTGCTTCACGTATTTTGGAGCTCCATTGTCTTGTGCATAGAGGTTTATGATTGTTATATCTTCTTGGTGAATGGACCCTTTGGTCAATATATAATGCCCTCCTTTTTCTCTTATAACAGTTTTTGACTTAAAGTCTACTTTTGATATTAGTATAGCCACCCCTGCTCTATTTGCTCAGAATATCTTTTTTTTTCATCCTTCCACTTTCAACCTAAGTGTGTCTTTAGATAAAAGGGAGTCTCTTTAGAGACTGTCATTGGATTCCGTTTTGTTTTTCTACGCATTCTGCCAATGTATGTCTTTTTCGTGGGGCATTTAATCCAATTACATTGAAAGTACTTACTGACAAGGGGGTGCCTGGCTGACTCAGTCTGTTGAGCATCCGACTCTTGCTTTCAGCTCAGGTCATGATCTTAGGATCCTGAGATCAAGCCCCAAGGTAGGCTCCAGGCTCAGCGGGGGTCTGCTTCAGATTCCCTCTCTCCTTCTCCCTCTGCCCCTCCTCCCGCTCGTGCGCGCTCTCTCTGTCTCTCTAAAATAAATAAATAAATAAACCTTAAAAAAAAAAACTTACTGATAAAGGACTTAATTTTACCACTATGTTATTTGTTTTCTGTATGCCTTATAGAATTTTTGTCTCATTTCTTCCATTACTGCCTTCTTTTGCGTTTAGTTGATTTTTTTGCAGTGACATGGTTTGATTCCATTCTCATGTCCTTCCGTGTGTATTCTATAGATACATTCTTTGTGGTTACAATGGGGCTTACATATAACATCTTGAAGTTACAGCAATCTATTTTAAATTGATACCCACTTAACTTCAATTGCATACAAAGACTGTGTTCCTTTATAGCTCTTCCCCCCATTTTATGTTATTTATGTCACACATAACATCTCTATATACTGTGTGCTGATTAACAAAGATTTATAATTTATTTCACACATTTGTCTTTTATTATTTTTTAAAAATTTTTATTTATTTGAGAGAGAGAGCATGAGTTGGGGGAGAGGCAGAGGGAGAGAATCTCCCTCTGAGAAATATCTTTTGGGGCACCTGGGTGGCTCAGTCAGTTAAGTGTCTGACTCTTGATCTCAGCTCAGGTGTTGATCTCAGGGTTATGAGTTCAAGCCCCACATTAGGCTACATGCTGGATGTGGAGCCCACTTAAAACAAAAAGTATTTAAAAAAATGAGGGAGGAATTAACACATTCTCAGATAAACAAAAGCTGAGAGTTCATTACCACCAGACCTGGCTAAGGGGAGTTCCTCAGTATGAAATGAAAGGATGCTCTACAGTAACTTGAAACAGCATGAATATATGAATTCATGGACAAATATGAAAGTTAATATTATTGCTATCTTGTTTTGTAATTTCACTTTTCATTTTCTACAAGATGTAAAAGACAAATGCATGAGGGGCACCTGGGAGGCTCAGCAGAGGCTGCTTGAAGATTCTTTCCCTCTGCCCCTCCCCCCACTCATGCTCTCTCTCTTTCTCTCTCAAATGAATACAAACTTTTAAAAAAATGATAAAGACAAATGTGTGAAATAATTATATATCTTTGTTAATTAGCACACAGTATATAGAGATGTTATTTGTCACATCAATACCATAAAATGGGGGGGAGAAGAGCTATAAAGGATTCCTTACTGGTGATGTGTTGCTCCTCACTGCTTTCAAGATTCTCTCTTTGTATTTGGTCTTGAACATTTGATTATGATATATGCTAGTTTGGGCATCTTCGTATTTCTCTTACTTGGAGTTTGTTGAGATTGTTGAATTTGTAAGTTTGTATCTTTTATCATACTAGGGGAGTTTTGTCTAAGGTTTTTCCTTCGAAAAATTTTTCTGCTTCTTCCTTTCTTCTCTTTCTGGGACTCCCATCATGCATATGTTTATCCACCTGATGTTGTCTCACAAGTCCCTTAAGCCCTGTTCACTTTTCTTCATTTTTTTTTCTTTCTGCTCATCATTCTGAAGAATTTCAATTGTCCTAAATTCAAGTTTACTGAGTTTTTTCTTCTGTTGACTTATATCAGCTGTTGAACCTCCGTAGTGAATTTTTTTTCATTTCAGTTATTATAATTTTCAGCTCTAGAATTTCTGTTCTGTTTGCTTCCTTTTTATATTTTCTATCTCTTTGTTGATATTCTCATTTCGTTCATATACCGTTATCCTGATTTCTTTTAGTTCTTTGTCCATTTTCTCCTTAGGCCTTTGAGCATATTTATGACAGTTTTGTTTTTGTTTTTAGAGAGTGAGAGCACTTGCATGGGGGGAGGAGCAGAGGGAGAGGGAGAGATCGAGTCCTAAGCAGGCTGCACGCCCAGTGCAGAGCCTGATACAGGGCTTCATCTCACCACCCTGAGATCATGACCTGAGCTGAGATCAAGAGTCGGACAGGTAACTGACTGAGCCACCCAGGCGCCCCAAATACATTCATTTTAAAGTCTTTTTTTAGCAAGCCTCATGTCTGGACTTGTTTGGGGATGGTTTCTGTCAACTTACTTTATTCCTTTGAATGAACCATATTTTTCTGTTTCTTTGTATGCCTTGTGAATTTTTGTTGTTGTTGAAAATTGGATATTTGATTACTATAATGTGGTAATTCTGGAAATGAGGTTCTCACCCTTCCCTAGGATGTACTGTTTTTTTTTTTTTTAATTGCTGAAGCTATAACTTGTTGCAGGTTTGTTTGTTTTGAGGCTTTTACAAACTACTTTCAGAAGGACTATTCCTTGTCATGTGAGCTCACTTGAGTCTCTATTTTCATGTTCAGCCAATGTTTTGATGGAGATTTCCTTGAAAGCCAGGAACCAACAAATACCACACAAACATACACAGAAATACACACACACACACACACACACACACACACACACTCAGAGAAAGAGAGAGAGAGAGAGAGAGGGAGAGAGAGAGAGAATAACCTTGTTTCCCAGTCTTTGAAGATAGGATCTGTGCTGAGCAGTCCTTTACAATTAGCTGTACTTCCTCTGAGCCTAGAGATCAGCTTAAGGTGAAAACTTAAAAGTCCTCTCACGACTTTTCTGAGAATGGGTTTTTTTCTGGGCATGCATGTGACTTCTAAATTCCTCTGTATATGTGGTTGCTTTTGAATGTCCTAATTTTCCAGAGTCTCACCTCAGCTTCTTCCCAGGGCCTTTGATGTTATATTGTATGTCTCTACCTAGAATCTCTTGCCTCGGGGGTCTGTGGGTTTATAGCCCCCTTATAGCTTTTACTAGCCATGCCCACCAGTTTCCCCACCTATAGTCCAAAGTATATAAGGCAGAATGAGTGAGTCAATCATGTCAGAACTGAGTACACAGTAATTTTCAGGCAAAGTCTGTTCTGCTTCCTTTTGCTCAAGATGGAGAACTGGGTTGCTGGTGTTGAAAACCAAGACTGTCACCACTGCATCAGGGAGGTGGTGGCATGAGGATGAGCAAAAGCACCACAGGGCTTTCCTATAGTTTTGAAGATGTTTTGTCTTGATTAGACACGCTTGGTTGCTGTAAACCTTTAATTGTTTTCAAGGCTCCTACCAAGTTTATTCAGATAGTTTTTTTTTTTTTTTTTAATGGTTTGTGGGGAAACAAAATCTTGGAGCTTCCAGTCTTCTGTTTTCCTGATGTAACTCAAATTTTATTGTTTTTCATCCCTCCTATTATCTACAACCTTATTTCTGGAATCATTTCTTTTGCGTGAAAAATACCCTTTAGCATTTCTTACAGCAATAGACCAGATGTTATTAATTTTCTCACTTCTGTCTTAAGGTCTTTATCTAACCTTTGTATTCCAAAAAGATATTGTTGTTAGTTTAGACTTATAGATTGGCAGATATTTTCTTTTTTCTTAAATTTTTTATCTAAATTCAACTTACTTAACATGTAGTGTATTATTAGTTCCAGGGGTAGAATTTAGTGATTCATCAGTTGCTAGTGCCCTTAATGCCCATCACCCAGTTACCCCATCTCCCCACCCACTTCCCCTCCAGTAACCCTCAGTTTGTTTTCTAGAGTTAAGAGTCTCTTATGGTTTGCCTCCCTCTCTGTTTTTATCCTGTTTTTCCTTCCCTTCCCCTATGTTCATCTGTTTTGCTACTTAAATTCCACATACGAGTGAAATCATATGGTATTTGTCTTTCTCTGATTGACATATTTCACTTAGCATAATACCCACTAATTCCATCCATGTTGTTGCAAATCGCAAGATTTCATTCTTTCTGATGGCTGAGTAATATTCCGTTGTATATAGTTACCACACTGTCTTTATAAATTCATCTGTTGATGGACGTCTGGGCTCTTTCCATAGACTGGCTATTGTGGACATTGCTGCTCTAAACATTGGGGGGACCTGTGCCCCTTTGAATCACTATTTTTCTATCCTTTGGATAAATACCTGGTAGCGCAATTGCTGGGTTGTAGGGTAGTTCTATTTTTAACTTTTTGAGGAGCCTCCTTTCTGTTTTCCACAGTGGCTGTACCAGTTTAAATTGGCAGATATTTTCAGTCTCAGCACTTTGAAAATATCATTCCTTATCTTCTAGCTTCCACTGTTTCTTTTGGAGGGTCATCAATTTTGAAAAATTCTACCGACTATATGACACATTTGTTCTTTCCATCTGAGACACTCGTTACACGTATGTTATACTTTCTTGATCTATCTTCTATGTCTTAGGAATTTTCCATGTATTTATCTCTCTACAATCTAGTAAGGATATTTTCTTCTAACCTATCTTCCAGTTCATTAATTCTCTCTTCAGCTGTCCGTAATCTGTTTTATAATCCATCCACTGAGTTCTCTGAATTTTTGAGTTTTATAATTTAAAGTCCTCTGCCCAAATTCTCACTTTTATTTTTTTAAATATTTTGTCATAGTTAAAGTCTGTGCTTTGTAGCTTATTATTTGTAGGTCTTAACATTGCTTCTCTTGGTTTTCCTTCATGTTTTCTTATCTCTTCACATGCCTGATTCATTTTAATTACAGGACATGAATTGTAGGTTAAACTTTGTAGCAATAATTTAAGGACTAAGGAAATGGCTATATTTCTCCAGAAAGAATTTAGATTAGCCTTGGGTTTGTAACTAGGGCACCAGTAATCTCTGAGCACTCTAATCCAATTTCAGACATTATTTGAATTTAGGCTTCAAAATCTTTGTGAGCTAGTCTAATTCCAGTTTACCCTTCCTTCTAAGAAGTAGTTCTCTGGAGACCTAACCAGAACATGGTAGATTATCAAGGCCTTCCTTGTCAGGTCTCAGACAAATTGTTGTCTTCAGTTTTGTATTCCTAGTCCCATGAGGCTGTCAGAAACACTGCTCAGCTTATAAGCCTCTCAGTGGTCTCTTCCTGAATCAGCAGACACTACCAGGGGAAAACAGCTTTAGTGCCTCTCTGGGTACTGTCTTCCCTTGAATCTTGATCCCTTTCTTTACCTTACTAGGTATCTGATGCCTACAAACAAATTAAAAAAAAATTGTCCAGTTTTTCTAGCTGTCTTCAAAGGGACACAGTTTCAAAGGCTTCATGCTAGAAGTGGAAGTTGCCAAATCATTTCTACCACAACATTTTTTTTTTCTATTTTTACTAGTCCCTGACCTAATTCAAGAAATACAGCGAGAAGGGATATGGGAACTTGAGAGAATGTTAGGGAGTATTTGGCCTTAATAATAATAGCAGCTAAACATGCACTGTGCTCCTGCTAGAGCCAGATATTGTTCTTAGCTTTTCATGCACTTACTCCTTTAACTTCTAAAGATAAATTTTAGGCAAAGCCAAGGTATTTTCTCCAGTAAAGAGTAATCACAAAAGTGGGAATCTCTCTAAAAATGACAAACTCCTTGATCTATAGTTTGTTGATAGCATTCAGTGACTAGCTCAAGACTTGGTCATGGTAGTTAGGCAACAAAATTTGTGGAATAAACATATTAATCAAGAATGTCAGAATGTAATTGAACTAGTAATTGTATTATTGAGTTACACTTTAAAGAAGCATTTGTAGGCACAGTTGAAGACGCATAGAAGCATCTAGGCAAATGTGTTCTTAGGCGTGATTTAAATGCTGGCTCACAATAATGCAGCTGTTTGTTCTCCACTCTCTCTAACCATTTAGCTCAGCAAAGTTGTGTCCCTGTAAGCATTGCTTCCAAGCCAGGAACATGTCATACATAAACCTGGCTTGCAATTAAGATTAAATATTGCTCACAGGCATCCATCTGTCTTGGAAGGTTTAGCTGTTCACCTACCTCAGGAGGTTCCACTGAGCGATGTGAATATGTCATTTTAAAAAATTGTACCAATTTTGAAATAACACTGAGTGTAATTAAAAATATTATACATAATGTTAGCCCAAAAGATTCAGCCAACTATTGAGGTACTGGGAAGCTAATCCTCTTCAATATAAAATTCCGTTATGTTATTTCATTATTTATTTGTTAGAATTTTATAGCTATTTTTCTCTAAGAACCTTCAAGGTACTCCCATATGACTCTTTTAAAGTTGGCTCTTCTCATGTAAAGTTATAAATGAGGGAAGTAAGGTAGCCCAGAAAAGGGAAAGGAAATGAGAAAAAGAAAGGTTCAGGAGGGTCTTTGGCAGAACAACTAGTATTATTCCGTACATTTTACGTGAGGAAGTTGTATAGCAATAAATATCACCTCAGTGGTAGTAGACTAGTTTTTCATAAAATTAAAGATCCCTCTTTATTTAATGACCTCACTTACTGACTCTGTGGTAATTTTAAAGTATGTCACAAATTCTTTGACACTCCTTCCGCTGAGTGGTGGAGTCTGTGTCCTCTCTCCTTGAACCTGAGTGGGCCTTTGGTCTGCCCCAGTCAGTGGAGTAAAATGCCACATACTATGCTCTTGTTCTCTTGGGACACTTGTGCTTAGAACTCAGCCACCATGTTGTGAGGAAGCCAACGTAGCCACATGGTCAGGTCATGGAAGAACACTGGCCAACAGCCTTGGCTAAGGTCTCAGCCAACAGCTAATGTCAACAACCAGACATGTAAGTGAGGCTTGAGTGTTCATATATTTCCAGCCCCCAGCATTGAGTATCCCTAGGGGAGGCCCCAGGCTTTATGGAGCAGAGACAAGCCATCCCACTGTGTTCTCTCTGAATTCCTGACCCACCAAATTTATGAGTATAATAAAATGATTCCCCCACAAAGTTTGGGGAAGTTGGTTGTACAGCAAATAGACAACTAGAACTCACTCATCATTGAAGACTAGAATCTGGTCACAACCTAGGTTTCCTAGCTCATCTTCCTTGTTCTTCCTATCTCCACTCCTGCATTCTCTCCCTGCTCTGCCCCTGTCCAGTCTGCTTTCCCTTACACAGGCATCTCATGCACTTGCACCTTTGCCACAATTTTGCTGGTGCTATTTCCTCTTCTTGGGCTTTAGTGTCACTAAGATCCGGTTTGAGTCCCATTTCGGCCTCTCAGTAGCAGAGTGATCAATCTCTCTAATTTTATCAGAAAAAATAGGAGTCAAAATAGAATCTATTTATAGATTA
Source organism: Eumetopias jubatus (assembly GCF_037043125.1). Taxonomy (NCBI): domain Eukaryota; kingdom Metazoa; phylum Chordata; class Mammalia; order Carnivora; family Otariidae; genus Eumetopias; species Eumetopias jubatus. The sequence goes on from NW_028274819.1 coordinate 96,859,764, forward strand.
AATGGCTAACGTATATAAAGTGCTTAGTGCCTGACACACACATAGTAAACACTCAATAAGTGTTAGCTATTATTATAAGTTCTTTCTATTCTGGAAAGTGAGTTTCTATTGAACAGTTAAAGCTTAAATGAAACTTTTGTCTTTTAAGTCTGAGCTCATATGTCAATTCCTCTGTGAAGACATCTCCATTTACAAGAAAAAATTAAATTGCTCCTTCCATTATGCTTCCAAGTACTTTTCACATTCTCCTGTTATAGTTTTGACAAGTAACCTATTATATATGTGACACTCCCCCCCTTAGACCCCACATTCCTCACAGGGAAGGTTTAAGGCAAAGACCTCACAAAAATAAAGAATGTCCTTGTCTCTTGTGTGAGTATGTGTGTGTGCGTGTGTGTGTGTGTATTCAATATATATGTACATCAAATACCATAATGAGGAAAGGAAAGTGAAGAATTAGTTAGATGATTATAGTAGGATAAGACTCGAGAATTTATAGAATCTGGGTCCCTGCCCAAATATTCTTTCCACTCACAAGACTTAAATTTTCCAACTTTGTTGAGGATATATAAATGCAATGTGGAAGCCATGTAAGGGGAGATGTACATTCTTCACTAGTTCATAATTGTCTACTCTGTACCAGCCACCATAGTGGGTGCTATACAGTTTAGACCCCATGGTCTATCAATATACCCACCCCCTTGCAAATATCCCCAACTGCAGTGCCTGAGGGTGAACCTAACTGTGCTAGGACTAGAGGAGCTGAGTGCTGCTAGAGAATACTAGCTGACTAGTAACTGAGCTGACTGGATGCATTTTAATTTCATCTCTAACTGCAAGTGGACACTCAGTACCGCTCACCCATCTTACTGAGTTTTTCTAGTTCCCCACTCCTTAAGATGACTTCCTCATTCCTCCAACTTCCTATATCCCTGGCCTGCCTTCCTGCTAGGTGGATGACCTCACTTTAGACTTCATTAGTAAACATAAATACCATCAGTGGAAACTTATTTATCTTTCTACACCTCCTTCCAAAGACCTGCACTTGCCCCTGTTTCTTCTTCTGCTAAAATGGAGGATGTATCCCTCCACCTATCAAAGGCCAGTTCCGTCCGTTGTGTTCCAGATTTCTTTTATTCTCATCCACCCAAAGTCTTCTACCTTCTGGTTTTCCCCTTCTTTTTATGCTTCACCAATGTCTGCCTCTCTATTGGATCATTCCCATAAACATGCTCTAGTATTTCCCATCTTCTTGACTTCACATTCTATACCCTTTCTCCTACTGCTCTATTTTTCTGCTCCTTTCTCAGGAAAGTTTCTTCAAAATAGTTGGCTACACTTGTTGTCTCTGCTTCTTCTCTCACCATTCCCTCTTGGGTTGACTCCAATGTAGATTCTTTTTCCAGAGCTCTCCACAGACCATTCTTGTGAGGGTGACTAATGGTCTGTTTTCATTTTAAATTCACAGTAGCATTTGGTTCACTCAAGTTCTCCCTTTTTGGCCTCTGGGACACTACTTGCTCCTGGTTTTCCTCTGTCACGCTGGCTGCTCCTCCTTAGTCTCCTTGACTAGTCTATCCTCCTCTGCCCTACCTACAAATATTAGAGTTCCTTAAGGTTCCTGGGACCTCGTCTTTCCTTGTCCTCTCCCATTTCTCCCTAGGTCATGTCATCTATTGCCCTGGATTTAAAGAACATCTTCATGTGAATGAATTCTAAATCACCAGCCCAGACATCTCTCAATCCCCAGACTTGTATTTCCAAAATATTTCCATGTAGATCGTCCTTAGACATCTCAAATTTAACATGTGTCAAAGGAATCTCAGTCCCCTCCCTGCTTTCCCTCCCAAACTAATCTTCCCCCATCTTAGTAAACAGCACCGCTTTCCACACCAGCTGCCAAAACCAGTCACATGGAATTCATTCTTGACTCTACCAAGTGCTGTCTACCTCCAAAATATACTTATCTCTATCTCCACAGATGCCTGACTCAGATAGGAACTCTATAAATATTTGTTTAATGAACAAACAAGTAGGAAAAAGATTTATGTTTGCCCACCAGAGAAACATGGAACCAGTTCCTGTGAGTCTTATGGAATGAGAAGTTGGTGTTCCTGTTGTCAACAGGATCAGAAGACAATGGAATTAAAGCACACGGAAAAGAGGTGGGAAAAATATTTCCCCAGCTTCTGGGATAGGAAGGAAACTTGCTTGGGGGTAGAGAAGAGTCAAGGTGGCTAGATCATTCTGAGTCACAATGTTGTGGTGTGCAGAAAGGAATGCTCACATAGAACAGGCAGAAAACTTTTTAAGGCCATTCCTTGGGAACATTCTTATGGAAGAGTTTGTAAATGCAGAGAGTGAGGCAACACTTTGGAGAGCCTATTTAAAGGGCTATAGTATCTTAAGAAGAGGGGCGCTCTGAAGTAGGTAGTATGGAGGTCAACAGCAGTGTTGTTGGTGGTAGTAATGCAGCAGGGGAATTTTAGAAGCTACTGAGCATTCCTGCCAGTGAAAGGAGGTCTGGTGAAGGTGAGCTTCCAAGCTCTCATGTTCTCAAGTTGCTACAGGTGTTCTTACACACACACACACACACACACACACACACACACACACACACACACACACACCCCTTTTGTCAAAAATGTCTGGGAGAAGCAGCATCTTATCTTTTGGAGAATCACTGAACATATTTGCATTATAAATACTCCAAGATGTCCTGCAGTAGAGAAAAATGGTTTAACTTTATTTCATACAGCATGTACCAAACGTTTGGCCTTGGAGCCCTTTGTCATGGAATAGCTTATAACATGTCACTGCACCCTACCGTTCCACAAAACACAGAGGATTGATTACAGGGAGGCCATGTTTCCTTAGCTATGGACGCAGACTTGGTGAGGGGTCTGCAAATCCCCATGTGCACCAAACCCTGAATAAATAACAGCACCTAAATACACATGGTCGCTTAAAAAAAAAATGTATGTCAACATCTGTAATCTTAAAAATACCAATTCTTAATCACTCAACACTAAACATATAACTGTGATCCTATTATGTGGGAGCATGAATAATAATTTCTCATTAAAAAGGGATCTTTATAAGTAAAAATTTGCGGATCAACCATCCTTAAAATGACTTTGATCTTATAAATAATAATGACTGACATATTTTGGTGCTTAATATGCTCAGGTACTATACTAATTGCTTTATTGAGACTGTCTCATTTAATCCTTACAGCAGTCCTATGAAGCAGGGACTATTATTACCATCCTCAATGTATAGGTGAGACAAATGAGGGTTAGTGAAATTAAGTGCAACAGTTTGTGGAGAGCCACACAATGTAAAGTGGTAGAGTTGGGAATTGAACCTAGGAGCCTGACTACAGAGCCTACAGCTCAACTGTTAGGCTGTGTAGCCCTCATCTGAGCAACCTGTCCTGAAGGGAATGAAGCCGTGGGTTTGAGCTTTTTCAGGAAAGAATGGAGATTTTTGTGTCCTGTTTTATGGCAGCTAATTCTGTTCCTACATGTTCCTGAGGAACTTCCCTGTGGACCTCTCTTCCACAAGACCAAGCTCCCCCCTTTTCTCCATTAACTCCACAATTAAAAAAGAAAGCATGCAGTCCAGCATTTTGAGGAAAATGAAGGCATGAAAGAGGGACCTTTCCTCACACTTTTCCCTTATGACATCACATCCATGCCACCGCACCTCACCAGGACTTGGCTCAAAAAGAATTGGGGGGGAAAAAGAATTACAAACAGAGTTATGAAGCAAAATAGTCTGGCCGGAGGAATGTGTCCCTGTGCCTTTTCTAAAAGAGGGGAGTATGCGTGGCTCAGAATGGAGGCCCATCACCTGACTTTTAGTCATCATGCTGAATTGTGTGTCCTCTTCTCAGTCAGGGACAAGGCATGTGATTTGAATGTCTTAAGATATACCTTTGAACCTGCGGCAAACGTTAATATATATAATTTTTTTTTTCAAGCAGAAACACCAGAGAGCAAAAGTCAGAAAGTGTAATGGTGGTCCTTCATGCATAACAATGACAATGATTGGGGAAGTACAAGTCCTTGACTCTCTGCCCCATAGATGATCTGCTGAGTGCTGCTGGTTAATGTCTCAGATGGGCACTGCTCTGCTCTTTCTTTCAGCATATGAAATAGATTGTTGCTTACACATAAACAATGGCAACCCATCCCAGAGAGAATCCCACCAGGAAAATGGAAGATAAAATTGCTTCCCTGAACTGTTTTTCTTTTAGTAAGTTATTTTCCAGAGTTTTCCCAGCATGTCTCAAGTGGCACTTCAATACCTCATCTCCTGAGGTGCAACACTATATTATAAATGATGTACTGGGAAAACACTTACTTAGGATTTGGATGGGAGTTAACAATTTAACAATTTAACTGCCTTTTTAAGAGCGGTGTTTTAACATGTGCATAGGAAGGGTCTATCGGAGAAACAAAGCCTCAGACTAGTCTATTGTATACTAATCTATCCTTACACCACCCAGAATGACAACACTACATAATTTCTTTTGTAGATTAGTATGGAGCACTATATGGTATGTATGTATGTCTCTATGTGTCTTTTCCCACCTAAAAGCAGGGTGAAAGAAGAAGAGAAAAGAGGGGCAGGAACAAAGATGACTCCAAGGTGAGGCCTAAAACATGTGCACAGTTTGCAGACTTCATGCTGAGCTTTCCAGATATGGATTTGAAGGAAAGGAACCTTGTCTGTTCAGAGCATCCATAGGATCAAACCAATTGCTCAAGGGATTTTTAGCCGTTTTTGGCACTAAAATCAGGTAGGAGGTTTTCCCCAGAGGCCTGGTGAAATGGACACCATATGATGCAGTGAACATCATGGCCAAATAAAGTCTTGAGTAGAGTCAGTGAGGTTCATTGGGCTGTTCCTCATAAAGACCCTCCTGCTTAGCTAGAAGCATCTCACCAAAGGGTAATTCCGTGAGAATAATTCTACCGGGACCTAGTCTAGTCTATAGAATCAGCTCTCTGCTGATCAATAATGTGCAAATGATAAAGTCAAAATGAATCCAGAAAACACTATATTAATAAAATGGACTGACTGGCTATCGTCTGAATGTAGAAAATTACATCTTTCTAGTAAATGCTTTACTGACTTAAATTTTGATCAGTTTGTAAGTCTCCTATGCCTTTCCCATCAGCATCATAAATATTAGAAGGAGGGTATATTTGACAGCAATGAGAAGTAGCAGCCTGAAAAAGGATAGTCATCATCATCACAAGCTCTTCCATTTCTTGGGCCCTTCTTATTTCCTAAGCCCTGTACACATGCACTTTATATGCATTATCTCTGCAATCCTCCCAGTAACACTGCAAGAGGTTCTATCTTACAAAATAAGACGTTGGAGATTACAGACATACCTCATTTTACTGAGCTGCGCTTTATTGTGCTTTGCAGATGTTGCATCTTTTGCACATTAAAGTTCTGTGGCAACCCTGTGTTGAGCAAGACAATCATGGCGTTTGTCCAACAGCATCTGCTCACTTTGTGTCCCCATGTCACATTTTGATTATTCTTGCAATATTTTCATCTTCTGTCTTCATTATATTCTTTATGATGATCTGTGATCAGGGATCTTTGTTGTTATCATTGTAACTGTTTTGGGGTGCTCACATACGATGGCAAACTTAATTGGTAAATATTGTGTGTGTTCTGACCATTCCACCAATCAGCCGTTCCTCCATATCTCTCTCCCTCTCCTCAGGTCTCCCTATTCCCTGAGACACAATATTGAAATTAGAACAATTAGTGACCCTACAACGGCCTTTTAGGTGTTTAAATGAAAGGAAGATTCACACGTTTCCCATTTTAAATCAAGAGCTAGAAATGATTAAGGTTAACAAGGAAAGCATGTCAAAAGTGGAGATCGGCAGAAAACTAGGGCTCTCAAGCCAGTTAGCCAAGTTGTGAATGCAAAGGAAAAGTCCCTGAAGAAAATTAAAAGCACTACTCCAGTGAACACATGAATGATAAGTAAGTGAAACAGCCTTATTGCTGATATGGAGAAAATTTTAGTGGTCTGGATAGAAGATCAAAACTTAAGCCAAAGCCTAATCCAGGGCAAAGCCCTGACTCTCTTCAGTTCTGTGAAGGCTGAGAGAAGTGGGGAAGCTGCAGAAGCGTGAAGCTAGCTGAGGTGGGTTCATGAGGTTTAAGGCAAGAAGCCATCTCTATAATATAGAAGTGCTGGTTGAAGCAGCGAGTGCTGATGTAGAAGCTGCAGCAAGTTCTCCAGAAGATCTAGCTCAGATAGTGAAGGTGCCTCCAGATATTTCAGTGTAGACTGCACAGCCTTCTATTGGACGAAGATGCCATCTAGGACTTTCATAGCTAGAGAGAAATCAAAGCCTGGCTTCAAAGCTTCAAAGTTCAGTGTAACTCTCCATGTTAGGGGCTCATGCAGCTGGTGACTTTAACTTGAAGTCAGTATTCATTTACCACTCCAAAATCCTAGGGCCCTTAAGAATTACACTAAATTGACTGCCTGAGCTCTATAAATGGAACAACAAAGGCTGGATGACAGCACAGCTGTTTATAACATGGTTTACTGAATATTTTAAGCCCCTTGTTGAGACCTACTGCTCAGAAAAAAAGATTTCTTGCAAAATATTATTGTTCATGCAATGCACCTGGTCAATGAAGTGCTCTGCCAGAAATGTATAAGGTTAATGTTGTTTTCATGTCTGCTAACAAGCATCCATGCTGCAGCCCATGGATCAAGGAGTCACTTCGACTTTCAAGTCTTATTATTCAAGAAATACATTTCATAAGGCTACAGCTGCCGTGGATAGTGATTCCTCTGTGGAGCTAGGCAAAGTTAATTGAAAACCTTTAGAAAGGATTCACCATTCTAGATGCCATTAGAATATTCATGAGTCATGAGAATAGGTCAAAATACCAACATTAACAGGAGTTGGGAAGATTTGATAGCAACCCTCATGTAGACTTTGAGGGGTCCAAGACTTCAGTGGAGGAAGTACGTGCAGATGTGGTAGAAACATCAAGAGAACTAGAATCAGAAATGGAGCCTGAAGACAGGACTGCATTGCTAGTCTCATATAAAACTTGAATGGATGAGGGTTGCTTCTTATAGGTGAGGAAAGAAAGTGGTTTCTCGAGATGGAATCTACTCCTGGGGAAGATGCTATGGAGATTGTTGAAATGACAAAAAGATTAGACTATTTAGAATATTAACTTGGTTGATAAAGCAGTGGCAGGTTTGAGAGGATTAACTCCAATTTTGAAAGAAGTTCTACTGTGGGTAAAATACTATGAAACAGCATCGCACGCTACAAAGAAATCGTTCATGAAAGTAAGAGGTGACATAGCCAACCTCACTGTTGTCTTATTTTAAGAACTTGCCACAGCCACCTTAGCTTTTAGCAACCCCCACCCTGATGAGTGAACAGCCGTCGATATCAAGGCAGGACCCTCCACCAGCAAAAAGAGATCATGACTCTCTGAAAGCTCAGATGATGATTAGCACTTTTTAGCAATAAAGTATTCTTAAATTAAGATATGTACTTTTTTTTTTTAGATATAATGCTCTTGCAGTTACTAGACTATAGTAAAGTGTAACTATAACGTTTACATGCACTGAGAAGCCAAAACATCCATTTGATGTGCTTTATTGTGGTGGTCTGGAATTGAACCCCCAATATCTGCAAGGTCTGCCTGTATAGCCATGAAATGAATTGCCCAGAGCTCATAAGTAGTGGAACAGATTGCAACTCCAGTTCTGACTTTCCACCATACCAAGCCACTTCTATATTTCTACCATTTAATTAGGAGGTTCCCCCTCTCCCCCCATGTCTTACGATCCCTTTCTATTTTGTATGATTTTCTTCCCAGTGGCACAAGAGGACTAAACATCATTTGAAAAAAGAAATCCCTCTGTTGATCTTTTGAGTAGAGTTAATACTCTAGGAGAGAGGGAGAAAGCACTTCTCAATCCTTGTACTGTGTTGGTAGCAACAGTGCAATCTGAGTTCTTGAATAGTCTCGTCCAGATTTCTGTTGACCAACACGTTCTCATTAAAAACCACTTATCTGCATTCCTGTACTGAGGTCACTGCCCCTTTTGCACATTTGTGATAGGGAGCTGCTTTGGGGGTTTGCTTTCCTGTTTGCACCTGTTTCATTTCTTCAGCACACATCTAGGGCGTGCCGGCACTGGTATAATGACCATCCACGTATTACAGATGCACTCCAACCATGAGTGGTTTCCTTAAGGAAAAGCGTCCTTTTTGACCTGAGATTGAAAGTTCCACCTACCAAAATACCTAGCTGCGGCCATGTCTATATAATTAATACTGCTTTGAAAGAATAGTTGAGCAAGCATTTTTCCTGGCCAATGATTAAACTTGAGAGACTGCATAGTTCACCTGGGATGCAGGGTTCCCACTCAATATTGTATCATAAAGGCTTATCCATATGGAAATATGTAGAGCTGGTTCATTCACTTTTATAACTGTGAATTGTTTCAGTGCATTGATTAAATCATAATTTAAAATATCTATCCCTTTATTGGTGTACATTTTTTTTCCAGTTTCTTTAAAAAGGTCTGTTTATTTTGCTGTTACAAACCGTTGCAGTGAATATTCTCTTTCATGTCTACTTGGGAACATTTCCAAGAATTTTTCTAGAGTACATGCTAAGAAATGGAATTGATGATTCACTGGGTGGTTCCTCATCTTTACCTTTATTAGCTATTGCCAAATTGTTCTCCAGTTTACACTCATAGCAGCAGTAGGTGGAAGAGACTTTCTTTGACCACACATCTTCATCAACCTTTGGTTTTATCAGATTTTTATTTATTTATTTTTGCCTACCTGATGGGTGTGAAACATTCCTTTGTAGTTTTGAAGGTCTTCAAGTGTTTGATAATAGCTGACTTGGTAGCTCTGTGAAGATAGAGCTTGTTCTAAATGAAACAGATAGTACATGAGAAGAATTTATTCAATGAGGTCCCGATGACTGTGGTCAAGGAAACCAGTTGCTGCCAGTGCTTTGAGCGGTCGTATTAAAAAATAAAAATGTCACAGGTATTCATATTTTAACAAGTTGTAAAAAGTTCTTCCCCTTTTCCTATGCTATTTACATTTTTCTATTCAGATTGGGTTATGAGTTTGGTGTTAGTAATAGATAAATAAGTCAAGATTGGCATGCATCTGCATGAGGAAAGTAGTTGCTTAGAAATGGGAAGACTGGGGGCACCTGGTGGTGCAGTTGGTTAAGGGCAGGACTTTTGGTTTCAGCTCATGTTGTGATCTCAGGGTCATGAGATCAGGCCCCATGTCGGGCTCCGCACTCAGCTCAGAGTCTGCTTGAGATTCTCTCTCCCTCTGCCCCTCCTGCTTGTGTTCTCTGTCTCTCAAATAAATAAAATAAAATAAAAGGGAACATGAAGACTGACTTTAAACAGTGTGCTGAATTCCTTGGACACGCTTTAAGATGTTCTTGGGTGCTTGGGGTAGGGTGGGGTGGGGTGGGGTGGAGGGGTTGGCCCCTGCGCTGCAGAGGCTAGGCTGGAAGCTGGGTGGGCAGGTGTCCTGTGAGGCTGGGCCATGCTCTGGGGAGCAGCCACAACTCCCCGGCCTGATTAGTAAGTTGCTTCTTAATCCATGTTTATTTTCCCTCTGTTATCTCTGAGCCTTTAATTAAGTCTTATTTTATCATTTTAGCCTTATTGCAGCCCTACTACAGGGAATGAAGGAAAGAGTCTTAAGTCCCTTGAGTCGGATTTGTGAAAGAGCAGAAGTGGCCCTGGAGACAAAGATGGCGGCAACAGCAATGGGTGATGAGACTCCAAGGGAAAGGTGAATCTTGAGGGGACTGAAATCTGGTTATCAATCCAGTCTTCTGTTCTATGTAGAGATTCTACCTCCATTCTGATCTTGGAAGGGTTGTAAAGGGAGAGAGTTTCCCTTACAGGCTGCTAGGCAGGTGAATGCTGGCTGACTCACTTGTGAAATAATCCCCCTGTTTCTTCATTTCCAGGGGGTTGGCATGATGCCACAGAAAGAGCGTGCTCTTTGCTGCCGGCAAACTTGAGTTCACATCCGTGCTGGGAAAGGTTTGTGAACTTGGGCAAATTACTTCAGCTCCCCGAGCCTCCGATTACTCAGCTCTACAATGAGGGTAAGAGTACGTGCCTTCGAGTACTGTGAGGATGAAATATGATCGCTTAGGTGAAAGCACCTTGTATAATGTCTGGAACACAACAGACATGGAAGAAACATTCATTCCCTTCCTCCCCCACCCCCACCCCTCTGTCTCTGGGACCAGCTTTCCCAGCAACCCCCAGCCCCCTAAGCGTCCTTGGAGGCAGGTCTGCTGGCCCCGCACCTTGCATGAGCCTCCATACCTTCACAGAAGTTGACTTCTCCCAGGCTTTGTCTCTGCAAGTAACAATTGACTTGATTGATTAGCTCCATATCGTACATTCTATTGACAATTTCAGGTACCACAGCAGATTTATGGGGGAGATGCAGTATCCGGGGGACAGTAGGAGTCCGGCAGTAATTAACACTAGCCTCCAGATCATACCATTTACCTTCGGAGTAAGCCTTAACCTTTCTGTTTGGAAGTAAATGGATTTTTCTCTGAAAGCCCCCAGGGAGCAATCATTGTCCTCACTGCCCTTAAGGTAACTGCCTCTCTTCTCCGCTGGAAGAGGTTTAGGACCAACAGATGAGATAATGATTATCCATGACACTCTTTGGTCTTAAATTAAAATGCTTGCAATGGTGGCTGGCTGGCTTAGGTGGCTGCCTCTGGAACCTTCCATCTCTCAGTTAGCATTTCAGATTTGTCCCTGCAGCAGCATCCTCCTCTGGGAGGAAGGCGGCCTCTGATAAGGAGTCCAGACAGGGCCTCAGCCCTATGCTCACCCACGAACACCCAGCTGGCTAGAAACATACTCCCCTCTGGCGCCACAGTCCCTTCCTGACACGCTCAGTGGAGAAACTGAAGATGAAACAAGTTTAATCTCTGACCCCCACACTGGCCACCTACCAGGAGTCTGTCTTTAGGGCAAGGGGGGTCTGAAATCATTCATGTTGCCCTCACCACAGTGTTCTTTCTCTGCAGGAGGCTGGCGGCTGCTTAGGGCTATCAATCTGACATACTTCTCTAGTTCTACACGGAGACTAAAATACCATTTAAGTCTTATTCCTACAGTTCTCGAATCACGTGGGTATTACCAAGCATGAAATCATCATCTAAAAACTCAATTTTAAAGAGCTGGTTCTTTGGGAAAAATAAGAAAGAACATTTCCCCGTTTACTATGAGATTTGCTTCCCCCCCCCCCCATAGTGTGGTTATTGTGTTTTTCTTAATCTTTGGAGATTAGGCTTCAATTTTTCACCTAGGCTCCAATTTGCCCATAAATCTCTTCATTTTGCTTAATTTAAATGTTTTGGCCAACTTCATGGTTTAATAATGAGAAATAAAATTGGAGCCTTAATGACTACTAAGGAGGGAATTTTCATTTCATCTGGAATTAAAAGAGCTGTTAAAGAGGCAGGCACCCTGTCAGACAAGCTGCCACAGCCTTCACTGGAGCGTGCCAAATGTGGCTTGATATTATACATTTCTTTATACCCAGGGCAGTCCTCCAATACGATTACTTGGAAATCCTTCAGATCCAGCCCTACTTACATCCACCTGATTGCTATGCCCCTATTGATTAAGCTGGGAACTATTCATTGAATTCAGGCCATCTGAGAAGCCCCCTAGGTCCCTGGGGTGTCCCTCACATGCTGCCCATCAGAGCTAAAGCAAGTTACCCAGCTCCAGAATGTTCCAGCACAGGTGCATAATGGGGGCCCTGAGACTACCATGATCAGATAACCAGGCAGCAGAGAGTACTGTTTCAGCACCTCCACCTGAGCAGACAAACTTAAAAGAGAGAAAGAACTATGAAAAGTTTTAAAACCCCTTTCTCTTAGGTTGACCAGTGGAGAAAGGTATCCACCGCATGGCTCTGTAGCCTAGAATTCCCTCCTTGTCCCAGACCTGAGAGGAGACACTAGCTGGGTAATTCCCCTTGTGCAGAGAGAGGAGCTCCGGTTTCTTTTGCTTGTATAGAATAGAGTGAGTCCGTGGAGAGGCTGCTTGGCTCTGGGGAGAATAATGGGAACTGGCTGGGGGTAGATCAACCTGTTACTATTGGGGGCTTAATGAATGGTTGGAAAAAAAGCAGCTCAGATTCTCCCATCTTAGTTACCCCCTCCAGGTATGTCCCACCCAGGCCACTTTCCTCACCATGTGTCACCTCTAAGAAGTATCCTACAAGTATCCCATCCTTCATTTGACTGTCATATATTGTGACAAATAGGTGAGAATGCTTTATACATTTGCCTTTGAACACAGATTGTAAATGTTCAAAGAACAAGAACCTTGTTTTATAGATTTTATTCATTCATTGGCTGATAAACAAATCAGTGACTAAGCCACTCATTATTCCAGCACCTACTATGGCTAAGGGCATTGAGCAAGGTTTATTGCTTGCTACTCCAGGGACCCCAGAGAAATGTGGTACCTAATTTCTGCCTTCAAGTAGCTCACAATCTTGTTGGATAAGTTCGGTGTGTATGGAGAGAAAGATAATGCAGTAGCACACAGTAAGATCACAATGGTTCCAAAACAAATAAAAATCACTAGAAGATGTGCCCCTTCAGGTTACTACATTTGTATCTTTGGTGCACCCCAATGTTTATAGCAGCAATGTCTACAATAGCCAAACTGTGGAAAGAACCAAGATGTCCACCAACAGACGAGTGGATAAAGAAGATGTGGTATATATACACAAAGGAATACTACTCAGCCCTCAGAAAGTATGAAATCTTGCCATTTGGAATGACATGGATGGAACTAGAAGGTATTATGCAAAGTGAAATAAGTCAATCAGAGAAAGACAATTATCATATGATCTCACTGATATGAGGAATTTGAGAAACAAGACAGAAGATCATAGGGGAAGGGAGGGAAAAATGAAACAAGACGAAACCAGAGAGGGAGACAAACCATAAGAGCCTCTTAATCTCAGGAAACAAACTGAGGGTTCCTGGAGTGGAGGGGGGTGGGAGGGATGGGGTGGCTGGGTGATAGACGTTGGGGAGGGTATGTGCTATGGTGAGCACTGTGAATTGTGTAAGACTGATGAATCACAGGCCCGTACCCCTGAAACAAATAATACATTATATGTTATTAAAAAAAATCACTAGAAGACAAAATTTTAATACTGAGTTTCTTTAGGTACTGCCATTTAGGCATTGCCATTAGTTTTTTTCTTCTCCTTTTTGGATTTTCCAAATTTTCTGTAATGCATGTGTATTAATTTATTAATTATATAAAAAACCTGAACCTTAAAGTATATGTTAAGGAAAACAGCATTTTTGAAACTCATCAAAACTGATGAGACTTCTCAGTATGGTAATCAGTCTACGTGCTAGAGTTGTAATTTGTTGACCTTCAAACTGTGACAATGTTTTACATTTTAAAAGAAAACCACCAAGGGGAAAGGTTTTGGTTTTCTTGGCAAGTATGAGGACACTGAAGTTGATTTTGATTATGTCGGTAAAGAAGATCGATCCCATTTGTTCTGAGCAAGTACCACTTTGATGGACTTATATTGAAATGGATAGCCCATTAACCATGTTTTGGTAATTTTATTTTGAGCAGAAATCACTTTTTGAGGATAATGAGGAGAGAAGGGAGAAGGCTGATTGATTTTTCAAAAGCTGGTGTGGGAGTTAGGAGGCAGAATCCTTCTAACCTATAGAGAAGGCATGTAGACGGCTGGAAGAAAACATTCCCTTGTACCTATTGACTGGAACCAGTGCTCCACCAGCCTATGAATGTTATCAACCTGCTCTCCCCACTCGGTTCATGCCCAGTAAAATAAGGGAAATCATATTTTTGCCTGGTATAATTTATTAAGTTGTTCTATGCACGACTGCTTTAGATCAAGGGTATATTAACAAATTCCTGCCACTCAGTGTTCCACCCACAGCATTTTTATGTACATTTGGTCTCAGTTGAACTTGCCTCATTCAATGCATTCCTTCATGGGAACTCAACATGTGCCAGGAATCCTACACTGAAAGAATAAAAGATGAAAAAGGCAATTTCTCTGCATTTACAGTGCCTTACTCTGGTAGGTGAGGGTAAGAACAACATATGTATGAAGTAAATATAATTCAATGATGGAAGTACTAAGGGCCATTTAAAAAGTTTGGGAATGTTCAGGAGAGGGAGAGGTTATTTCCTTACTCCTTTGGTGATGGGAATCCTTGAAGACTTCACAGGGGAGATGGTATGTGAGCTAGCTCTTCAATAGGTAGGCTTTGGCAATATAGAGATGACTGGGAAGGGCATTCCAGGAGGTAAGCACTGCCCAAGTGAAGACATAGAAGAAAAGCACGGAATAAACAGGATGAAGACAGAATGGGAAGTGGTATGGTTTGACTGCAGGGTGGATGGAAGGTAGGTGAGAAAACTGTCAGGAGAAGTTTGAAAGATCAGCCTGGGCTGGCTCAGGGAGGACCTTAAATCCTCTGGAAATAATGGCAGCCTCAGCAAATCTGCTGCTTTATTTGGAACAAAACATGTGCTAGCTGAATAAGAATGTTATTTCTGAATTCTGTACTTTATTGGCCAACCTGACCACTCAAAATTTAACAGTGCCATTGTCTTGACCTTTCTGATGTAGGGGTATGGCATTAATAAAATTTGAACAGTGATGTTCTATCAAGAGTGACGGGGGGCAGAGCAAGATGGCGGAGGAGCAGGAGACCTGGATTTCGTCTGGTCTCAGGAATTCAGCTGAAGAGGGCTCAAACCATTCTGAACACCTACGAACTCAACAGGAGATCGAAGAGGAGAGTAGCAACAACTCTCTGCCTAAAATGGACATGGCTATTGATAAGTACAGAGTGTAAATGGAAGTTGACCCGCCTTGCTTTTGTTCTTACAGGTTGTGTTCAGTAACACTATCAGCTTTGTGTTTTGTCTGGTCACTTCTTAATGCTAGAGGAACTTTGCTTGGCAGCTGATGGGGATGGAGGCAAAGAGATTTTAAGAAGTCAGCTCAGGCATCTTAACACTCAACTGGGAATGGGGAAAAACCATCTTTTACTTCATGCATCTACATATACGGCTGGCTTAGAAATAAATTACCTCAAAGATCACTCAGTGGGAACTAAGCCAGAGGACTAAACCTGGCAATATTATCTAGCAGCATGGAGAAAGGCTGAAGTGATAATGCAAAGCATCCTCTCTCTTTTGAAATGGGCATAGGGAGCACTGACAGAACCTGCAGGTCTGTGCTAAACCACACACACACACACACACACACACACACACACACACAGGCACACACATGCACTCCCCCCACCCCTCACACATGCATGGTTCAGCCTACATAAGGGGAGAGGGAAGAAGCAAAGAAACACATCTTAAATCTCTCTGTACAGAACCATTTTTCACCTGATCCTCCTTAAGCTAGTTCTTCAAGTCCTGTCCTCACATTTGAGCGCGTGGGCATGCACAGTCCCCTGGTAATGCTGCTGGATGCTGTTTACCTCTTTGTGACTTCTCTCCCTGACCTTCACATTTGACCAAGTTTTGGTGCTTTGAAATGCTTTTCTATGCTCAGTTAGTGCTACAGGATTACAGATGATGTAGAAATGGAAGTTACATTCTGTTATTCTTAATGGAAAAGCTACCACAAACCTAATCAGAACAATCCAAGGAGAATAACTTCCCAGGCGGACGCTGGGTGCTATGGATAACAGGATGGTTTAATGGACTGAAAAGGAAAATCATTCTCGATGTTCCTATACATCACAAACTGGGGGGTTTGGTTCTGTATTAATTTTTCACATTGGTTCCACACCTTCTGTTCTGTATTCACACTCCTTCTCAAAAATATTTGAGCTCATCATCCACTTCAGACCATTTCACTGCTTATTTCAGTTAGTCTTTCTGTATTCTATGGGGCTAGGCTGTCTGACTCTGCAGCTAATCCCACTAATATAATTTAAAGAAGCCCAGGAATGAGATAGAGGTACAAATCTCCAGTGTCGGCAGCCAACAGGAAAGGGCATAATGGGAGAGCTGGAGTCCCACAAAAAGGAACATGTGGATGAAGGCAAAAACAATAGGAACAACAAGCTATCTCTTATCACAACAGCGCTCAATTCAATGTGAATTAACCATAGTGCACTCCAAGGGAGATGAAGCAAAGCCTTGTTTTTCTAGCCATGAAAACTGTTTTTAACAACCCCAAGTCACAGTCCTGCTTCCTCCACTAAGCCTGTCTCAACCACCTAGACAGAGTCCTTAGCCCCTCTGAATTTCTACGTGGTTTATATGACACACCCCAGCACTTGGGTGTTTCATGCCTTGCTTCCGCTGTTCTTCATAGGTGAGCTCTGTCTGCCCAGGCAGAGTACGGATAATCTCTTCCACTTCTTCATTACATCCCACAGAATCTAATGTGGTGCTGTGTGTTAAAGAAATACCCTCTCAAGGTCACTCACCAACCTAAAAAATGTGCCAACAGGATGAGAGGTCCTTTGGTCCCTCTGACTTCTCTGGCATAGTCAAGAGAGGACATTAGGTTAGGCTCAAGGAATATGAAAGTGGGCACGATCTTTCAGCTAATTTTCTAGCAGGAGGATCATTGCACTCACGTGTTTGATCTCCATTCTCCATAATATGGACTCTACACCGTCTTACCTGTTACTACGGTTAAATCCCCAGACACAACCTCAGTCATAAGGCACTGATTCCCTGACACGCTTCCATACATCCCAGCCAGGGATATATTTATATGCATTGCCCTTAGTTAATATCTGGCTCAGTAGGCTGAGCCTTAGTTAATATCATAGGCTCAGTTTCTTTATGCTCCTTCCTTCTTAGAGCCTCAGGTATTCTGCCATTTTTGACCAGAGAGGTTGTTTTCCATTTTATTGCCTTTGTAGACTTCTTTCTTTCTCAACAGTGGTACTAACTGTGTAATGGTAATATTAGTATTTTTTCATTCATTCTTCAGATGTAGGGGTATGGCATTAATAAAATTTGAACAGTGATGTTCTATCAAGAGTGACAGGGGGCGGAGCAAGATGGCGGAGGAGCAGGAGACCTGGATTTCGTCTGGTCTCAGGAATTCAGCTGAAGAGGGCTCAAACCATTCTGAACACCTACGAACTCAACAGGAGATCGAAGAGAAGAGTAGCAACAACTCTCTGAACAGAGAAGCGACCACTTACTGGAAGGTAGGACGTGCGGAGAAGTGAATCCGAGGCGATATTCGGGAGGATAGACGGCGGGGGAGGGGCCTCCGTCGGTCGCTTCTGGCAAGTGCTAGAGCCGCGGAGCACAAAATCGGACCTTTTAGAAGCCGCTCCGCTGAGGGACGTCGCTGCAGTGGCTAAGCAGGGGGTGGAATCCTCCTGGGACAGTGGGGTCTCAGGACCCTCGGGGTCACAGAAAGACCGGGGGTGCCTGAGTGCAGCAGAGCTCCCGGGTATCGGAGCGGGGAAGCCGGCTGCAGAGACGGAGCCGAGGCCGGGCTCTCAGCTCGGGGTGGCCATAAACTGTGATCCGCGGCCCAGTCGGGCCACTGCTCCTCCAGCAGGGACCCAACAAGCGGCAGAGCCGGGGAGACTCCCCTTCCTCCCCCGGGAGGAGCGGCGCGGTAGCGCACCGCAGGGATCTGCTGGGTTTGGAGACTCCACACGGGGTCGGGTGCCAGAGATAGAAACGCTTGGTCACAGGCCGGGTGAGCACGGAGTGCAGCCGGAGACCAGGGAGACGGGAGTGACTGCTTTTGTCTGGGGGCTCACTGAGGAGCGGGGCCCCGAGTTCTCAGCTCCTCTAGGTGGAGATTGGGAGGCCACCATTTTCGCCCTGGTCCTCCAAGGCTGTACCGAGAGCTTGCAGAGAACAAAAGCTCCTGAGAGCAAACCCGAGCAGCTTGCTTAGCCCGGACCGACAAGGGCGGGGCAATTAAGCCTCCGGCAAAGACATTTGGAAACCACGGCAACAGGCCCCTCCCCCAGAAGATCAGCACGAACAACCAGCAAGCCAAGACCAAGTTTACCAATCAAGGAGAACGGGAGAACTCTAGTGCTAGGGGAATACGGCACATAGAATTCATGGCTTTTTTTTTTTTACCATGATTCATTAGTTCATCAAAGTTAATTTTTTAACTGTTTCTTTTAATTTTTCTTTTTCCCTTTTTCAACCAACATCTTATCAGTCCCTTTTTAAAAAAAAAAACATTTTTTATTTTTCATTTTTAGAGTCATATTTTATCCCTTCATAGTAGTTACCCTTATTTTGGGCATATATATGTAAGTTGTTCTCTCTTTAAAATTTTGAGATACAGTTTCTTCTAACAGATCAAAATATACCCTAAATCTCTAGTGTATGGCTTTGTTCTAGTCTCCTGCCTGATCACATTCTCTCCCTTTTTTCTTTTTTCTTTTTTTAATCTTCTTCTTTCTTTTTTCAAACAACTTATCTTATCAATTCCTTTTATAAAATCTTTTATAATTTTCATCTTTACAGTCATCTTCCATCCCTTCATTGTATCAACCCTTATTTTGTACATATATGTCTTTCTTCCTTTAAAATTTTAGGAGGCACGTTTTTCTAACAGACCGAAATACACCCAAAATCTAGTGTGTGGCACTGATCTATGCACTAGCCTGATCATATTTGATCATATTCTGCTTTTTTTGTATTGTTCTGTTTTTGTTTTTATCTTTTTTTAATCCTTTTTTTTTCCTCTTTCTTTTTTCTTTCTTTCCCTTTCTTTTCCCCTGGTTTCAGGTCTTTTCTGATTTGTATATAGTATATTTGCTGGGGATGTTGTTAACCTGTTAGCATTTTGTTCTTTCATTCATCTATTCTCCTCTGGACAAAATGACAAGATGAAAAAAATCACCTCAGCAAAAAGAACAAGAGGTAGTACCGTCAGCCAGGGACCTACTCAATACGGACATTAGTATGATGTCGGACCTAGAGTTCAGAATCATGACTTTAAAGATACTAGCTGGGCTTGAAAAAAGCTTGGAAGTTATTAGAGAAACCCTTTCTGGAGAAATAAAAGAACTAAAATCTAACCAAGTCGAAATCAAAAAGGCTATTGATGAGGTGCAATCAAAAATGGGGGCACTAACTGCTAGGATAAATGAGGCAGAAGAGAGAATCACCGATATAGAAGACCAAATGATGGAAAATAAAGAGGCTGAGAAAAAGAGAGAGAAACAACTACAGGATCACGAGGGCAGAATTCGAGAGATAAGTGATACGATAAGACGAAACAACATTAGAATAATTGGGATCCCAGAAGAAGAAGAAAGAGCGAGAGGGGCAGAAGGTATATTGGAGCAAATTATAGCAGAGAACTTCCCTAAGGTGAGGAAGGAAACAGGCATCAAAATCCAGGAGGCACAGAGAACCCCTCTCAAAATCAATAATAATAGGTCAACACCCTGACATCTAATAGTAAAACTGACGAGTCTCAGAGACAAAGAGAAAATCCTGAAAGCATCTCGGGAGAAGAGATATGTAACCTACAATGGTAGAAATATTAGATTGGCAACAGACCTATCCACAGAGACCTGGCAGGCCAGAAAGCACTGGCATGAGATCTCCAGAGCACTAAACGAGAAAAATATGCAGCCAAGAATACTATATCCAGCTAGGCCGTCATTGAAAATAGAAGGAGAGATAAAAAGCTTCCAGAACAAACAAAAACTAAAGGAATTTGCAAACACGAAACCAGCCCTCCAAGAAATATTGAAAGGGGTCCTCTAAGCAAAGAGAGAGCCTAAAAGTAGCATAGATCAGAAAGGAACACAGACAACATACAGTAACAGTCACCTTACAGGCAATACAATGGCACTAAATTCATACCTTTCAATAGTTACCCTGAATGTAAATGGGCTAAGTGCCCCAATCAAAAGACACAGGCTATCAGATTGGATTAAAAAACAAGACCCATCGATATGCTGTCTGCAAGAGACTCATTTTAGACCCAAAGATACCCCCACATTGAAAGTGAGGGGGTGGAAAACCATTTACCATGCTAATGGAAACCAAAAGAAAGCTTGGGTGGCAATCCTTATATCAGACAACTTAGACTTTAAAACAAAGACTGTAATAAGAGATGAGGAAGGACACTATATCCTACTTAAAGGGTCTATCCAAAAAGAAGATCTAACAATTGTAAATATCTATGCCCCTAACATGGGAGCAGCCAATTATATAAGCCAATTAATAACAAAAGCGAAGAAACACATCGACAACAATACAATAATAGTAGGGGACTTTAACACCCCCCTGACTGAAATGGACAGATCATCTAAGCAAAAGATCAACAAGGAAATAAAGACTTTAAATGACACACTGGACCAAATGGACTTCACAGACATATTCAGAACATTCCATCCCAAAGCAATGAAATACACATTCTTCTCTAGTGCCCATGGAACATTCTCCAGAACAGATCACATCCTAGGTCACAAATCAGGTCTCAACCGGTACCAAAAGATTGGGATTATTCCCTGCATATTTTCAGACCACAATGCTTTGAAACTAGAACTCAGTCACAAGGGGAAAGTCAGAAAGAACTCAAATACATGGAGGCTAAAGAGCATCCTACTAAAGAATGAATGGGTCACCCAGGAAATTAAAGAAGAATTAAAAAAATTCATGGAAACCAATGAAAATGAAAACACAACTGTTCAAAATCTTTGGGATACAGCAAAGGCAGTACTGAGAGGAAAGTACATAGCAATACAAGCCTTTCTCAAGAAACAAGAAAGGTCTCAAATACACAAGCTAACCCTACACCTAAAGGAGCTGGAGAAAGAACAGCAAATAAAGCCTAAACCCAGCAGGAGAAGAGAAATCATAAAGATCAGAGCAGAAATCAATGAAATAGAAACCAAAAGAACAGTAGAACAGATCAACGAAACTAGGAGCTGGTTCTTTGAAAGAATGAACAAGATTGATAAACCCCTGGCCAGACTTATCAAAAAGAAATGAGAAATGACCCAAATCAACAAAATCATGAATCAAAGAGGACAGATCACAACCAACACCAAAGAAATACAAACAATTATAAGAACATATTACAAGCAACTCTATGCCAGCAAATTAGATAACCTGGAAGAAATGGGTGCATTCCTAGAGATGTATCCACTACCAAAACTGAACCAGGAAGAAATAGAAAACCTGGACAGACCTATAAACACTAAGGAAATTGAAGCAGTCATCAAAAATCTCCCAACAAACAAAAGCCCAGGGCCAGATGGCTTCCCAGGGGAATTCTATCAGACATTTAAAGAAGAATTAATACCTATTCTCCTGAAACTGTTCCAAAAAATAGAAATGGAAGGAAAACTTCCAAACTCATTTTATGAGGCCAGCATTAACTTGATCCCAAAACCAGACAAAGACCCCATCAAAAAGGAGAATTACAGACCAATATCCTTGATGAACATGGATGCAAAAATTCTCACCAAAATACTAGCCAATAGGATCCAACAGTACATTAAAAAGATTATTCACCACGACCAAGTGGGATTTATCCCTGGGCTGCAAGGATGGTTCAACATTCGCAAATCAATCAATGTGATACAATACATTAACAAAAGAAAGAACAAAAGTCATATGATCCTCTCAATAGATGCAGAAAAAGCATTTAACAAAGTACAGCATTCTTTCTTGATCAAAACTCTTCAGAGTATAGGGACAGAGGGTACATACCTCAATATCATAAAAGCCATCTATGAAAAACCTACAGCGAATATCATTCTCAATGGGGAAAAGCTGAGAGCTTTTCCCCTAAGGTCAGGAACGCGGCAGGGACGTCCACTATCACCACTGCTATTCAACATAGTATTAGAAGTCCTAGCCACAGCAATCAGACAACAAAAAGAAATCAAAGGCATCCAAATCGGCAAAGAGGAAGTCAAACTCTCACTCTTTGCAGATGATATGATACTGTATGTGGAAAACCCAAAAGACTCCACCCCAAAACTGCTAGAACTCATACAGGAATTCAGTAAAGTGGCAGGATATAAAATCAATGCACAGAAATCAGTGGCATTCCTATACACCAACAACAAGACAGAAGAGAGACAAATCAAGGAGTCGATCCCATTTATAATTGCACCCAAAACCATAAGATACCTAGGAATAAATTTAACCAAAGAGGCAAGGGATCTGTACTCAGAAAACTATAAAATACTCATGAAAGAAATTGAAGAAGACACAAAGAAATGGAAAAACATTCCATGCTCATGGATTGGGAGAACCAACATTGTGAAGATGTCAATGCTACCTAGAGCAATCTACACATTCAATGCAATCCCCATCAAAATACCATCCACTTTTTTCAAAGAAATGGAACAAATAACCCTAAAATTTGTATGGAACCAGGAGAGACCCCGAATAGCCAGAGGAATGTTGAAAAAGAAAAGCAAAGCTGGCGGCATCACAATTCCGGACTTCCAGCTCTATGACAAAGCTGTCATCATCAAGACAGTATGGTACTGGCACAAAAACAGACACATAGATCAATGGAACAGAATCGAGAGCCCAGAAATGGACCCTCAACTCTATGGTCAACTCATCTTTGACAAAGGAGGAAAGAATGTCCAATGGAAAAAAAACAGTCTCTTCAACGAATGGTGTTGGGAAAATTGGACAGCCACATGCAGAAGAATGAAACTGGAACATTTCCTTACACCACACACAAAAATAGACTCCGAATGGTTGAAAGACCTAAACGTGAGACAGGAGTCCATGAACATCCTAAAGGAGAACACAGGCATCAACCTCTTCGACCTCAGCTGCAGCAACTTCTTCCTAGACACATCGCCAAAGGCAAGGGAAGCAAGGGCAAAAATGAACTACTGGGACTTCATCAAGATAAAAAGCTTTTGCACAGCAAAAGAAACAGTCCACAAAACCAAAAGACAACCGACAGAATGGGATAAGAGATTTGCAAACGACATATCAGATAAAGGGCTAGTATCCAAAATCTATAAAGAACTTATCAAACTCAACAGCCAAAGAACAAATAATCCAATCAAGAAATGGGCAGAAGACATGAACAGACATTTTTCCAAAGAAGACATCCAAATGGCCAACAGACACATGAAAAAGTGCTCCACATCACTCGGCACCAGGGAAATCCAAATCAAAACCTCGATGAGATACCACCTCACACCCGTCAGAATGGCTAAAATTAACAAGTCAGGAAACGACAGATGTTGGCGGGGATGTGGAGAAAGGGGAACCCTCCTACACTGTTGGTGGGAATGCAAGCTGGGGCAACCACTCTGGAAAACAGTATGGAGGTTCCTCACAAAGTTGAAAATAGAGCTACCCTACGATCCAGCAATTGCACTACTGGGTATTTACCACAAAGATAAAAATGTAGGGATCTGAAGGGGTACGTGCACCCCAATGTTTATAGCAGCAATGTCCACAATAGCCAGACTGTGGAAAGAGCCAAGATGTCCATCGACAGATGAATGGATAAAGAAGAAGTGGTATATATACACAATGGAATATTATGGAGCCATCAAAAGGAATGAGATCTTGCCATTTGCAACGACGTGGATGGAACTGGAGGGTGTTCTGCTGAGTGAAATAAGTCAATCAGAGAAAGACATGTATCATATGACCTCACTGATATGAGGAATTCTTAATCTCAGGAAACAAACTGAGGGTTGCTGGAGTGGTGGGGGGTGGGAGGGATGGGGTGGCTGGGTGATAGACATTGGGGAGGGTATGTGCTATGGTGAGCGCTGTGAATTGTGCAAGACTGTCGAATCACAGATCTGTACTTCTGAAAGAAATAATGCAACATATGTTAAGAAAAAAGAAAAAGAAGATAGCAGGAGGGGAAGAGTGAAGGGGAGTAAGTCAGAGGGAGAGACGAACCATGAGAGACGACGGACTCTGAAAAACAAACTGAGGGTTCTCGAGGGGAGGAGGGTGGGGGGATGGGTTAGCCTGGTGATGGGTATTAAAGAGGGCACATTCTGCGTGGAGCACTGGGTGTTATGCACAAACAATGAATCATGGAACACTACATCAAAAACTAATGATGTAATATATGGTGATTAACATAACAATAAAAAAAAGAGTGACAGAACTTCTCTTGCCTGGTGGTCCTTAAATTATAACAGGTTTGTTGACCCCTTCAGTTCTAAAACTTGGCCACTTTTTTCCTCTGGAAGCCACACCAAGTTGTAAAATAGATCTATATCTCTCCTTATATATAGATACATAGATAAATATTTATATTCATATTTATATTTATATGACACATATGTTAATAAAATAAAGTAAAATATATATTTTTTCTCTATGAGAAGAGCTTTTTGAAGGCATGTTATCACCAATCTTTAAGGCACACCATTGGATGACCAGGCTTACACCCCCTAGGGGCACCCTTTGGGTAATGGTGGGGACTTGCCTATGGGGAGAAAGTCATCTTTCACAGAAAGCAAGGGAATAACTCAGAGCTCAAGGTAACTAAAGGTTTAACTACTGTCTTGAGAGGGCCCCATAGGAAGCACCAGCTTTCAGCAAAATCTTTATGAAAGGATTCTTTTCTAAGTTTTCCAAACAGACCTCTTTGTTATTACCCCAAGAGAGTGAACAACCAGTCAGGGAATTAAATCTCCCTTATCGTTTCCAGACTATTTTACCTTGCTGTGCACACCCCATTGGTGGGAGAGCCACAAATGGTTCTCTCCAGCTCCATTCCAACCACCAATCTGCCGTGTCTGAAATGTCCCAGCCCTTGCTGGCCTCATGTATTTGACTCCTACACCATGGGGAAGTCCCCCTTGGATTCCAGAAGAAAATTCAACTCCTTGGAATCCAAAACTAATAAACTTTCACAGAGTGGCCCCAGGTGGATTGGTTATCATGATATGTCAGTCTCACCTAACCAATAAGGCGGCCGGTTGGCAAGTTCCCAGGATGAATATTCTCATATGAGCATTGGATTAGAGGAAGCCAAAAGATTTTCGGCCATCTACATGCTCAACTTACACCCCACCTGGGTTCTGGGGTAGAGATCTTGTGACGGTTGGGGCCCTGAAAGGCAATTAAAAGAAATAAAGCAAAGTATTATATTTTAATTGATGTAATCTTCAAGCTCCCAGTGGAATCTGGGGTGATATCTGACTAGAGTTACCCTGGGTATTAATAGATGGCTATTCTGTGAAAGTGCATTTAGGAAGACAAAACCCTACAAATCCCAAACTTCATTAACATGTGTATCCGTTTGTTGGGGGGGGGGGGTTGGCTCAGACTCCCAGGACTACAAATTGAAAGAAACCACCTAGACCATTCTGGGATCTGAACAAAGAGTCGAAAGGGGTGAGGGAGTTGGAGGGGGTGGAGAGAGAGAGAGAGGGAGAGAGAGAGAAAGAGAGAGAGAAGGGCAGGTGGAGGGGAAGACACCAAGTAGGTTTATATTTTTATTTGCTTTTAGAGTACCTGGATATTGAACACACAAAACTATCCTTCCCAAACCCAGACAGCTTTCATCCATCACTAACACTTCAGGGTTTGTTTCTGTTTTATTGTAAATATTCCAGTCGAAGAAAGATAAACAGACAAGAAAAAACTGCTTTATACACTATACAGAGTCAGATAGAAAATACAGAATGGAAAAGAAAGCCAACAACCAACAGATGAAAAGTGGAGACAAACCAAGGAAGGGAACTAGCTGGTTGCAGGTTCACCGACCAGCTTGAGTGAGGTGCAGCGATAGTCCCAGCAGCTAATAGAAACTGTCTAGTGCTGTCAGTCTTATCTTCACTCCACGCGGCAAAAGAAACAGACTTTATAAATGATTCATGGGGACATTTATTTCACTAATCCATTAGAAAAAGTTTGCTATTGATCAAGATATCCTGCTCATAAAAACGAGTTTTAAAAAAAAACAACCCTTCCCGCCCCCAATGTGATCTGACAGTAGAGACCACATTGTTGGAAGCAAGGAACAGAGCTGTGGGTTGGAACAGCGTGGCACCATTAGGGTCTGCGGTCAGGCGGCCTTCGGTGCCCTTCCCACCCAATCCACGAGACTCGAAGCGAGGTTGAAAAAAATACTCGAGTCCTCTCAGAGCTTGCCATCATTTGATGGTTAAAGAGGAAAAGAAAAAAAAAAGATTCAAATTCATGAGAGAGAAGGTCAGCCTAGGACAAAACTGGCATCCTTAACGGGAATCATCGGGGTCCCAATTGGCCCCCAGGATAGCAGTTCTAACTAACTGGCCTGGCATACAGAAGATGTTGAACTACCCAAATGGTAAACAAAACAAAACAAAACATGGAATTAAGTTCATCATCTTCCAAAGATGTCTTTATTTTAGTACATTCAGAACAGAAATGTGAGGACAATTCGATTCAAGGTGGTGGTGGTGGTGGTGGTGGTGGTGGTGGTGGTGGTAGGGGCTGTTTATTTCTCTCTCTCTCTGAATTTTCTAAGTTTACAATCAGAAATTGCATAGAATTTGTTTTCCATCAGAAGATGAAAACTCTCTGCGTGAAACTCCCAGCTGGTAGAGCCAAGCAAAGGTCACGCAACTGCTGGGAAGCCTCACCCCTCCCATCAGCTGAGTGCACTGGACCCTGCAGACATCCCAGAAGTAGAGCGGTAAGTAGAAGCCATCTGAGAGCCTGGAAAGCATCAGTAACTCTGATTTCGGAAGTGGAAGAGAAGTTAAATGCTTTATTTAAACTCAAGTGAGGGGACTTCTGCCCAAGCTGAGGTTAGGGCTCAAGAGTCCCCAGGTCCCAGGCCTGTGTATCAGCTGTGAGGCTCCACCTGTCTCCTAGGAACCTGGCAAGTTCTTGATTACTTAAGGTCTTTCCATTTAATAAGCACACACAGCACACACTCACACATACACGTGCACATGCGTGCACACACACACACACACACACACACACACATGCTTGCACCCAGGTCTCACGTCTAGTAGAAAGAAATCACCCAATCCATGATAGCCTTGGGGGTCTGGCTTCATAGGCAGCTACTGAGTTTGGTTAAAAAAAGATGCCGTTCACAAAGGCTGCACAATACCAACAGGGTGGCCCCAGGGTGGCCCCACCCCCCTCCTCCCCTGTGACTAGCACATTCCATCTGAAGCCAAGGCCAGGGTATAGGAAAAGTGTTTCACCCCACTCTGCTCCTTAAGCAAGGCCCTAGGACACCTCCTGCATTCTGCTCTCCTCCCCCATCTCTCTTCTTTAGAGATCACATTCACAAAAGACCAAATCAAACCCAGTGACAGTGAAAGTCGGAAAGAGAAAGAGAAGACATAGTAACCCCTGAAATCCCAGGCATTTCAAGGTCTTTCTGAGTAAACTAGGAGTTGATTGGATTTTGGCATTTAAAAAATTACTTCAATGGACTTTTGAGACTCTCCAAGACCTAATTCTTCCCAAGACCCTTCTCCTACACTCTCTGGTGCCCCCAATTCCCAGTCAGAAAAGAGAGGTTGGCACCTGAAATCCGACGCACTGGCCGCTCCATGTCCTAAAATTTAGGAAAAAGAAACGGATTATTTAGACTTCCATTGCCTAACCCAGCCTCCCCCTCCAAAAAACAAAAACAAAAATAAAAAACCACCCCCAAACAAATGGCTGGAATTGAGAAGACAACAAAGAAGAAAAGTGGGGTAGGGGCGGGGGAAAGGGGGGAAGAAGGGAAAACAAAAGAACATTAACAAAAAATATACAAATCCAGAAAAGAAAAACTTCCCTGTTGAGTTTAATTTGTTTTCCTGTAAGAACTAGACCCAGGGTACAACGGCCCCTTCCTAGGGGAAATTCCACTGATTCCACCAATTAATTCATTGGACAGGTCTGGGCAGGGACCCCCCACCCCAGACTCTGTAACTCTGGCGGGAGGGAAAGGCCCACTGGGAGAAGATGGGTCCTTGTGGTTGGCAGGGAGGGCGTCCCCTCGCCGCTGGGGTGCAACGTCTCTGGGTGGCCCCAGCTCCTGGCCCTGGGCACCGGCTCTGGCTGGGGCGGCAGGCACTGCGCTCTTTCGGTCAAGTTCCGGGATCCAGGCTCCAGCGAGAAGCTGCGCAAGTGTCGGCTCCCCGCGGAGCGCAGCGCCCCCACCCCGCCCCCGGCCGGCCCTCCCGCCTCCCCACCCGGCCTGCACGTGTCCGGCGCCCCCGGGGCTACTCGGGCTCGCTGCTGTTGGTGGTCTTCTCCCACTCCAGGCTCTCCTCGCTGCGGGCGGGGGACGGCCGCGCCCGCAGGCCCTGGAACCTGCGGCACTCCGGGCAGACGCGGATGTGTGTGCAGCCGCGGGCCACCAGGGCGGCCTCCTGGGCCAGTCTCTGCGCCAGCTGGTCGGGCTCCCCGGCCCCGCACAGTTTGCCGTTGCTGAGCGTCGCCGTGCCCCGCGGCCGGCGCTCCTCGGGAATGGGGGGCCGGGGCGGAGGCACCCCGGCGCGCCGCCGGCGGTGGTGCACACTGTCCTGACACAGGATGATGCTGCGCAGCTCGGTCACCATCTCCTGGCAGACGGACACCTGGGGGGAAGGAGGAGGTCACAGCCCAACCTCTCAGAACCAGCCCATGCGGGTCCCTGGCACCTCCCTTGCGTATCTGTTCCAGTGGGGGCTGGGGGGGAAGGATCTCAGAATCATATAATCGTAGGTATGGAGATATTGGGAGGCCCTTTCAATCCATTCCCTCATTCCACCTCCCACTTAGCATTTGAAGGCCCTCCATACCATAGTGTTCAACAGCCCTGCCATCTGGTTGTCCAGTCTTTGTCTGGACACCTCCAAAGACAATGTCCTCACCATGCTGGGAGAGAACCCATGCAATGGTGCTTCCTTCTACAGACTTCACAATTCGTCTCCCTGAAATTTTCCATCCATCCCAGTTAAATTTGTAACGTGAAGCCTACTAAATAAATAGGCCCTCTTCTGCAGGTCAGTCTTTCAAGTACTTGAAAAAGCCATGTCTCCATGAACATTCTGTTCTCAGGCTAGAGTCTCTCACTCTTTGGGTCAACTGGTTATAGCCAGAGATAATAATACAACAACAAAAGCTATGGCAACCACCACCCCTACTGGTCCACCGTCTCCTGAAAACAAACCCTTGGGTCCAGGTATGTTTCAGAATATTTTCGATTTGAGAGAGGTAATACAACACACATGCAGTATACTGTGTATCACACCCAGTGGGGTCTAGGGCAGACCCTATATTCAAGCACATTAAAAGCTGTTGAGAGAGTAAGTCCTGAGAGTTCTCATCACAAGGAGAAAATTGGTTTTCCTTTTTGCCTTCTTTTCTTTTTCTTTTTCTTGTATCTGTAGGAGATGACAGATGCTAGCTGAACCTACTGCAGTGGTCATGTCACAATATCGGTAAATTAGACCATTATCTTGTATGCCTTAAACTTACACAGTAACATATGTCAATTATTTATCAATAAAACTGGAAAAGACCACATCAGCATTTCCATAGCAAAATGTATGGACCTTTACACTGAGTGGAAGAAAGACCATAAACATTAACGTTAGCCTCGGACCTGTGCAAGTTTTGTCATCAAGTGTACTTTGCATCAAATTTATAAAAAATTTGGAACTTTCCCAGCTTTTTAGGTTTGAAAGCTGCTCTTTCATGGTCTTTCTTCCAGTCTTCGAGTTCTATCAATGGAACAGTTGTTCTACTAGAGCCAAATAGCTAATGGAGACTTTACTCTTCATTTTAGCTCTTGGAAGTCCTCACTGAAGTTTTCAAGGTACATCTAGACGGTGCTTAAGCTCTTGAGAATAACCAAATGTGCACAGATCCTCTACTTGAAGTGGCTGCAGAGAAGTTGTGTCACCTAATGGGATATGGCCCATTTAGACTGTTACTAAATTGAAACCTGTTACTAAATATCAGAGACTCTGGGCAAGTCCCTTGACATCTCTGTGCTTGCAGTAATAACTGTAACAGCTAAAACAAGAGCACCCGCCTAATCTATTACACGTGACAAGACATACATTTATTGGCTGTCAACTATGGAAATACAGAGAGAGTGGACACAGTCCTGACTTTTAGGCAGTGCAATGTTTAGTAAGGAGGCTGAAACAAAAATAATTGCAACACAATGTATAAGTGCTTGATGCACAGGATGCAATGGTGTTGGAAAAGAGGAGAAACGATCAACTCCTCTTGTCCAGGGAAGAAGGCAGGAGGACTGGGGAAGGTTTCATAGGGAAAGGAACACCTGAGCTGAGTCTTACAGAGTAAGTTAAGTAGCACCACTATTTTAGGAGTGGACAAAGGGAGAAAGCCAGTAAAGCTGGAGGGAGAAGTAGGAGGGGAAGCAAGAAAGCTTGGTGTCAGGCAAGGCAAGGGAAGGGAGAGCTTCTGGAAGGAACTGTCCGCTTCGTGAAGGGCACACTGAGGTTCAATAAGGCCCATTGGGTTCTCTGGTTTTGTTCATTGGGAGGGGTTAGACCTCTCAGCAATGACCTTTCAGTGCAGGGGTGGGCAGGAGCCAGACTGCCCTGCACTGAGGACTGGATGGGAGGTCAGGAGATGGAGACAGCCGGACCCCCTTGGTTTGGAGGAGAAGGGTAGCGCAAGAGCAATAGGAACACTGCTATTATTTTATGGCTTTTTGCTGAAGCCCTGCATGGAGCCCAATGCAGGGCTTGAACTCACAACCCTGAGATCAAGACCTGAGCTGAGATAAAGATTCAGATGCCTAACCTACTGAGCCACCCAGGCACCCCAATACTACTATTATTTTAAAATAGAGGATAAACTTGAGCATAATTTTAGATTTTGGAGAGAGAGCAGGAAGCAAACATAAAGGAGAAAAAAAGGAAAATCCTAGAGTAGCCAAGGCAAGTGGGATGAGGGCAGAGACAGAGTGATGCCCAGGAGCATCTGCTGCGGTTGCAAGGGTGGCTTTAGCTGTAGGTAAAGTTTTCAGGGGGGGTTTAATTTGGGGCTAGCCTCTCCTGATTTCGTGGGGGTGGGTGGGAGGTAAAATTAACCTTTATGCATGAAGGGGCAAAGGAATATGAGGAATGGGTGATGGTTTGGAAGTCCTAGTGGGTATGGGAAAGAGTCTGAGCACAGAAAAGTAAAAGGACCAGAAGGCAGTGCTGTATTGAGGCCCCACCTGAGGCTGGACTCGACAGATGGAGAGGCACGTGTACACCCCTGTTTCTCCAGCATCAATTAAGGGAGGAGACTTATGACGACTGAGAGCTGAGAGACTGAGAGAGAAGCTAACGTACTTTAAGAACTGAATAATGCCATCAGCATGTAAGGATTGGTGCCCCTTCTCTGAGGTAGAATGGAGACAGAATGGGATAAAGACTTCTTCCTTCTATTCAGACTTCTCAGTCTGTGCGAAATTTATATTAACCCAGTTTCTAAGCCACAGGTTCGGGAATTAAGTGGATTCAAAATCCCTGAGAAGGACGATGTACTTCCTGGCCTTATGTGAACTGGGATATCTCCAAACATCTTTACCGGTAAGGCGAAAACATACTGAAGACGGAAGAACCAGTCTTCGCTTTCACTGGAAGCCTGGTACTTTGGCCTGTTTTTCTTTGCCACACTACATCTTAAATTATAGTTGTATAAGAATTTGTTGTGTGTGAAACACTCATCATGTATTTATCGGCTGGGCTGTTTTGGAAAAGAATCTGAAGCTCAGGGGCTAAGCGCACTTTTCTGTGGCTGCATAATTAGTAAGTGATGAAGCGTTAACCCAGATCTCTTGCCCGTGGGACTGGAATTCTTTCCACCACACTGTCCCGTGGGTGCCCCACCCTCTTATGGGATCTCACAGGTTTTGTCTGAAATGACTTGTAGGTGCGTGAGCCCATCTGCCAACACTACAGGTTGTACCCATTTGAAAGTTTACCTCAGTAGCTTCCGAGTGTCGGAGAGTCCATAAAAACTCCAACATAGCCATAAAAATGGCCACGATTAAGCCACAAATAAGAACCACAAAGATTCCACCAATATTCTCCATTCCCAGTCCTGTAAGAAAGTGAGAACAAACACAAAGTAACATTAAGAGGGCTACAAGACATAATCATTCTACCAAAATGCTGAAAGTCATTTAACCAACCAGGACTTGAGTCTTGTAGATGCTTTACACGCATCTTCCTTGCAGGCAATATAATTATTCTTTTGAAAAAAAAAAAAAGTGTGGCATAGCTGGAGTAGAAAAGGGAAGTAGAATCCAGTTGCAAAAGGAGGAGACCAGTGAGAAGCCTCCAAAAGGCCCTCTGGGGGTGGGAGGTGAGAGTCATTTTAAGAAAAAGGTCAGCGGTACCTGGGCGGCACAGTCGGTTAAGCGTCCGACTCCTGGTTTCGGCTCAGGTTGTGATCTCAGGGTGGTGAGATCTCAGGTAGCGAGAACCTGCGTCAGGTTCTGCACTCAGCACAGAGTCTGCTGGGGATTCTTTCCCTCTTGCCCTCTGCCCCTCCCCTGCTGACTCTCTTTCTCTCTCTCTCAAATAAATAAATTTTTTTTTTTTAAGAAAAGGGTCAGTGAAAATTTGACTTAGCCTCCAGAGATATGAAAATACCAAAATACCTATAAATTCTAGATGTTTCATAAAAAATTTAGTCAATCTTTATAATACTGGGTTTGCTGGATATAAGGCAGTTGTTTCAACCAAGCTATGGATATAAAAAAATCCATTTATGTATCTGTGTCAACAGGTTACTCAATTACTTATTGAGACAGAACTTTTTTTTATCCCTCCGGACCAGTGGTTGCCATCAGAACTATGTGGGAAGCTTGTTCAAAATACAGATTCCTTGTCCTTATACCAGACCTCTTGAATCCGTATCTCTGGAGGTGGGGCCTAGGAGTCTGCATTTGAAAATACATTTCACAGGTGATTCTTTCTCAGCCAGACCTAAAATTCATTTGCAGATTAGTATTTTTAGAGGCAATGTAACATCATGAAATTCTTGACGTCAGGCACAGTTTCCAGTTGTATTCTCACCACTGAGCATGATACCTGGCAGATAGCATATACTCAGTAAATATTTGTAGGGTTTTATGGTTGTTTCATTTCCACAGTGTCAAACATTGAATTTACCTATGTCACTGGATGCTTTATCTGGTATCAG
This sequence comes from Eumetopias jubatus, assembly GCF_037043125.1. Taxonomy (NCBI): domain Eukaryota; kingdom Metazoa; phylum Chordata; class Mammalia; order Carnivora; family Otariidae; genus Eumetopias; species Eumetopias jubatus. Next base: position 96,893,008 of record NW_028274819.1, read on the forward strand.
AGAAACCCAGACTTTTGGGGAGTGTCATCAGCCCATGAGACCCTGATTCAAGAGGGACTACAACCATAAATCAAAAAGCATCTTTTATCCAGGAAAATGCCAGGAGGGTAGCTTACGCCCTGTGCTATTCCAGAATGCTCACACGTTTGAGGGTCTGTGTAATCCGTAGTAGGACACAGAGCTATGTCAGCATTAGGGAAAGCCAGCCTCACACACCACTACAAGATGAGCTTAGTTCAGGAGCCGAAATCTGACCCTACTTTCTGCATCTTGGAGAGCTGGAAAAATAGCCCTACGTAGCCATTTCAAGATGCCTCGGGTTTCTTCTCACAAAGCCTCGAGTGATGTCTGTTGCTTTTTTGTTTTGTTTTGACAACACCCCCGCCCGGTGCAGGGGTGGCCTACACCAATCATCTGCTACCAAGGCCCCCATCGTGAATGCAGCGAAGGGGCTCCGTACTGTGCTCTGCAGGTCCCCACGGTTGACTTCTGAGAACCTGTGCAGATTTGGATCCTCTCTATTGAATAACCCCAAACAAGGAGATATTTAAAAACTCAATTCTAAGGGAAGGCATATAGGGTTTAGAGTAGAATTTCTACTTTCGGGGGGCGGGGGAAGGTGCTTGGGATTCATTTGAACACCTGCCCCTCTAACCTGGGATCATTTGGGCAGAAAGATTTTGACCATGGGAAACATCGGGAACCACGTGAATGGGGCAGACACACAGGACACTTGAGAAAGAAGAGTGCACAGAGGCTGGGGTATTCTGGGACCCGCTCCAGCAGCAGGTGCATGGGTATTGTGATGTGCATCTGAGCATCATGGATGAACTAGATACTCCAGCTGTGGAGCAGGCTGGATGGAAGGCCTCCGCGAAGGGGAAGTGACCACCGTGATACCAAGGATGCCTACCTGTTCAGGTAAACGGACTCCCCGAGTGACTGTGAAGGTACTATAAGACTTTCTGATCACCTTGGGGTGGTTCTGCCTGATACAGAAAAAAAGACTAGGATCCCCCTGAAAGGCCTCAACCCCTCCTCCTGTTTCTACAGGAGGGAACAGCCCCTCGGTGGGGCCAATTCTGCCATTTGGGCTCTAGCTGCTTCCCCCGCCTGTGTCAGCAGCACCCCGACCCTCCTGACTCTCTTCTTCCTCCTGACTCCCTCTCAGCATATACACATACTCACATGCCTCCCTTCTCAGAGAGAAAATAAGAAACCCTCCTTCCCCTTCCAACTCTGTCTAGTGAACACCCCTTCTCTCTCCTTCCTTCCCTGTCCAAGCTTTTTGAAACAGTTGTCTATATCAGAACTATTTAAAAACATTTCAAAGCCCTTAAAAAGCGTACATTTGGAGGCCCTATCTCACATAAAACCAAGTAGAAGAAAATGCACCCACATCTTATGTTAAATGTATTTTTTAAATTTTGCTTGTGATATGACTGAGTAGCAAGCAACAGTTAATTTATAATTGGCTGTGATTTCTCAGCAATCCTTGTGCATACCAGGGAATGTTTGCAAAATGAGAAAAATTTAACCAAAAAAATTGTTTCCAGATGTAATGAAGCTTTTATGAATATTAAATTTAAAAATTAATGAAGTTGAAACAATGTTACATTTTGGAGATATTTAATTAAACATGTCTTAATTTAATTTTGCAGGTTCTTTTTTGCATCTTAAAGCTAATAAATTTTCTCAGGCCTCAAACATAATTTTGGATGCTGGAAAAGCTTTTAGGCCCAAGGTAGCTGAAGAAGAAAGTGGTTCTCTCTGAACTGACTTTTGTTTCTCCTATTCACTCATCACTGCATGCAATTCTGTCTTGCACCACTAAAACCACCCACACCAAGGTCACCAATGAACATGTTTCTAACCTATGGGAAACTTTCTAGTCCTGATCTTAAGTGACCTCTTGTAGCACTTGGCATTGCCAACCACACCCCCTTCTTGGATTTTTATAAAGACATTGCTCTCTTGCAACCTTCTCGACGCCTTTGCCTGCCCTAAGGCATATCGTCTCCTCATTGCCCTGCATTTGGTCTCCTGCTTTTCCGTCCTGCACTGGCTGGTACCAAGTCCTGCTGATTTTGCCTCCTACATACTTTTCAATTTCTCACCCTTCTCTCTATCCCTGCTACAACTTCCCTCATTCACATTCAGGCTCCCACCGTCTCTTGGTTGGACTGTTCAGCAGCCTCAGAAATGATTTCCTGCTTGCAGCTGTATAGCTCAACTCTACCGTCCACTAAGTTTGCCCGAGTGATCTTCCCCAAATGCAAACTCTAACTGCGACACATCTCTAGTAACTCTTCACAGTTCCCGGCACACAGCATTGTTGCCCCTATTTTTTTTCTGTACCTTTATTCCTGTGAGCACCTCTGCCTGAAGCCTACCCCAAACCCCCAGACACACACTCGGCTAACCTTAACCTTTCCTTTAAGGCTTCACTGAATGGTCACTTCCTCCAGGCTGCCTTCTCTGATCTTACCTAGCTCTGTTACATATACCACTTTGGTATTTCACTGATAATGCACTGTGAATCCATCTAACATTGTATCAGATAATACCCTAGTTTGAGCTGCTATCTCTGGATTTGCCACTAGACTATGAGTTCCTTGAGGGAAATATCCAGGTCTCGTCCAGCTCTGTAACCCCACAATCATGGTGCCTGGCCCATAATCGGAGCCCAATAAACGTTTGTGGAAAGAATGAACAGAAACTAAGAGGATAAAGACATCTCCTATGTAGAAGCCTGTATTATCAAAAGCTTTGGATCCATACTGTGAAATGTATTCAGTCCTAATTAAATTTTGTTTGAAATAATAGTAAAGTGTGACAGCCCTTGTCGGGTGCTTGGAGCCTGGTCACAGAGGCAGATGGCCCAGACTGCGCAGAGTGGCTGGCCAAGGGCAGACTGAACACTGACATGGGCTAATCCACAACGTGGACCCACGGTACCGGGTCCCCAGCGGGTGCAAGGTTATACACAGACAGGTGATCGGGGGAGGTTTATACACAGGCAGGTGATCGGGGCAGGTTTATACACAGACAGGTGATCGGGGCTGGGATAAGTTTGATGAGATCAGGGAAAGCTTCTCGGAGGAGCCGAGGTTTTAACAGGATGCGGGTAGAAAGCATGCGTCACTGAAACACCCCCAGGTCTTGCTTTCCCAGCTTCTCATGTTTCAGGGACAGCATGTTAATCACGCTGTTAGCTCCAGCATGCTGATTCCTGGCTGGGCGGCCTCCCCGCCCAGGAGCGAGGCTTGTGTGCCACCTGTGCCTTTAGGAACTTATTGGAAAGTGGAGGCAAGAATAGATTGCTGGCAGAGTCAGAGTTGAGAAACAGATGGAGTGGGAGCAGGCAGCGAATGCTAGGAGAGCACAGCGGTTCTACTTAACACTGCCATCAGTCATCTCCTAAAGTCAAACGCGTTCCGCAGTGCACAGCCTCTCCTCGGGCACGGACACCCTCCAGTCTGACCACAGGTCCTCGATGCGCTCACAGCCACCTCGGCCCCTGCAAGGCGGGGTTGGGGGGGAGCTGGCTAATCATCGCCCCCATCCCTTCTTCAGCCGGACCCCACAGAAGCCACCTAGACAGATGGCTTTCAGACTGAGAGTCTCTCTTGACGCTTGAGTCTCAGAGCCTCAGCTATGTCCCAGCAATAAGACCATATCAGCTGAAACAGAACCAAACTCCCCCTGCAAACTCTTGGTTGATTAAACAGTAACTCTGGTGTCGCTCCTAGCTTGTCCACAAATACAAATTATGGTTGACAAACTAACAACTTTCCTTGTCTCTAAAACTACAGAGGGGCATGGCAACCTGCAAGGAGTACCCCTGAACAGATCTGAATCTCCACCCACCTGCTCTGCCTTCAGTTCTGACCTGAGAGTAATCACTTTTGGGATTCACATGCCTTACTACCCTTGCATATCTCCCGGTAGCACTGTGGAAATTTGCGACTGAGATGCGGGGAATGCTTTTTTTTTTTTTTTTTTTAAGGATTTTATTTATTTATTCATGAGAGACAGAGAGAGAGAGAGAGAAAGAGAGACAGAGGAAGAAGCAACCTCCCAAGGAGCAGGGAGCCCGATGCGGGACTCGATCCCAGGACTCTGGGATCATGACCTGAGCCGAAGGCAGATGCTTAACCATCTGAGCTACCCAGGCGCCCGGGGATGCTCCTTTTGAACAAGGAAGGGGTAGGTCTAGCCTGGGAGGCAAAGAGGCCGAGGCCAAAGAGCCAGGGAGGTGGGTACAGAGAGAAAAGAGACTGGCGCCATGATCCCAGCAAGGGAGAGCGTATTTGTTCTTGGACGTTGATCAACAAATCTTTCTTGAGAAGCTTCCGTGAGCTGAGCACTATGCTGTGTGCTGAAGCTCTGTGCAGCGTTCTACACTGAAAACACTTGACAAGCCCATGAATTCTTTGACCAAAATGACTTTCGAGTACTCTTTTAGAGTCACATTCACCTACCTCCATGCAAATATATTAAATGGTCCCATCTCCTCGGACTTACTTACTATAAATAGCTACTTCACGAGACCATGTGTGAGCTGACCTGTATGACCTTCCCAGAAAATACGAACTGACTCGTCAGGTTTGCATGGCCGAGGACGGAAAGAGCAAGCGCGCCATTTACTCCTCCCATGACATTCACTGACTAGACCTAGCAGAGTCTCGAGACAGTGGTGGAAGAGCAGGCAAATGGACACGACATTCTAAAAGAGGGATGGAAGAGGCATCTGATAAATTTTGCAATTTATCAAAACATAAGCTTGGGAGAGGTGCTTTACAATTTATCAAAATACGAGCCCAAGCACCTCATTTTTAAAAACATTTGCTATCTCACTCAATTATCATTAAAAACACCTTAAAGAAGGCCCACTGTCGGCATTTTCCAGTGGAAGAAACAGGAATTCAGGAAAAGTTAAGTGGCCTAAATGTTCATAGCTGAGATGTGAAATCTAGATAAATCTCACTGCCCCGCTAATGTTGTTTACAAAAATAAAACTGACCTTTATGACTGCTTCCTAGGAGCAAGGTGACACAGGCTAAACATTTTAATTGAATCCCTGTGAAACCGGTACTACGTTTGCCTCCATTTTTCTGACAAGGAAACCAAGGTACTGCGGTCGGGTAACTTGCCCGTGGTCCCATGCCCAGCAGAAAGGGCCAGATCCGAAATGAAGCCCAAGCCTGCGTCCCTACCCCTACCCCACACTGCCTCTCCCTGGAACTAGGCTTCCTCCTGCTACAGGGATGGGATTACAGACCGTAACCCCATACTCTGATGACTGAATTCATTCCTGGGACCTCTCCTCCCACCCAGAGTAACCAGGAAAGAGGGTCACTCTTTGGGTATGGGTGACGTGTGGGTGTATGTATGGGTGATGAGTTCCACTTACAAAATTCCCTTCTCTCCTTGACACCATTACATCAAATGTTTGAATCGATGCTTTACTGACTTCCCCTTGGCTCAGGATCCACACAAAGCTGGGCTGCAGACTTTATAGTTGCTGACCTCCTTTAATGCAGACACACTGGGCCACCATTTGCCCCTGTTCCTGATCCTGCTAACTGGCATCCCCTGGGAGTTTCTCCGTCTCTCAGCAATCCATCTGATTTGATTAGGCAGAAGCTTCCTCTGCAAGCATCTCTCCGAGACACTATCTAAACTCCCATATTTGGGTTTCCAGTCTTGGCTCTCTCCAGAGAAACGAGAGAACCGGGATAATCAGGCTGGGCCCCTGAGAAGAGACAGAGAGGAAAACAGCCCCCGATTCCACCCCCACCCATCCCTCACCCCCACTCTCGCTAAGATGTCTCCCACTTTCATTCCCGCTGTGCCAGACAGCAAACTTCCTGTTCTCTAAGGATTTTTCGAGTCAATACCACTGGCCTCATTTCCATCCTTGAAAGGGGACCCTGATTTTCACAGCCCGCTGGTGTATTTACGTTCCTTTGAAGCCCAGTTGTGAGCTTGTGTTTTTCAAGATAAAGGTATTTAATTTCCTTGGAATTTACCGACTATCTTTTTGTCCAACAATTGTTCTGCAAAGCCTTCAGTAACCCAATCCCCTTGAATCAGGGTGCCGGCATTTGTGAGTGGCTAATGGAGATTTCTTTTTATAGGGGCTGAGTGAGAGAATAAATAAAATAAGTGTTTTTGAAAAGAAAGGGCAGAAGAAAATGAAAGAGCTTGGAATCAAGCCTTCCATATGCTCTACCATTTCATTTTTCAGCTGCAGACTAAGGTAGATGGTCACTGAGCTCCAGGCAGGGAAAGAAATCTGGGAGGTACGGTGAAGGGGTAATGTTGTGTTTCTCATCAGAGCCAAGGGAGACCTGGCAAAAAGACTAGGCTTGGTGGCATCATCCCAACGTTAGGGTTCTTCTCTGGAACTTGGCAGTGATGTTTGAGCTATAATACTGGATTAGAAATAGGATAGCACTAGATCCTTTTCTTTGAAATTTCTTGCATTTTAATAGGATAACAAGGTGGAGAAGGATTATGTTAGCTACTGCACACTGACTAGTACACGCTGCAGATCTTCCTCGACTTATGATTGGGTTATGTCCCAATAAACCCGTTGTCAGTTGAAAATATCATTAAGTGGAAAATGCATTTAATACACCTCACCTACTGAACATGATGGCTTAGCCTCGCCCACCTGAGATGTGCTCAGGACACGGACAGTAGTCTAGGGTTGGGCAAAATCGTCTCACACAAAGCCTCGTTTGTAACAAAGTGTTGAACATCTCCTGTAACTGACTGGATATTGTCCTGAAAGTGAACATTGGGATGGCTATACGGGTACGGAAGGGCTGTCAGTTTATCGGCTCTTGACCCTGGTGACCTCGGGGTGACTGGGAGCTCTGCTGTTGCCCAGCATCACAGGGGAGGATCATCCCGCACATCGCTTGCCTGGGAAAAGATCCAAACCCCAAGTTCCAAGTACATTGTATACAAAACGCGTCCTGCTTGCGCACCATCATAAAATCGAAAAACTATTAAGTCAAACCCTCGTAAGTCAGGGACCAGCTGTACTTGAAAGCCAAGTACCTACAGCCACTGTCAGTTTCAGAAGCCTCTGACAAAAGGGCCTTCCTAGCAGTTCCCTTTACCTCCATCCCTGGAGGGGACCCTGCCTCCATCACTCTCTGCCTGCTCCATAGTCTCCTCCGTCCCTTAGGCTCATGAGAAAGCCAAAGGACTCACATCACTAAAAGAAAGATCACCCAGGAGCCGCTGGGAAAGCAAATTAATACGACTGCCCTTTGTTCGGTTTGAGAAGCAAGGAAAAAAAAGTTCCTGTGGCTCCTTTCCTGGCAACCATTTAAAGACTTAAAGGAAGAGATCTTCGGGTCATGCTGGTCCTGTTCTGCCCTGGGAGGGGCTCCCTGGAGCAGGAAGTTATATTCTGTGAAGTCTGATGGCTAATTTGCCAGAGAGAGGCCAAGCAACAGGGCCTTTCGCTCCAGGCTAGTGTTTCTTGCTTGGCTTGGAGGAGGTCACGCAGACTTTGGCTTGGCTAGGAAGCCCTTTTCCCTCTCTGAGTCATGTTTGTTTGGGTTTCGGCCATGCAGAAATGGGGCCACTACCTTAAACTGGCACTAGCTGCTGAAGCCCTGGCTCTTATGGTGATTTGCACAGCATCTCCCAGACAGGGCCCTTTGGATGTTTTAACACAGCTCACCCTTTCCTTCCGAAGGACAGTGGCACAAAGTTGACATGGGCGAGGTGACAGAACCCTAGCATCTCCTGAAGCATTTGGGACCTGGGCAGGGTGACCGCACTCTTTATTTTCCCCTTTTCATATGCTCCGTTCTCTTCTCTGTGGTAGGAAACATTTGGTCCCCAAGTGCAGAGTGGAGCCTCCTGTACGACCTCCCCATCTTCCCTGGGAGCCCGATCTCCCTGTGTACCTCCTCCCTCCATCCCTCCTGGGCTCTGCCGTCAGATCAGTCTTCCTCAGCCTCTGTGGACTGAGGAAGGGTTTCCAAAGCCAATCACTTGGCAAAAATTCTAACTTCAGTTTTCTAAAAATTACCCATTTCCACCCGATTGCCAAAAATGTAGAGATTTCTCAGTCATTTGGGGTTTAAATTCAGCTAAATGCAGTGTTTTCTCTGTTCCTGCTTCACCTCTGGATGTATTTCAGGTCCGAGGATAGGAAGGAGATTCTGTGTCATGGGGGTGGGTCAGGGATCTGGTCTTAATGCGGGATTCCACTTAGATTTCCACCATCTGTGGGGTCTAGGAAAATGCAGGCCTGCCACTGGGGCCTCCCTGCCCTGGGTCCCCATGTCCCATCTCTCATGCCCCCTCTACACTGTAGCATGACACATTTTTCCGGGACTTCCCAAACTCCAGAAGCAAGCAAAAATCTCTTTACCTCTTAGAATCCCCAATTTATCTAGGAGTTCTTATCTGCTACTGTCTTGTGTCCCAGCAGGGCACAAAGCTCCTTCTCAGGGACCCTCCACATTTTAATATACCCTTTTCCTGCTCAGAAGCTCCCTGTCCTGGCCAGGGTGTTATTTTTTTTATTTTTTATTTTTTAATCTGGTTTGCAGACTGGGTGGCCTGGGTCTTCTCTTATTTTTCTGCTCTCTAACTTCTAATGCCAGCTTCATGCCAAGCTTCCTTTAGGTATTAGCCTTCTGTATTGCAAAACACTCTTCTGGCAAATCAAAAACCTTGACTGCTAACAACACTGTCTCTGCTGAGTTGTAAGAACTGTTGGAACTTAAAGTCAATAATTTGATTCTGTGTTCCTCCCGAGGCAAGGACTGTCCCCTGAGACCATGAACGCCAGTGACAGCTCAGAATTCCATCCCAGCACCTGCTTTCATCATGCCCCATCTCAGCCCAGCACCTCTGAAGTCTGGAGCCAACACTCTCCAACTCAGTCCAGGGTGCCAAGACATAGGCAATGCTCTGGGATATTTATGAAGCATCTCCCTGGGACACTAATTTTACTTGGAGCTGAGGTGGAAAAAGCATTTTTACATTAAATAAACATGCCTATGTTATGTCATAAGTTGCAAAATTCATGTGTTTTTAGGATAAAAAAAAAGACCAAGGACGTTCCAAGCATGGTGGGCTGTTTTAGACGATGTTCCCTGACCCCCAAGAGTATAGGCTTAGTGTCGGCTGCTATTAATTCCTTCCATGGAAAAGCTTAGAATATGCTGGTTTGCAGTCCAAATGCCTCCTCCTAGTTTTCAAGGCTCTCAACTCCAACCTCATCCTACTTATTCAAACCAATTTCTGAATGCAGCCGCTTTGCTCTACAACATTCCTAAAGCAGTGACTCCTGATGGATGCTTCAAGGTTCAGGCCAAATGTCCCTAAAGTCTTCCCTGACCACTGCTCAGTATTAATCACTTCCTCCCCTGGCCTTCATAAACACTTTCTTTATGGTTCTCGTAAAGCATTCCTACAGTGCAAGCATTATTAGTGATGATTTGTGCCTCTCTCTAGGTTCTAAACCTCTTGAGGACGGGGCCATGTCTTAGTCCTTTTTCATAATGTCAGAGCCTAGCACAGTGCCTGATATGCACTGGTTTACAGTGTACGTTGGATGCAACGGGGCTATGTGAATACTTTTTATGCCACCAGCTGGGGTGTCAGAGTTCCTGTTTGGGAGGCAACAGACATAGGAAGTGGTACCAGTCTGGAGGTCCTTGAGATGACTGCCCACTCCATTCATTCATTCACTCATTCATTCATTCTTTCATTCACTGTTCATCCTTATATCAGACACTGATGTCAGATGATAATGCTAGTCATCAAGATACAAAAATAAATAAGACACAGTCCCCGCATTTGAGTTTTTTATAGTCCGTGGGGGACAAATGTCAACAGATGCAAAATAGATGTCATCAGTGTGGATTTTAGAAGAGCTATCTAGCCTTAAGTAGCATGTGATGAGTGAGCATACTTGTGGCTGTGGACACTGTTCAAACCTCTTACTGTGCCTTAATTGCTCCTCGAAGCCTAGATTTGGGAATAAAATTAGTTCTCACTTCCTTTGTGCCAGGCACTTTTGCAGAGGGTTTATTTAACATGATTTATGTCATTTGATCTTCACAATAGCCCTGGGAGCTGACATAATTATTAATCATCATCTCTATTTCTTAGAGAAGGAAACTGAGGCTCAAAGATGTTTTTTAGTGTCTACAACAAGGCCTTTTATGGGGTGGGGTCCATTTGCACTAAGGCCCATGACCCTGAACCCTATTGAAACTGTCTGAGGGAAGAGTGCTATCCTAGTGGCTGATGGAAGAACAAACAGGTAGGCAGGAGAGTAAAAGTCTGATGAACTCCCTTCTTGGAGGGTGGGAGGAGGGTTGGGGGAAGTCCACTGGACTTCGGGTGACACCCGGAGGAGGAGAGAGAGGATCCAGATGGGGGGCCATGAGTGACCACGGTAAGGCACCCAGATCATCGTGTTTGCCAATTCTGCTGCCCTCCAACTTTTCTCTCTAGGATTAGCAGGATGCATAAATAAACAGAAGCAAAGACATACGTGCACAAAAGAGAAGGACCTGTGGCCGGTTTTTGGGGTCAGGGATGAAAGGGGGAAACTGGAGACATGGGAGCAACTCAGCAGTGAGCCTCAAGGGGAAATGTGCTCCAAGAGATCAAACAGGCATCCAGTTGACAAAGGCAGGGAAAGCTGGGGAAACCCACAGCCAGTGGGAACAGGAGGGGAGGGAGATCTGGAGCTGGCAGAGCCGGCTGCCAGCTGGGGTGGGGGTGACAATGCAGGAGTCTGTGGGGGTCCCTGCACTGCTCTGGGCCCTGGCTCCTGGCCCCCTCCCTCTGTGTTCCAGCCTCCCTCATCGATAGTGTTTCTGTGTCACCACATCCATTGGGTCAGCTGCTCAGAGGCAGGAACGACTTGACTGAGCGGAGAGCTCGGGGTGAAGGTTGCGCAGGAAGGTCACCGAATCAGTTTCATTGGTCCCTTTGCTAATGTGACCCAGGAGAACACTGCCATTGGCAGCTTTTGACAACTACCAGCCAGTAGCTGTAGTCACACATCCCACAAATATTTACTGGATCCCTACTATGTGCCAGGCTCTGTAGGGGAGGCTAGGGACATAGAAACAAACGAGACTGGGTCCACGGCTACGGTGCCATCTGCCAAGCAGAGGAGACCATGAGCTGCAATGTAGTGTGTTGAGTGCTCTGTCCAAAGTCACAGAAAGCACCCAACCCACTGGGGGTGGGGTGGGGGTGGAGGGGGACCAAGGGCTTCTAGGAAGGGAGATACCTGGACATTTCTCCTTTTTTGCTCATCGGTCAGGGGAAGGACTCAAGGGCCTTTTGCTCTGGGGCCCAGATCTGTCTCTCTGTTTCTACTTCAGATTACTCCAGATCAAAACCCATCACTGGTTCCCTCCACCTGCTTGGTAAGATGGTGTGCTTTCCCACTGCTCTGAAGTTCATTGTTATCACAGAACAACATTAGCCTATGTTACCTTATCAATAATCTCATTTTATTTTGACTAGTCCAGGCCCAGTCAGATTTAGATTGTTTTCAAGCCATGTGTCTTTTTGTGGGGAGAGGGTGGTGCAGGAGCATTTCACTCCCCACACCTTCCCAGTACAAACCCTCTGTACAGCTCAACTCTCCCCACCGGAATCTCACTCTGCTCCACCTGCACCACATAGAGCCCCGGCCCACAGCACGAATTTCTGCCGCATCTTCCTCAAGGGGCTCATTGCCTGCAATACCCACTCCGACCCTCCCTACCTGCTCAGGTCTTGAGCATCTTCAACATCTACTTCATTCTACCAAATCCACAAAAGTTTTCTGATACCCTCATTTCTTTCTTTCTTTTTTTTTTTTTTCCTGAACAGAGTTAGTCTCCTCCACACTTGATCTTTGGGGAGTGGAGAGCCAAGACATGTGTGGCCTCCATGGGTTCCTGTGTGGGAAGGGGCAGCATTTCCTCTAAGTTACAAAGGGCCACTAAATTACCCACGGGTCGATATTTCCAAGACCTCTCCTTGCAGGACAGAGACCCACAGAGAAACCCTTGGAAACACAAAGTCACTCATTCACTGTCTCATCACGGATAATCATTCATGCTGAGCAGAGAGGGAAGCACATGGTATTATTCATTTCACTCCTCAGCTGCCTTCCTAGGGGATAGCATGTATAGGTAAATTTGTTAAGTGTTTTAGCAAGGCTGCAATAGATGACTAGGGTGATCATATGATTTATTGTCCAAACCAGGACATTATGAGACTTAAAGAGGGTTCTAAAAATAACTAATAGGCATTAACTGATCGACAACAGATGTAGCCCGGGACTATCCTGGGCAAACCCCCTACAAAAAATCCTGGGTGCTCAGGGACCCTGGACACTCCACAACCACACATTATCAGTTGGTGACTGCTTTCTATCCAGCGTGATTTAAACTTCATTCATTCACTCACTCATTCATTCATTCAATATAATATCCATATGCCAGGACCTGTGGATAGTCCTGTGAAGAAGGTAAGTCCTGCCCTCATGAAACATATTCTGGTAGAAGAAATGGAAAGTAGACAAATAAATGAATAGAACATATAGTATCGGGGAGTGATGAGACCTGACAAAACCAAAGCAGAGCTCAGGTGATGGGAGAGACGGGTGAGGGGAGGGATGGCCTCTCTGGGGGAGCCTCCTCAGCCCAGCCCTCAGCCCAGCCCCACCCGGCCCTAAGTTCCTTCCAAGGCTTGCTCTCGGTGTGTTCTAGCGATCATCATCTGGACTCTGGACACCAGAAACAAGTTGCTGTCCTCTAGAGCAGGCGGGGGACGCCCCTGAACCCCCTTACCTTTGGCTCTGTGATCTTCCTCCTTGGGGCACTTGCCACCTTCCCACCATTTGCGCTTGAGAATTTCTAGGCGGTTGTTCTCCTGCAGCTGGAGAATGGCCAGGTCAAACTCATCCCGGAAAACCGAACCTGTGGGGTCACAGGAGAGCCCAGACCACAGGGTGTAAGTGTCCTGTTATGCGTCACTCGGCTCCTTTCCCCGGCACACCTCCTGGCCACTCTGCCCACTTCACCTCAGGAGGAGAGGGACAGACGTGGCAGGGGTCCCTACAGGAGCATGGCTCTCCGCCTGGCTGGTTCTGAGGACCCTCCACGGAGAGGAGGGAGTTCTGACTGTATGCAGGGCACTTGGGCCTTTCTACTGGCCTTCTCTCTCCACCGATGCCATGTGCAGCCCCCGGCCAAGAACCCAGTGAGGCTCAAGTGACAGCTTGACCTTTCAGGCACCCGTGGAGCCCCACTTCCCCACCACTTTCTACTGAGGTTAAACAACCTGCCCACGGACACTCGGGAGGCTGGTCACAAGGCTTCCCATCCACCTCCAAGAGGCCAAGGTGGGAAACCTGTGACACAAACCTCTCACTTGGTCAGCGGTCTCTCTTCTACTTGATCTAAATTCATTTCCCAGGCACTTGTAACTCTTGCTACATTACACCTGAACAACGGTTTACCCAGAGCACCCCCAGTGAGAGAAGAGCCACCCCAGAGAGTGACGGAAGCCACCTCTCCACCATCTGTGCGCAGAAGCCAGTCACGGGCAGCTCCAACCTTCCCACCTGCTTGCTGAGTGTCGTCGACAGCCCCCCGTCCCCATCCATCACCCTGTGCACACCGCTCCTCCCTCCCTCCTCAGACAGAAGGCTTCTGTTCAGTGCAGTTCTTTTTTAATTTTTCTAACGGAATATGGTCAAGGTGCTTTGGTTCTGGAATTTAGGCTTAATCACAAAAATAGGCTTAAATGAAACCATGGAAAGCTCAATGCCTCAGCACGGGCTGAGCCCAGAGATCATAAGGAAAAAGCTGCCAAGAGGCTGGAAACCAACTAAGCTGCTCAGTTTTCTTGCTCAAGCTCTGTGAAGGCCTGATGTGGACAGATGCCTCAGGGGAAAAGGCTACAGCGAAGGATTCAGGCAGAAGCTTGGAACAAATAGATTTGTGCTCTCAAACTTTAATATGCACGGGAATGACCTGGGGATCTGGTTGACCTGCACTCTGATTCCATGGGTCTGGGATGGGGCCTGAGATGGTTCATTTCTTTCTTTCTTTTTTAATATTTTATTTACTTATTTGAAAGAATGAGCGCGAGAGAGATAGCACAAGTGGGGTGAGGGGCAGAGGCAGAAGCAGACTCTCTGCTGAGCAGGGAGCCCGATGCAGGGACTGATCCCGGGACCCCAGAGCCGAAGACAGATGCTTAACCGACCGAGTCACCCAGGCGCCCTCTGATTGTGCATTTCTAACAAGCTCCAAGGGGATGGCCTGCCGCTCAGCCATAGACTGCCCTTTGACAGGCCAGGGACTAGATCAGCTTCCAGATCTCTTTGGACTCTGACAGCCCATGACTCCACAGAGGCAACCTTCCCTACCGGAGATACAACTACGCCTGGGTATGCACACCCCCAAGGCTGCGGCATAGAATGTGTCTATGCAAGCAATGTCGGCCAACATCAAGAGCGCCTCATGTATATAGGAACTCAATACACATCTGCAGTGGACAGCTACTTGAACTAACAGATGGTGCTAGGTGGGGAGACTAACGAACATTCCAGCTTTACAGACAACTGTCCAGCCCAGCCAGGCATTTCAAGCAGTTTTCAAGACATTTTCAACCCAACCTCAACAGCACCTCAGGGGCCCCCTGAAAAGATTATTCGGTTTACTCCATGTTTGCCTGCTTTGCCCCTAAACCACTTAACTCATTTCCCATCTCATTCCTTGTTCTGTTTCTCTTAATTTTCTTGGGTCCAAGCACATTACTTATTCTCTGGTTATGTCCTTATCCCCCCCCCCCTTAAAAACGACACAGATGCTGTCATCTTTCCTGGACGTAACCTCAGCTGGATGTAAATTCTGTCTCATCAGTGGACCGTGTGACGCTCTTCCCAGCCTGAGCTGAGAACCTGGACAAGCCCACAGCTCACTTTCCCACCTATTCTGTCTTGCTGAACCGGTGGGACCCTCTGGCAACATGGTCTGGAAAGCGAAGCACTCAATCTGGAGACAGGCAGTCTAGGCTCAAACCCAGCTCCTCTACTTACTGTGCGACCTTGGACAAGTAAGTTGTCTCCTCTGAATCTCAGTGCTCTCCTCTAGGGTGAGAAGGACCACATCTACCTCGCAGGTGGGCTGACATATGAAAAATAGCATCATGCCAGATACAGAAGAAATGTATTTCCTTCCCTTTTTCCTTCGTTATTGATAAAAATTTCTAGAGTTGGTCTGCTTTGTGTCCACTCTCTACAGGTTTGTTCCATGAAAACTTTTGAAGCATTTGAGATTTCAATTAAATTTCTTAAATTGCTGGATCCTGATCAAGGTGCATCTTAAAAGTTTATTTTGTGGTTCACTCCACAATCTTGAAACAAAATGGAAGCCAATAAATTTCTCAAAGAGGCCCATAATCTGTATATTAACAAATATCAATGAAATATGGTAAGAAGAGAGTATGTGGGTTTACAAGTGCCCAGAGCGAGGGCTCTGGTTTATAGAACTGCTAGTGTCAGAATTCACTGAGCTCAAGAAGGAACTTTATCATTGCCTATGCTCATTGGCTTGGCTTCCCACCCATTTTTAAGAAGTCATCTGCTTTTATCAGATAACATAGGGGATTAGGGAGAAGATGGGGAGGGTACTCATGTTCCCCACAAGCAGGCTAAGTGGGAGATGCTGTGGTAAGGCACCTGACCGGATTATTAGGTTTACCCCTTAATTACCCCATGAGGCAGGTATTAGAAACCTAATTTTACAGATGGAATAACTGAGACTCAGAGAGCTTAAATGATCTGAGGTCCCACAGCCTGGAACCAGGTGCATTCCCAGGTCTGCCTGACTCCAAACCCATGCTTTTTACACTCCACAGGTAGAGTGAATCCAATAGAGTTCTGAGTTAGGTAAAGATCAAGAGAAGGAGTGTGTTAGATAACAGCAAAGATGTACATGCTTTCCCCACATGGTCTGGTGGCCTTAGTTGCTGTTTCCCCCCTGCTGCCTTGCACAGGATAACCTTGTAGAAGAACAGCGTCGAGTGAGGACAGCCCTATACAGTGTGACTCTCCATGGTGGGTGGGGGAAGTGTGTATGTGCCAAGCACCCAGGGAACATTTTCAGATTCCCTCGCCAATTCAAAAAGCAGTTCATTTTGCTTCCCTTCACCTTCCTTTTGGGGAAGGCCCAAAGTGTGAATATCCTTTAGAAAGCACAGCTGGGAGACCTTTCGGGAAGCCAAACATCCCTACCATCCTGTAACAGCCAGGAAGGTACACAGCCAAATGAATACTGAGTTCTACTCCTTCTTCTCAATGACCTACGCTGATTTGGAGTAGATGGGTCCATGAGACCCACAAATGATCTGAAAACCACTTTATCTCATCATGTCAGTCTCCTTTTGTAATAAGCCTTTCACCAGGGACACTAATAGCAAAATTAGTTAAGTTTGACCACCTCTTCCATCTCCTTCCCACTGCTGGTAGAGAGGTCCACCAACAGAGAAAGGGCCAAAGGGCAGGAAGCAGAAGAGTGAACAAAAGCCCTGAAGAATCCACCAAGGGCATCAAGATGCCCTTGAGTAATTAATCAATTAATAACTAATCAAGTCATCCTTCCATACTTAAGGATTGAGAGTGGGATCACTGATCAGTAGAAGTATGTGGATTTGCTTGTTTTTTGTTTGTTTGTTTGTTTGTTTTAACCTGGAGAATGCCCACCTAAAGTCACTGTTAACTGGTTCTAGAACAGGGTTGTCGAATTCAGTGCTGCATTCAGTGGTCCTAGCTACTCTGACCCTGCCTGGATGGTGCTACCCAAAGAGGCTGTCCCTCTCCTGCATACCGACTGGCATGCCAATCCCATAGCCCTTGGTGTCCAGCAGGCCCCCAATCTGAGTGAGGTTGCAGTTTCGCTGCCGGTAGTACTCATTCATGGTGGATTCCAGAAGGAAGGCGTAGTTGGAATTCAACACCCTAGCGATTCCCTCCTCGGTGCTCTTCACAAACACACTTGGCTGCTTAGAATACATGTAATTCCACATGCGTTGGTAGGTCTGATAGCGGGAATTCTGGGAGAAGAACACAAGGAAGCAGGGTTAGAACAAGAGAAAGGAAATGTTGGCATTAAAAGGGAGGGAATCAAAGTGGACCTGAAAATCCTGGCCCTTTTGTTACTCAATCCCCTCATTATTTTCAATATAACCTTTTCCCTTCTGTCTCTCAATGGCCACTGTATCATGGCAGGAGGGGGCAGCCATGCCTCTGATACCTTTCACAGAAAGGCAAGGAAAGAACAGGGTCCTAAGGCACTGTAAACTCTGCCTAGTGGTTTGATAATCGGTTTTGGCCCATCTACCCTAGAGAAGTCTTCCACTGCCAACCTCCAGGTTCTGATAGAATGAAGAGTGGAAATTCTGGTTGTGTCCTTCGCTGTCCTTTAAGTTGGAGGCAGTGAACTCAGGGTCATCGGGATTTCTGAGAGACACCATCTGAAGGAGGAGCGCCAGCTATTTTCTGTCGACCCTAAACCAACTTATCAATCCCAGAGCCAGCACTGGCTTCTATTTTTACAAATAAGAAGTCTGAGAGCATTTGGCGGGGGTGGGGGGGGGAGGTGTGTGTGTCTAGCCACACCTGTGTCTGCATGATGCCTTCAGTGGTTGTGGTGCCAACAGGCACTGAGGCTTGTATGGAAAACAGAAAACTGAAGGCTCTGGACTTGTTTCATGTGAAAATGGATGTCTTGGGTAGTAGGTTGGTTAGATACCTATTAACTCCAGGGTACTCTGCAGAGCAGGGGATAAATAAGCCCCAAGTGAACCTCCAAGTTAGATGTTCAAAAGAGATAATGGGATGAAGATTGATGTTTTCATCTTTAGAGGACAAACATCTCAACTTTACTCTGCCCAATTCCCCATGTTGGTGAGCAGCCCAGTGGGTTTACTTGGAAGAAGGTCATGCTGGAGCCTCCGTGAATTGTGCCATACTCAATGGCGGTCTGGTCAGCCAGGTCATCCACTGACTCGATGGGCACATCCATGCGCTGCACAGTCAGGAAGGCTGCCAAGTTGGCCGTGTAGGATGAGATGATGATCAGCGTGAATGCCCACCTATGTAGGAAAAGACCAGGAAATCATCATTGCCCGGGTATCCCCAGGAGTTTCGGCCCCCATCCCCAGTCCTGCAGCGACATAGGAGAGACCAGGTGTCCCTCTTAGGAAGGAGCTCCCAGCTCCATGGGGGAAGACAGAGGAGGCAGGGCATATGATGTCAACAGAAATGAACAGAGTTTGTGAGGCTTGCTTAAAAGAAGACCATTAATTTTTTTTCTCGTTTCTTAAAAGAGGTGATTATTGGGTTGCTATTCAAAAGAGGTATGTCCATGCACATGAGACCATCTCAGAGACCGTGAGGAATGAGCTAGTGAATGAGTTAAGGGTGACAGCTCTGAGGGCTCTGTTTAGAGCCGGGGCTGGGTGGCTGCCCCTGTCTTCTCATGATGCAGCCAACCACCAGATGTGCATCGCCATGTACTGAGCACCTGCCATGAACCACACACACCATCTCATGGACTCCCGACAACTAAGGGAGGTAAAATTCTTATCCTGATTTTGCTGATGAGGCAACGGAGGCTCAGAGAAGCAAAGGAACTTGCCAAGTAACACACAGAGAAATCCATATTTTAAGGACAGTTTTACCAACAAGAAACTCTTTAAGATTAACTGGTGACAAGCACCTTTGAACTGCTGAGAAGTTGGAATGGGAAACTACTCTTGTGGGCACCTGGGTGGCTCAGTCCGTTAAGCGTCTGCCTTCGGCTCAGGTCATGATCTCAGGGTCCTGGGATCCAGTCCTGCATTGAGCTCCCTGCTCAGCGGGGAGCCTGCTTCTCCCTCTGCCCCTCCCCCCTGCTCATGCGTGCATTCTCTCGCTCTCTCTCTCCCTCAAATAAATAAATAAAATCTAAAAAAAGAGAAAGAAAAGAAACTACTCTTGCAATGGGCGAGCTATTTCAAAATAGAAGAGTATTTTATTGGGTAGTGCAAACTCTTTTAAAATGAGAATAGTTTTGCAACTCAGGCAGCATCCATACTTAAAGCCATTACAACTAGTTTGTTCACTTCAGTAGGTTAAATAAGCCTTCTACCATCTGGTCAGCAGTGTGGATCTGCATCCCAGTCCATTTGTTTATAGGGGTTCAAAGACATATCCAAGCATAATTGAGGTTGGATAATCACAAATTCTGAATCAGTGGTGTGTGAATTAATGAGGCTTTCCTCATTATGAAGACATTGTCAACTAAAGCATAGCATTTGCCACAAGATTCAGAGGCCGGCAGCTTCCAGGGGATTTTTTAAAGCAGGAAGTCCCATTGTTTCCTTTACCACTGTGTCCAAGGACTTCCGTGGGCTGCCTCCAAGGTGGGAAGTGACAGGGCCATCTACCAACTCAACGGGTACCTCCATATGCCAGACCACCAGGGAGGTGACCTGGTTTTACTTCTGGCCTTGTTGCACTCCACCTGTGAGACCTTGGGGGAAAAGCCACATACCTCCTGCGAGCTCGTCTGCTCAGGGATCATAATGTCTGCTCTGCCTGACTTCAGAGAATTGTGAGATCAAATGAGACAGTATGTCACTGGTGACTAATACTCTGTAAAGGACCAGATGAATGTGAGATATAGAGAAATGGAGAGATAGACCCTCCCACTGAATATGGGATGAAAAGCATCTGGCCACCTTCCCGATTTGGGACCTGTAAGTGCCAGGTGTCCTTCCGTCCTTAAGACCTGCGTTTTCCTGCTCCTCCTTCAGCTCATACACTCTGCTGGAAGTTCTTTCTCATGACCATCCCCCAGTAGGGGCTGGGGAGGCAAGGTGAGCCATCTCCACACTGAGGCCAGGATTCTAAAGCGGCTTAGCTACCCTGGCTAGCGCTGTGGGTTCATGAGCCCTGGGTGTGGACTTGACCTCAGAGTTGGCTGGGGAGGTTCCCTCAGCCCCATGGCTACGCTCCGGCCTCTGTCCCACCCTGGGTGGCCATGTGGCACTTTATACCACTGGTCACAAAGGAATGGGTCAGACAGCCAAGTAGCTCAGGGCAAGCGTATTGTCTCTGCTGAGAAAGCAGATCACACCCTCTCTCCTGAGGGGTCAGTGGAGCCCTGCTCCAGTCTGAAAGGCTGCCATTCTTGTTGGCAACGTGGCACTTTCCATCTCTTGCTCTGAGAGAGGACTCTAAGGCAGGCCGCCATGGCCCTCTCTTTAGATCTCCCACTCCTTCAGGGAGCTGACCAAACGGAGGCCTTGATTTGATAACGGAGAACTCCAAGAGGCAGAGGGTCTGCCTAACAACTCAACGGCCCCCCTCCCACACACTTAAGGGAGCCCCCCCCAGGACAGCTACTTAAAGTACTGCCGAGCCAGTGGGCCAGGGAGGAGCAGCCTGCAGGACAGGTGGCCCTCCCAGGCTCTCAGGCAGACATTCCTGTGGAGGAGGGAATTCCTGGGGGTTGGGGAGCTGACAGGTGGATGAAGCAGACAATGGGGCCCTCCCTGCAACGCAAAGAAACACCACCCTCTGGAAGGAAAACCCCCAGGTAGAAAGAGATCAGTCTGTGGCCGACTTCTGCTCGTCTGTACGGCTTCTGTCCAGATCTCTAGGATTTTGAGGGAACTCTGTGATTTTCCCTGCCAAGACTGTCCCTTTTTCTGAGGAACATTAAAACCCAGTTCTTCCCATTGATCTACGTGGTGATCCCTGGGCACTATCTGGTAATGGGTGAGCACCTCGCCCAGAAGTCTGAAATCCTACTGTATTTATCATTTATCAGAGAAAACAAAAACCCCAGCTGGGCAGGAGTCACTGTCCCAGCTGCGTTTTTACCTTCCCATCAGTCCCAGCCCAGTGTCCCTCTGGTAACCGTCCGGACACTGGTGCCCAAGGTGGAAACACCACTTCTCCTGTCTCCTTTGGCTTACACAGGCTGAGAAGGAGGGGAGAGAACGAAGGCTGTAAGTCCCATAGGCTGTGACAGCCAAACCCACAGTGGGTTTTTAAGCGAGGCTGGGGAACTGGGATTCTGCAAGCTCGCCTCTGTCTGCTAGAGCCATACAACACACATATATGTGTGTGGGTTTCATTTCGCCCCATAATGGTCTAACAGCACTGATTAGTCCACATATTTATGTAGCACTTTCAAGTTTTCAGACTGCTTTCTCACACATTGAACCGTTCAACCGTATTCTTTTTGCCCTGGGTGAGCCGAGAGGAGAGGGGAGCTGCAGGCCGAGGCTGGCTGACTGCCCATGTGGACAGCTCCCGAGCGCCTGTCCAACTCTGAGCCGCAAGAGTCTGCCTTTGCCCACACCTGCTGAGGTGGACAGGTCCAGCAAGGCCCCAGAGCCAGGCCCGGAGGGACGAAGTTCAAGAAAGCTGGCAGAGGGGATCAGATGTGACTATAGCCGGGTTTCCATTCTTCCAGCAGGCACTTCCTACGGAACACTCCGATTTGCATAAATCTGCATATGCCTTGGCAGACCCAGCCGCTCAACCTCAGGTCATTTTCAGGTCAGGAAATTATAATGGCTTCGTTGTGTGGCCTACAAGGCTGTTTTCTGCATCCCCTTCCTGCCCTGGCTCCCTCCCCTCTGTCTCCAGACCTCCGAGGAAGAGGAAAAGATGGTACAAAGTGTGCCCAAGACAGTGCTCCCAAGACAGTGCTCCCAAGCCTTCTGGAGCTGGCGGAATGCAGCCCAGTTCCCTGCTAGTCTGTTTGGAAGGCAGAATTCTCTGTGAGCTTCCTGCCTACCCACAGCCAGAGCAGGGCTTACCCTAGGACCCCCTTGGGGTCCCCACCCCCACTGGCCCCGGCCCCTCCTCTGCCCCGGATCTTACCAGACGCCACTGACACAGCGGGTGGATAAGGCTCGGGGGGCGATGGTGGAGCCCTGCTGCATGAAGCCCCCAACGGGAAACCAGAGGCTGTTGCCGAGGGAGTACTGGTTCACCAGGAGGTTGCACCGGCCCTGGGCGCATGGGTGGGGGCTGTACCACTCGTAGGGGGTCAACCTGTGGGAGAAAAAGAGCACAGACCAGTGCCAGGGAGGGTGGGTGTGGCGGAACATGCTGGGGAGAGTGGGAGGGGCTCTCCTTTCTGGCCTCACCTCTGTACTTCAGTCCCTGGCCTGTGGCTTTGGCTGGACCGGGATCTTCCCAACCAAAAACCGAGGGGCTTGGACTACGTCGGCTGTGTTTGTACTGCTTTTCTTCAATTAAAAAATTTTTTTATTTTTTTAAAATAAACCATGATGTGGAACTCCAAACACAACAAACCGATAAAAGTGCAGGTCCCTGACTAGAAGCTGGGCGTGGCAGAAGGGGATGGCTGGGAAGTGGCGTGTTCTGCCACCGCCAGCCCCCTAAACTGGTCACGGATGGACCTGAGGGCCCCACAGAGCCAGTGTGAAAACCCTCAGCCTAGAACAGTGGTTCTCAGACGTAAGCCTACATCAGAATCACCAAGAAGGTTTGTTAAAACATAGACGGTTGGGCTCAATGCCTGAAGATTCCGATTCAGGGAGTCTGGGTGCCAACTAAGAATCTGTAGGCTCCTGGGTCACGATGACGCCCCCGGTCCACACTGAGCAACCCTGACCTAGACAGTCCCTCGGGCTGTGGGTCTCAGCCCTGTTCTGTGTCAGACTCACCTGGGAGCTTTCACAGAAACACCGATGACGAGATGCCACTCCCAGAGGTTCTGTTTTCATCTGTCCAGCTGGGGCCTGCGCAACCGTGCTCTCTTAAGGCTCCGCGGGTGAGTGTGATGGGCACCCAGGATCGAGAAGGGCTGCTCTAAGCTCTCTGCCCCTCCCTCCCACCGCCCTCTCTGATGTCCAGAAGGCCCTTTCTTCCTGCCCACCAGACACACGCCTTCCGTCCTCGGATCCGCGGCCCCGGCCCGGCTCCCACGCAAAACCTCCTGGCTCCGCTGAGAGGGATGCATATGGGTGTGTGCCGAGCAGGGCAGGCACCGTATGCTCACAGGGTCCCCGGGTGCTGTTCTCATCACCGGACTTCCCGTCCCTCCCCTCGGCCTAGCCTGCTTGTTGTTCTGCCGTGGCTCACCCACGTGGCCACCGCCCCTCTGGTTCCTGAATAGGATGCCAGTGTGTCTTCATTGGCCCGTGTCCTGAGATGTGCTCCTTCTCCCCGTGGCCTACAGAGCTGGCTTGTCCTCGGTGGTTTCCAAGCCCACAGGCTATTGGAAGTGGGCTTCAGAGATACACATTCCCCACCCCTAGAGGTGCTGAGAGATCAGACCTGGGAATTCACATTTTTAAAGACTCCCCGTGTGACTCTGACATCAGCCGGCTTGGGAATGGCTGCCTTAGATTAGTGGTTTCCAAACAGTTTTCCCCCTCCAAAATCTCACCCAGAAGTACAATACATCAAGAGATAAAAGTGGAGGTGGTCTGAATGAAGAGGAGTTGAGGCCTCAGAGCCCAGCCTCTTCGCCACCCCTCCAAAGTCTCTGTCTGGCACCTCCCAGGAGCCTTCATGCCCCACGGAACCCTGTTTGAAAACTAGTACCTACCTAAGGTAGGTAAATTAGCCTAGGTTCATGCATTATTTATATATATATATAATATAATGTAGATATAGATATATACGGAGGTATTTTTTTGAATAATCCTTTTGTTAATGCTGGATCCTGGGGGCAGTTTGTGTGTGCGCGTGTGTGTGTGCGTGCGCGCGCGTGTGTGTATGTGTGTGTGTGTGTGTGTGTGTGTGTGCAGGGTAGGGAAGGGGGGCTGTTTAAGCCCCCGGGGCTGGTTGAAAAGCCTCAGGCTGTGGAAGGCATGGTAAAGCAGGCTCGTGCGTCTGTGTATCTACTAACGAAGACCTCCGACCACTTCCAGGGCCCCCAAGGTCCCCTGAGAGCTTGGCTAGCTGCACACGGGGGCCCAATCAAAGGGTGCAAGAGTGCATTCCAGAGCCCGGAGCCAGGGCTCAGCACACAGCTTCCGGAGTGCAGCAGGAGAGAGCGTGGTGGAGTGGAGAGGGGATGCGTCATCCAGCGTGCCAGCCTCCTGCCATGTCTCGCCCGTTGTCACTGACAACAGATACTTGACCGTGGCAATACGTCCAGGCCCGAGGGGGGGAGGTGGCACCCGAGAGACACACATAGCAGCCTTTTGAAGACTATCAGCTTGTAAGCCAGGCCTTCTTCTGTTTGGCTGGATCTCATGGGCTCAGGCTGACTTTCCTGAACTTGGCTTTGATCTCCACTGGAAGAGGCATAGACCGGGTGAGACAATGCTCCCTGGGTAGGCTGGGGGCTGCCCTGGGGGTTGGGCACCCCGGGGTGCCCTGGGGTTCCGTGTTCTAACTCGAGGGAGCACATGCTCTCCTGGAGCCGCTGAGCAGACATGCTCGGGGAGGGGGAAGACCTCGTCCCGCAGAGGGTGGGACATACACCGGAATCATCTGGTCCTGTCCCTGTGGCCCCGAAGCAAAGGAGGCCACTACAGAGACGGCTGGGACAGAGTCTCCGCCAGCACTCTTGAAGCTCATCGTGAAGCTCATTCTTGAAGCTGAGCACTGAGCAGAGAGCGGGAATTCTGAATGAGTGAGCCCTGGGCCACTGGGCTTGTTCAGCTTCTGGGCAGTAAGCTGGCTCTCCCGCAGCCCAGGCCGATCCAATGGCCCAGCCTCGGAGAGCAACAACCCTCTCTGTCCACCTTCATGGGAGGCCTCAGCCATGGGATGCCCTCAGGTTCTTCTGTAGGCCCAGGGACAGCTTCTGTTTCCAGGGGAAGCGGGGGGCCTAATTATCCCCAACCCCTGAGCTGGACCCATTGTCGCAACTCAACACTACTTGCAAATGCCTCTCTCCATCGCGCCCTCCCGTCTTGTGCCATCCTTCACGGCTCTCATTCAACAAGGCAGCTGTATTTTCACCGGCAGATCCGGGCTGGGGAAGGTCCAGGCCCTCTCCAGAGGAAACCTTCTCCCTCGCCCACGCCCTGAGGCCTCCGGTCCCCCCCACTCCGGTTCTTGTCATTCAGCACTCCGTGGCAGATCCTGGCAAGGTCTGATGCCAGGGCAGCCAAATGCATAATGCTTAATCAGAGTAATCTTCCTGTCACCTTCCCCCTCACCCACCGCCTTCTATCTCCCAAGGCCCCCACACAGACAGAGGGCCTAGAGACGAGGTGGGGAGAGGCAAGGGTACAGAAGCAAATTCAGACAAGCTGGCTTGTCTGCCCTCTGCAAGGCAAGGAAGGTGTGCATAGGTGGGGGCATGGGTAGTGCCAGGTGGACTGCAGGGCAGAGAGCAGGTCAGGTCCTGAGTCCCTCTCCCACCCCTCCAGTGTGGCCCCAAGGTCTTCTGACCCCGCCCCTCCCACGTGCCACCCCTCCCATGCAGTTCTCAGAGGTGGGCGCGAGGTGGCAGTGCGAGGACAGGGAAGGGGAGAGGAGCTTACCGAGCCACTAAGAAGAGGACGCAGCTGACAGCCAGATAGGCTAGAAGCATGAAGAGCCAGACTCCCGGGGAAAATGGGTCCAGGAAGGAGAAATAGCCAGGTTTGCGTCCCTGGAAATGAAGACAAAACCAGATTCACTGTACCCGGTCGGTCAGGATGGCCCCTGGGCAGGGTGGGGCCGACCAGAGTAGGTGTGGGGGGTGCAGGTCTGGCCCCAGACGGCCCTGCCCCCTGGGGTTCTGGGTGACTGGTTTAAATGGCACTGGGGCCCAAGGTGTAGAGGGGCTGCTCTGACACCTAGCCAGCCCTGATCTCGGCAGACCAAACAAAGGGACAGCTGGGGCCATGTCACTTCCTAGGTCGAGGGAGGCTTTGTGCTGGGCAAGGGGAACAGGTCTCAGCGTCCCTCGTGTACTGCCCTGTGTCCCCCACCGCCCCCCACCTCCCGGGGACGGCATGGTGGGCTCAGAGGCGCCTTAGAGTCGCCGGTGTCCGCGGCGCTGGAGCTCGACAGCACCCCTCTTTGACACTCCTGTCTTTCTCATGAGGATGCTAATGTAACAGGCACCTTCGTTTTTTGTTTGCAGTGTGATCTGATGCACAGTGAGATTTCTCACGTTAATCTCAAAACACTGCTGTGAGGCAGAATATTATTTTCATTTTACTAGTGAAGAAACCAAAAGCCCAGGGCAGTTGAGAGATGGGGGGCCAAGGTCGCGTAGCTAGTAATTGGGAGAGCTGGGACTCCAATGCACGTCTTCTGATACCAAGCTCAGGGCTCAGGTACCGTCATGCTGTAGGGAGACATGGTCTGTCCCCAGCCCAGGGCTGTGCCTGGCCAGAGTCACGGGAGCCAAAGGATGGGGCCAGGAACAGAAACCGAGGCACCAAGCCCCCAGACGTTTTCTGGAGGAAAGTGAAACGGAACGAGCAGGATGGAGTTCAGTGAGCCCCTCTGTCACTGCGTGGTCTTGGGCAAGTGCAAGCCCTCCTCTGGCCTTGGTTGGAGCCCCTTTAGATCAAAGGGGCCACACCGCTGTCTTACCACAGACAGCTCTCATACAACCTGCCTGTTTACCCTGCCGTGTTCGCCCATTCTATATTCGTTACTATCATGGATTGAGAGAGTTCATATAAAAATCCAGATTTCTGGCTTCTTTCACAAAACGGGGTGGTCTGGAAACTCTGGGCCTAAATCGCCAATGGCCTGGAGCTCAGTGGTAGTCGCCCCCCTCTACATGCAGCCTGCTCTCTCCAACTCCTCTTTCCCTCTGTCCTTCCACACCCCACAGCTTCTCAGGGCAAACGGACATGGGTTCTAAGTGCCCTGTCGCTCATGACTATTTCACTCCGTGTCTCCCAATTGAGAGATACCCAGGGGGGAAAAAAATCTTTCATTGTTGCTTTCTGAATCTGAAACCCCATTAGATGCTCAATGTCAGAAATCTATATCTGATTATATCACAACGAGTGAATTGAGGAAAATGACAGCACTATTTAAAGCTGCCATATTTGGTTATGGGTGATAAGGAATGATGAACAGTCATGGGAAAAATTCCTGGAGACTCAAGTTATAAAACATAGAGCATCACACAAATAAGATCAAGACATAAACATAGCTCCACTGGAAACATATCAGTCATGTTGGCAAGAGAACATCTGATTCTACTTGTGATTGACTGACGCCAACCAAAAGAGCAAGGAGTGGGCAGTTATTTGAGAGTTGGGTCTGGGCTTATACTGCCTTGGTTTGGGCTGAGCCCAGGCTGTTTATACAATGCCAAAGAGAAGTATGTTATTTGCAGACTCCAAACTCCTACTATTTTTTTCTATGCGGATGCTTTGGATTGCTTCTTTACCCCAAAGACATCTGAGTTATTGATGCTTGGGGGCAAATCAGGTGTCATATGCCACAGGCATTTCCTCCAAATAACAGATTCTCCTTAACCCAGAGGATATATGATGGCGATACTTCCAAAGAACTCAGAATGTTTCGCTATGTTCTCTTGATTTCAATACCCAGTTCTCTATATTGACAGATGGAAGAACGGAGACCCAGGGAGGTTAAATGCCTTGCTCAAATCATTGGCGATGGCTTCAATTTCTCTGGTGCTCATTCATCATGCCGTGCCACAGATATGCCACCCCTCCTTCATTCAAATGGCCTCTGTACCGCACCTTCCTCTCCTTTTTGTCTTTGCAACTTGCTCCAGTAAACCCCCTAATTAATCTCACGCCTTCTCCCCAATGCCAGCAGAATCCCATCCTACCCTATCTCAACCCCTTAAAGTCCTCTTCAACATTATTTATTTATACCCATCATCATTTATTTTGACTCTGTTGTATTTAGAGGCATTTGTATTGACTTATACATGTCCTGTGGGCTGCAAGTTGGGCCAGTTCCTTCTGGTGACTACAACCACTTTGAAGGTAGATAATTGGTTACATGTAGTCTATGCCCCAAATGTCCAGGACAGGCCAAGCCCTGCAGATGG